>NC_063180.1:28945222-29245222 GCF_023159225.1 Perognathus longimembris pacificus
GGACTGTCCTATGCCAAGATGCCACGGAATCACCTCAAAAACGCCATGCCAGCTTAGACATGGGTCCAAACAGTAGCACACTGGGTTTTCTCAGGTACAAGTTTATGTTGAAATATGAGGCCCCCAAGGAAACAGCCCTTTCTCAGTGTTGAGTGCAAAGGACAGCACTCTTTGTAGGAACACACATCACCTCATCCTGCTGGGGCCACCATGAGGCTGTGCACTTGGGCCTGCAGCTCTGAGGGTGTTTTCCTGATGCATCAGTATGTGGTAAAGAGGGTTCTAGATGTGCTTTTCATCCCCACGGAAGAGTAACCAAGGAGAGCCAGTTCCTTCTGAATTCCCTTGTTTGTCCTTCTCTTAATCAGGCTCAGGAGACCAGGTTCTGTTTCTGCTGCTTGGGTCACGGTGGGGGGCAACAGGGGGATGTCACCGAGGAGGAGTCATGGCAGCCATCCCTTAGCATCTGTAGCCACCAGGGTGTGGTGGAGCATCAGCTGGTTTTTGTCTCCCAGCACAAGTGTGTGTTCTTCTGGATGCTTCATGTGTGCTTGTTATTTGTGTGATGAAATGTGTCCATGTGAATGGATGAGCTGCAGATTCCTCCACAGTAACAGAAGTTGCCAGGTGCCAGGGGCTCACACCTGTAATGCCAGCTACTCAGGAAGCTGAGATCTGAGGATCGCAGTTCGAAGCCCCTCTGTGCTGAAAAGTCCCTGTGAGACTCTTCTCTCCATTGACTGTTCAAAAACTGAAAGTGGTATTGTGGCTTGAAGTGGTAGAGTGCTAGTCTTGAGCAAAAGAGCTCAGGGACAATTTTGCCCAGGCCTTGAGTTCAAACCCCATGATGGACAAAAGAAAGAAAGAAGAAAAGGAAGGAAGGAAGGAGAGATGGAAGAAAGGAAGGAAGAAAAGAAGGAAGGAAGGAAGGGAAAAAGAAAACTAGGGCTGGGAATATGGCCTAGTGGCAAGAGTGCTTGCCTCCTACACATGAAGCTCTCAGTTCGATTCCCCAGCACCACATATATGGAAAACGGCCAGAAGGGGCGCTGTGGCTCAGGTGGCAGAGTGCTAGCCTTGAGCAGGAAGAAAACAGGGACAGTGCTCATGCCCTGAGTCCAAGGCCCAGGACTGCCCCCCCCCCAAAAAAAAAAAGAAAAAGAAAAAGAAAACTAGAGCATACCTCCCATTCTTTCCAATAAAGAAGTAGCAAGCCTGGGCCCCGTGGCTCTGGATATTTTTGCCAGGCTCTGGGATTAGGAACCAACTTACACTGATAGGACAACTTCACACAAACTCCTGCATTTCTAGGGCCTGTGGACAAATGACATGTCACACTGGATTTTGGGCTGAAGCTGAGTGATGGCCACTCCTGAGGTGGCTTCCACTTCTCCTTTGTCTGTACTCTATTCACTTTGTCATGGAGCCTTCAAAGGCATTTCTTGCTTGCAGCCTAAGAAACGTGCGTCCAGCTCTCCTCTTCCTATTTTGCTCAACTGTAGAGGAGAAAATGGAGCCCTGGGAAGGGAAGTGACTTGAACAGGGAGATGAGGCCAGAGCTCCAGCTAGACCTCCCATTCCCAGCCTCCCACAAGGAGTTAGTCTGTAAAAAAAACAACTTGTTTTCCACTGCCTGAAACAGGGCAATGTATTCCACACTCCCCGATCCAAGGGAACATGATCTACTTAGAATAGAATGTTAAAACATAACGACACTGACTGGAAATGGAAAATTGAATCTTGGACTAAGAAGGAAAAGAAAAGAAATGAATGAATGAAAAAAAAAACACCACAGGGTGAAAACACATTCAACATTTTAGGAGCTTTAATTAAAAATCTAGAAATTCTTACTCTTCAGGAAAGATAGGAAATCATTTTTGAAAGGAAACGATGGTTACACAAATTGCTAGATTAACATACCATGTACCTTGGAGAGCTGCAATAATGAGATGTTGGCTGAATTTTAAAACCTGACAGTTAAGGAATGGAACAAACAGATTAATTAAAGCTATGGTGTGAAGCAACCAGAGCTCATGTTTGGTTTTGGCTTTTCAGCAAAATAGAATGCCTTCAAGTTTCTTTCTTGTATGGTTTAGTGGATCGTATGGATTCCTAGCCTACATTTGTCATAAGATAGAAATAGGTTCCCTGTAAGTTAACTAAGCATACATGGTGCTGGCGGAGTTGTGCCCCAGCTCCACGACGAATATTCCTTTGGTCTGGCCTCTACCACAACAATTTGTACAAAGCAGTCATTAGAAAAGTAATCACCTAGATCTACATTTAGAGTATGTATCTAAAATTATTCTTGCCACTTTGAATCCATAGAATAAAAGTATCATAATATTTTGGAACTGAAAGAACGTAATTTAAGCCAGCCTCTCCCATAAGAAGATGGATGGAGACAGAATAAGTCATTTGCCCCCAGTCAGACAGTGAAGTGTGGTTGAAGTCAGCAAGCGGTTCTCAGAGCACAGGTGGTTTTTCCTTGTAAATCTTCAAATCGCTTCCAGGGAGCTTTCAGATTTTAAAGCAGTCGAGATAGTTAATAACAATGCATTAGATTTGTAAGCTGATTTTCCCAGGCGACTATGAACGAACCTTCAACAAGAGTTTAAATGGAGCTCGGGTGCTCGGGATGCTACTCTTAGCTGGATGCATGCCTCAGTCACCGGCCTGCATTGTCACATTTATGGTTACATTTATGGTTATTGAAGCGATACCTGTGAAAATCCTTTTCATAGGCATTTGCACATATCCAGAATGACTTATTTAGAATATTTACATAGAAGCTGAAGTGTCAATTAGCTTGTGTCTTTAGGCATATATTGACAAATTTACCTGTCACTGCGTCAAAATTTATATTTTACTTCCTGTGTAAGGTCATACAATAATATTTTTTAAAGTTTTGTTCTTATTATAAAGGTGATATACAGGGATAAAGTTAATCAGTCTCTTATACCTAGAACTTTACAGAGCTTGCACATGTTAATGTGTGTTCATAGTTAACAAGGAATATTTTAAAGCATTTTATTAACTATGTCAGAATGGAACTTCTTCTGTCTCCAGAACATGTGTGTGAGTGTGTGTGCATACGCATGTTACCTGTGAACATGGGGTTGACTCATGTATGATGTTATGTGCAGGTGTGTGTGTAAGTGTGTGAGTGGGTTTCATTAGCACATGATAAAAAAAAAAAAACAGTCTGATAAACATTTCTTTAGGCTAACTTCCTGGCATTCAGTTTAGCTTTTTGTTTGTTCTTGGTTCATTCACTTTGTGATTTCTGTCTTTGAGGTGGTACATATTAAAAGCCCAGAATATTGTGAGCACAGTTCTGGGCACATCTCCTTGCTGACCTCAGTGCTTCTGTGGTGTCTCTGCTACTCTTTTCCCAACAGCACAGGTCTTGGAGTTTAAATCGTCTCTCAGTGATGTTTTAGTGTTTTTGTTCTTCCATTTTTCAAGTGATTGCTCTCCAAATATTAATGGTTATTTTGTCTCATTATGGTTAGGGAATGAATCTTAGAGTGTTTTTACTTTGGGGAGCTGGTTGCTGTTTTCATTTTGCCTTAGAAGATAATTTTTGAAATGAGGTTCCCATGATTCAATGAAAGGGATGTGCAGACGATAGCTTAAAACTTTGCTATTTGATATAACTATCTCTAGTTTCTTTACTTTGTCCTGATTTATTTTATATCTGTTAAAACTAAGTAGAGGGCTGGGAATGTGGCTTAGTGGTAGAATGCTTGCCTAGCATGCGTGAAGCCCTGGGTTCGATTCCTCAGGGCCACACACACAGAAAAAGCCAGAAGTGGCACTGTAGCTCAAGTGGTAGAGTGCTAGCCTTGAGCAAAAGAAGCCAGGGACAGTGCTCAGGCCCTGAGTTCAAGCCTCAGGACTGGCAAAACAAACAAACAAATTAAAAAAAAACCATTCTGATATTAGTTTTGTTAATGTCTCACAGTGCCCCCCTGCCTTTGTGAGCTAGGTACATGAAAGTGGGTGATCACCCCATGCAGACACAAAACAACCTCCCTGGTCCTGCCAGGGGTGGGGGTGTTGGTGCTGGTGAGTCCTAACTCATCTGACATGGTCCCTCCTTCCTGGCAGTATCTCAGGACTCTGAGCCTGCCATCACTTCCTGTTCCTCAAATAAGTTGCACACCTCCCAGAATTTGGCCCTTTGCACTCGTCTTTGATGTTGTGTTCTTCACAATATTCTCCCTATGTGGCAAGCATTGACCGGTGCTTTGCCTCTCCACTTGGACAGAACCTCTTTGAGTGTCCCCAACGGAGGCCCCCAGAGTGCAGTTGCCAAGGCTGGTACGCCCAGAGTCTAAGCCCTGCAAATGGAACCCAGGATCCATAAAGTTAAATTATCAGTCAAATAATATGGTTGGCATATAGTTAAATTATCAGTCAAATAATATGGTTGGCATATATATATATACATACATATATACACACATATATGTGTATATATATGCATACATACATACTTGTTTTCTTAGAGTATACTATGACATCATCAGGAAATTTTATATTAGTGATTATTAAGACAAATGCTCTAAATTCTCCTGACTTATTGGCTCGTTAGTTTTTTTTTGTTGTTTTTTTTTGGCCAGTCCTGGGGATTGGACTCAGGGCCTGAGCACTGTCCCTGGTTTCTTTTTGCTCAAGGGTAGAACTCTGCCACTTGAGCCACAGTGCTGCGTCTGGCCGTTTTCTGTATATGTGGTGCTGGGGAATTGAACCCAGGGCCTCATGTATACAAGGCAAGCACTCTTGCCACTAGGCCATATTCCCAGCCCTAGTTTTGCTTTTGAATAATTTCTTCCTCTTCTTCTTCTCCCTTCTCCTCCTTTTTCTCCTCCTCTTTAGAGGCTGGAGATTAAACTGAGCCACATACCCAGCCTTTGTCATCTTGGTGTTCATGCACTTATTTGTCGACTGGGGTATTCATTCAGAATTATAATTTTATTTTTCTTTATGGAAAGTTCTATACCTGCTACTTCTTTCTCATCTTCTAGCATTCTACTTTTTTTTTTTTTTGCCAGTTCTGGGGCTTGAACTCAGGGCCTGAGCACTGTCCCTGGCTTCTTTTTTGCTCAAGGCTAGCACTCTACCACTTGAGCCACAGCGCCACTTCCAGTTTTATTCTGTATATGTGGTGCTGAGGAATCAAACCCAGGGCTTCATGCATGCTAGGCAAGCCCTCTACCACTAGGCCACATTCCATTTTATCCATTATATTTCTTTGTTACAACAACGAGGGCATAGCTAAATGTTTATTCTTAAAACAGTGGTGCTGATTTGAAAGTGTATCTTTGTCTCTTGAGTTCTGAGGCCTCTGTAAGTACCATGAGGATGCACAAATTCCTAGCAGCATGATAAGGAGGGCATTTTAAAAACAATTCTAGTACATATCTGCAAGGGTACCCCTCTCGCTGAGTCCTGATCCCCTTCATGACTATTGAATAAATTCCTAACCTGAATTAACTATTAATTTGAGTGCCTATTAAAGACCTGTGCATAGGTATCAAGGCAGTGGAGCTGATATTAACTGTGCAGGTGTAACTCTCCACGAACTGAGCTAAATCCTTCCTTTGCATTGCTGGGCTCATTGCACAAGACCTGTAACAGATGGCAGGATGGGGAACATTGGAGGTCAGTTTCTGGTGCATGTTATAATATGAAACTAGTTTGAAGACATTCGTGCCCAGCAGTGGCCAGTTCTGAAAGTTGCCAATGTCTTTGCTGTGCTGCTTTAGAAAAGATGCTGATCTGCTCTGGGTGTGGAATTTTGCTCTGTTAGTAAAGACTATTATAATGGAATGTCAGCTTTCTCTTAAGGTTGCTTCTTTGCAAAGCTATTTCCTTAGTTTGTCTTTGTTAACTGGTTATCTCTAATGACCAACTCACTAGATGAGAAGTCACAACCTTCACCAGCAGGGGCCTAAGAGGAAGTGGATTTCTCATCATAGGCTCTACTTTTACTCAGCTATGTCTGTCATCTGCAAATTCCACTTATCAAAAAATGGAATTAAGGTAATAGCAACTTTAATAGAAAGGCTTTTAAGCAATTTTATGTGATTTCATTTCCATGGAAGGGCCTTTCATGATGGTCATGACCATGTGTATGTAGGATATTATCATTTATGAGGGGCATTTAGTCATGTGTTCCTTAATTAACGTAACCTTTGAGCTTCTGTGGCATGCGGGGTGTGGGCTTGCTGGGTCTTGGGGGAGGGGGTCAAAGGTCAGCGAGTGGGTGTGCAATGCTCATCATTCATTGTCTAGTAGCAGCGTGCCATAAAACCAGATGCATGACTGTGTCAGGTAGGAAACACTACAGCTGAGATATAAATAAAGTGAGAATGGACAGTAGCTGGCTGGCAGAAAGTGGCAATGAAGAAAGGTCGATAGGCTTTGCGTTTAAAATGCCGTGACCCAAAGATTCTATTCACAGCCAAATTTATGGTTCCTAGGTAGACCTGAAAGGGAGGCATCATTGGATCTGCAAGCTCTTGGAAAATATATTACCCCATATTCTTCCCCACAACCATGTATGAAACTATACACCAGGTAGCGGTGAGATAAATCAAAGCAGGAAACACAAGTACAGAGAATTCTGGCACAAACGCTATGGAGGGAAATCGTCTAAAGATGAAGTGAATATAAATAACCTCTATAGCCATGGTTGCAAAGGATTATTTAAATACCTCAGAAAAGTATTCAAAGGTACACTTCATAAGAGAGACGATGGATTTGTTTCTGGTATGTGTGTGCGGTGTGTGTATGTAGTGTGTATGTGTGAGAGTGTGTGTATTGTTGTTGTTTGTTGTGGGGGATTAATTGACTCCACAGCATTCTATGAGCTCTGAGCACACACACCACCACTGAACTGTGGATCAGTGTCCCCAGGTTCACACTGTGAGTTTTGAGCGTGGCCACTGTTTGTGGAGAACAGTGGTTTTAGGCCTGGTCACAAAAGGCCTTACTTACTGCTTACAATAATGAGCAGGAGAAATGTTAGTCCTTAAAAAATGACTAACATTGTATACGAGTATCACAGCCATCTTCCCTCAAGGTTTCTCCAGCTCTACTCTTGGCCAAGGCAATGGAAGCCCATTTTAACCTTCAGTGCCAGAGTTTGGGGAAAGCAGAAACAACAAAGGCAGAAGGAACAGCATTCTTCTGACAGGAGCTGACCATGCTATGTGCTGCTCCCAACAGTCCCAACAGGAGGAAAGCAGGGAAGGAGGAACAGGAAAGCGAACTCCTGCTGGCATGAGGGTTTCCCCGTGCGCTCTGATTGAATGAATAAAGTGAACTTGGTTGTAGTGAGGGTGTTAGTGGGGTCTCCTCTCAGCACTTTCCTGAGATGAGGGGGTCCAGATGGCAGGCCCAGAGGTAGTAGTTGGGAATGGGGACATTACTGGAGGTACCATTATGTGTGGAGAGACAGGAATTCAGCTAGCCCAGATACCCACACTCCTTGGATGATCGTTAATGGATGCTGAGCACAAGGTAGGAGAAATCAGCTCTTTCTAAACCAGGCAGTACAACCAAAATGAACTCTCAATAACTCAATTGTCAGTCAACACAAGCTCATCGTGTTTCAATCGTGGCTTTATGGTTTAAACGCTTTGATGAAGCCATTTTTAAATAGCTTTTCCAGAAGTGTACATTTGCGGTTTGGGTTATAGAGATGTTTTAAACTGAGATTTCATCTAAAATTGGTTTGCTTCCTGAGAAATGGGCAAGCAAAGTCTGAAGTTCCAAGTGATTGGCCAAAGACAAATTTTCTTATGTTCTGTATCATACACTTTATTTTTGGTAACTCAGACCTCTGTGTTTCAAACATGGTAAGATCTTCGTTATTTCTGATTTTTTTCTGATGTTTTAGGGTTCATTTTTCTGGAGTTTTCTATCCTTTTGGGTATTCCTTGGCTAATTCCTCACATTAGCCTTTTACATATTTCTACCAATCAAGTTTTAAAAGATAAACTATGCAAAACAAGGCTGAGACCCCCCTCCCCCAAATTGCTAAAGTGTTGCAATTTTCATTTCTAATAAGGAACAATTTGGCCCACATAATAGCAGTTCACAGAGAAATTAGAGATGAAATGTTAAATTTACTTAAGCCAGAGAAAAAAAGAAGAGTTCTGAAAGAAAATGCAGATTTTTTTTGTCTGTACGTCAGCATTCACTTCTATTAACTATAATTACAGAACTGTAAAAGTGGAATTCAAAATCCTCTAAACGTTAAAAGATTTAGAAAAAACAACAACAACCAAAACATATTAAAAGAGATTTCCAAATTTATTTGTTTTAAAAAAAATCACCTTTAACTGAAAAACATGTTGAAATTTTGGCTCTGATAATAGTTTGAAAGTAAGATTTCCTAACCGGCCATCAAGATGGAATATAGCTAATGTGGTTCAGTTGCATTGTTGAAGAGGTATAGGGTGTTTCTGATCAAGAGGCTGAAGAGGGGCTGGGAATATGGCCTACTGGCACAAGTGCTTGTCTCACATACATGAAGCCCTGGGGTCGATTCCCCAGCACCACGTATATAGAAAATGGCCAGAAGTGGCGCTGTGGCTCAAGTGGCAGAGTGCTATCCCTGGGCAAAAAGAAGCCAGGGACAGTGCTCAGGCCCTGAGTCCAAGGTCCAGGACTGTCAAAAAAAAAAAAAAAAAAAAAAAAAGAGGCCGATGAGGCACGTGGAGCAGATTATTTTGTTACTGTCTTCATCTGGGTGGTGAAATAATGGTACGCTGGTGTGTGAATTACTGGTGAACTAGGTGTGCAGGGCCCGTGTGAGTTCCCTCAGCCCTGGGTCAACACAGAAATGATTGTTTGCTCTTGTCTCTTCACACTCAATCCAGCCTGCATTCCCACAGTTCACTCCTGTCTGCTTACGTGTCTGTCGTCCCTCACAGAAATGGAAGATCTTCGAGAACGGGGCTGTCTGCTGTGCTCCTAGTGAAGACTGCTGGGTGCTTGAAGCGTATTCTTTGTGTGTGGAGTGAATGAATGAAGGAGGGAATAATAGGAAAGGGTCCATGACACATTCTGGCTTGACTTCTGTCCTTGCTCCTGTTTTCATCTACCGCCATCTTTCTGAAATGCCCAATAATTGTTTCTTAAAAAATACTTGGTATTTTTTTTCCCCTGACACATATTGTCAGGGTCTTAGGGTGGGGTGGGTGGGGGTGGGGGGTCCTTGGTCATCTTCATTCAGGTCAGGGCAGTAATTCACGGGAGACTAAACCCATAACACCTGCATCAGGACATGCGGCACCTCCTTTGGAGACCATGTGGGGCCCTGGTCTTCTCACTCAAGGGCTGGCAGTGGTGTTTGTTGAGTGAACCCTCTGGGGGCTGGTGGCAGAAGGAAGAATCCCAGCACACACAGAGGTGCCTGCCTCTGCCTTGGTGGTGTGGACAATGATCACAGGGTGGGGAAATCCATCCCACATCCCTTCTTGGTTTTCTCCACTTCTTATTTCGAGAGCACCAACTCCATGAAGTTCTGCACATACAGCCTGTGCAGCTCTTTGCGGGCACCACCAGGGTCTTCTGTGAGGTACATGGAAATGATTACAGAAAAAAAAATTACATCTCCAAGAGGCACTGACCGAATGATAAACGGCTAGAAGCTTTGGGGCATGACTCTAGGAAGGGCGCATGTGACTTGTGTGTGACACTGCACCTCTTTCCCTCCTCAGTCACGTTTTAGGCCATGTGATGGCAGGAGGAGCTTAAGTGGTTGTCTCCATGTTTTTTATCAGATGGAAACAATGTTGTTAGCCCAGCTTGGGAACTGATGTCTATTTTTTCCCATGTGAATATCAGCGTCTCCAAAGAGAGCCGAAGTTTCAGCTGTGCTCACTCACCTCCTGAGCAAAACTCCCACGGAAAGAGGTTCTTGAGAAGACATGCAAATGTGCCAGTAACCTAGATAGGAAGTCTGGAAGCCCAGCAGAGCGCCTCTGCCTCTCGGAACCCGAGGAAAAAATGGAGAAAATAACATGCCGTTTTGTACGTTGTGCTCCCCAAAGCACAGGGCTGTTTATTTTTTATTTTTTTGGCCAGTCCTGGGCCTTGGACTCAGGGCCTGAGCACTGTCCCTGGCTTCTTCCGCTCAATGCTAGCACTCTGCCACTTGAGCCACAGTGCCCCTTCTGGCCATTTTCCGTATATGTGGTGCTGGGGAATCGAACCGAGAGCTTCATGTGTAGGAGGCAAGCACTCTTGCCACTAGGCAAAAGATTAGTTATTAGGAGATTTTCCTTTGTATTTGTGCCTTTTCCAGATGACACATTCAGGTAGATGTTGTTGTTCACGGAATGATGGAGGTGTGCGATGATTGCGTTTGAAGCAACCACACGGTCCTCTCACAAGCCACAGCAGCAGTGGCATTCACGGGTCTGATGCCATTGGACAGAACAGGACCCAGAGAGCGGGCATAACAGCACATGTACAAAGATGCTACCGCCCACTGCCTCCAGCTAGGCCCCTGGGAAGGACTTGCAAAAGCCACTTTGGGGTTAGCGAGGTTGGTTAGTCTAGTTGCTTGGTTGTTTGGGGGTGGTCTTCCAGATGTCCATGCTGGCTGGCAGAAGCAGGAATTTGGGTTCATTTCTCTCAGGCACTGTGGAGACTGACTTGCCTTTCTTGAGGCCATGCACTCCTAGGAAGTTTAATGTTTGTCAAAAGGGTCAAAGGAAGTGAGGCATGGAGACAGAAATGTGAATGCCAGGTTTACCTTGGGCCACTTAGCCAGAGCTAATCTCAAAAACTTAAAATTATAGTCAAAGGAATCTCAAAGACTCAGAACCTCAGACTCATGAGGACCCGAAGAAAGACTGAGCAATGGGTAATTTATGGTATGAGGAAAATCAAGATTTAGAAACCTAGGGGAGAGATGATTGTAAGAAGGAATAGGAAGGACCAAGGAGTTAGTTTGATTTCATGGTCAAGCAATAAAAATCTACTTCATTCTAGCTTAGAAAGAAGGGTGCTGATGGTGGTCAAGAGGCTTATTGGAAAGCCCACGGGGAGGGCAGGGGCCCTGAACATGAAGAAGGTGTTTGAGACTCCCTCTTCACCTCCCTTACTCCCTCTTCACCTCCCTTACTCCCTCTTCACCTCCCTTACTCCCTCTTCACCATCTCTGCTTTTCTGAGCTGTCTCCATCTCCTATTGGTTTTCTCCATGTGTCGGAGGACATTGTCTGCAGCTGAGTGTCTCTGATCATCCCTACATCTTTTAAAAGGAAATCCAGCCACTATGTGCACATTTCCTGGGTGGGTCCCTCTGGGCTGTGTTGTTGACTGGAGCCTGTAGAAGTCCACGTTTGATGGTGCACCAACTCTGTGCTGGGGGAGAGACAATGTTCTTGATTGACAGCCCCACCAGTATTATTAGAAGTTAGGTGAGGATCCTTCAGGAAAAGGGTACCGTGTGCAGAACACAAGAACGGGGAAGTTGCTGGCAGACAGTGGCAGTGGCCATTAGAAGCCAGGTGCCTCTGTCCCTTCCTTATCCAGTCAGGGACCGTGCAGCTAAGGCCAGGGATGCACTTCAGTGCCAGGTTTGGTTTTGCCTCATGGCTAGAGGAAGGCAGTGCTGGATGGGACAGCAGTGGAGAGTGAAGGATGAAAGAGAAGATGCAGAAGTCTTAGTGACCATGACCTCTGAGAGAAAGGAAACCCAGAAAATGATACTTCCCAGGAGTCTCAGAGCTGGAACTAGGTCCTACACAGATGTTATAGAAATAAGTGCTAGAAGAGAGGGGCAGGGGGCAGCCTCTGGGCTTCTTTGCACAGCTTCACAGCCTGGCATTCCCGGTGGTAGCCTGACACCTTCTACTCCTGCATCTGTGCGTGGAAGTCCTGCCTGTGGGGGCCAGGTCACATGGTCATTAGCTCAAGGATGGGCAGAGACCAACAGGAGAGACAGTGAGGCACAGAGGAGCATCGGGGTAGCCTTCTGACTGGAGCGGAGGCACAGTGGAAGGACTACGTGCCACATGTTACTTGCCTGGGAGGGTGTCTCCCCCTCTCCCTAGCCTGGTGCCATTCAGAAGCTGGGGCTAGGTCCTCCCTGCCTAAGGTCACTGGATGCAGGGGGTGGCTGGGCTCTTCCAGCTCCAGGGATGGGTTGCCTCCTCAGGCCCCTTTCCCAAGGCCAAATTCTGAAGGCTTGAAGTGCAAGTGGAGTGGACTCAGCCATGCAAACCTCTGTGGCCGAGCATGTAGCCAGCCTGCTGTTTCCTCTCGGAAGCCGTGGACTTGTGGAAATCGAACTTCTGGGCCCTCTGGCCCACCCGGATTCCCCTCGACCACATTTCATTGTCCTTAATTAACCTGGAGGAATTAGAGCTGAGGGTGCAGATTCGAAAAGCTATTGTTTCTGAACTTACACTTCACATTTCTCCCTTCTAGGAAAGGTTGGGGCAGCCAAGAATATATAGGTCATGTTTCCAATTATAAAACATCAGTGATGCTAATTTTTTTTTCCTCCTTCACTAATAAAAATAGAAGCAAGCCAGGGAGGCTGAGCTGTCTGTAGGAAAGCCGGCAGCCACCAACACAGCTATGGCGGTGCCAGCTCTGGGCCAACTGGACTGGCTTACGCGGACTGCCTGGTGGCAAGCGGGAGTTTCACAGGGCAGAGTCACGAGTGGCACGCCCAGGTTGGGCAGAGGCAATTGTGGGGAGGGTGACACGTGTGGTGAAGGGTGATGCTTGTGGGAAGGGTGACATTGGCTACCATGCACTGTACTCAGACCGACACATTGAGTTGAAACTCCTTTGTACAACTCCATAAAGGTGAAGATGGTGACAATGGTGAGGAGGAGGATGGTGGTGGTGAAAACCAGTCCTTGCCACCAGTCCTGAGAAATGTGAAATAATCAAGTAGCCAAGATATAACAGGAGTTTGTTTTTTAAATCATGGTTTTAGCCCATAAATTAGATTAGTGTTCTGAGCGTTTGAGCTCCTTGAAAGCAGCTACTGGATGGTGGTCAAGGTGAGGACGGCTTGTCCAATGGGAAAGCAGAATTTTCAAAGGCTCCTATGACAGCCATGTTTTATTTGTGGGACTTGAGTAGTTAGCCTGACGCCGCTCCAGCTTCTGTCCTGTGACGCTGGCCCAGCATCCTGTGTGAGAATCCAGGGGTGGAAGACAGAGAGGTGTAGAACCAAAGGCATTTGGCAGTCATGCTATGGCTTAAAACAATGTTTTGTTGTTTTTTTCCTGTGACACTGGTGTTTGAACTCAGGTCTTTGTGATTGCTAGGCAAGCACTCTACCACTGGCTCACACGTCCGCCCCTTCCTTTCATTGGGTGTTTTGAGACAGGATCTCACTTCTTAGAATGCGATCTAATCTATGTAAGGAAGCCTCCTATTTGGAGCTGGGCTGGTCTCAAACTGCAATCCTCTGGGTCTCGGCCTCCCGTGTAGCTAGGATCATGGGCATGAAACACTGTCACAAAGCATGCTCAACATCTTGTGAATAGAGGCTGGGAGTTGTAGAAGCCAGAGGGTGACCAGGCCTCAGTCATGGTCACACGGAGACGTGAGGCACACCGATGTCATGGCGGCAACGCATGGTCAGCATCCTCCTGAGGATGGAGCGGAGCCATGCTGAGGGAGGGGTGATGGCTGGTGCCTTTCTGTCTAAGAACACCTTCCATGTCCCCTTAATGCTCCAAGCGCACATTGGAGAACAGACGTCGTCAACTGAAAGAGATCCACAGGGAATTTAACCTACCAGCAGGGACTCCGGAACATGCAGGCCAGGCAGTTCCTGCTGGAGGAAACATGGAGACTCTTGAGGGCAGTCAGTGAGTTTGCGTGCATGGCAAACCCTCCGTCCACGGCCCCTAAACATCCCACCTCGTGCTGCCTGCATTGGAAGTTGGGGACACCTCCCTCGCAACAGGTCCCAACTTATAAATATCCCCATGGGTCAAAAATAAACCCACAGGGCAACACGTGTTTCTAAGAGGAAATGCTACTGCTGAGAGAAAGCCCTCTCTGTTAATTAGAAAAAGAAAATAACTAAAGCCTCTTCATTCATCCCTCCCCACCCCACCCCCAGCTGTCTGCAGCTGCCAGGGACAGCCACAGGGGTACTCGGGTTTATGCCTGTGTTCTGTGACATTCCTGGAGGAAACTTCTGGAAGGTGCCAAGTAGGGGCCACCGGGCACCCTCGCCTCTCAGGTGCAACACCAATTCTTTGCCCTGCCTCTGGTTCTGAGTGGTGTGGAGGCAGCACAGACCTTGAAAGGAAGCTGAGAAACCCAGTGGGCCTCTGTACCCACTGCCCCCCACCTCCTGGGACTCATCCAACTTCCCTCCACTGGAACCCTCCCAGATTCTGGTGTTCCACGGCTCCCCTGGCATTCCCTGCCAACTTTCACATTTCCTTAATGGATCTGGAGCCTTTCTTCATCCACTCCTGGAGTCTAGGATGTCAAATGTTGCTTCAGCTGTGGGTTATCTATGAAATCCTTCTAGATGCATTTCACGAGTTTATGACACCCTACCTTGTGTCTACTGAGGATTATCTCCTCTATCTCTTGCCCCACCCACTTGGTTCTATCCCATCTGCCCAAGGTCGAGGTGTTGATACAGCACTCGCTCTCTGGGATGTGACTGATGTCACTGCACAGTGGCACTGAGTCGCAGGTGACGGTGGGCTGGTCCCAGCAGTGAGCATCTCTCACGGGAGGCCAGGCTCCGGTTTGTTCTCCAGCCCTGTGGAGGGAGAATCTCAACAAAACTTTCAGCCCAGCTGCCCATTCCTGCTCTTTGTCCATCTGTCCTTTCAGCCCAGGGCTGCAAGAAGCCCGTCAGGCAGAGTAAAGAGTTTGAGGAAGGACAATGGGCCAAAGGGAGGAGGGAAGTGAGGAACTTGTATACCCAGTCCCAGTCTATGGAATGGGACCAGGAGAGATTTCCCAACACTGCACAGGGAAAACACTAGGAACACAGTTCTGAGAACCAGAAAGGGGGTAATGAAGATGTGTCCCCAGCCCTGGACCCAGCTCCCACTCAGCAGTGAGTGTCTTGTCCTGTCTGTCCCCTAATATCTATCTTTCACCTAATCTCTTGCTTCTGGAGTTTATTCAGCTATGGCTTTAGCATGGAGTAAGGTGTCATGTTCTCAAATAGAAAAATCCAGTGGAAATGCTTTGAGATATATCTGTGTCACATTCTCATCAAGTTGTTTAAGATTCCATGTTCTCTTCCTCAGTGGCAAGGAAAAATGGCAGCCAGGAAATACAGCAACCATCTTCCTTCCTTTCCCTTTGGAAGTCACCTTGGCTCATGCAGGGACAAGTATCTTCCTCCTCCCAGGTTCATGCTCTTACGCTTTATCTTATCACAACAGTAACTAGACACTAGGGATTAGGATTTTATCCCCAGTGAGGCTGTATGGCAGAGAGAAATAGTTTGATTGGAGTCAACTAAATGAAAAAAAAAGTCAAAATGTACCTCCATCTCCAAATATTTTCTGTTACTGACCTTTAATACTTGGGAAGTGATCTTATTCTTTCTGACTTGTATGACTTCCCTGGCCTCCTCTCCTCATTGACACTCCTCTTCCTCCTCCTCCTCCTCCTCCTCCTCCTCCTCCTCCTCCTCCTCCTCCTCCTCCTCCTCCTCCTCCTCCTCCTCCTCCTCCTCCTCCTCCCTCCTCTTCTTCTTCTTCCTATTCTTCTTCCTCTTCTTTTTCCTCCTCTTCAGAAGCTTCTGTCTTTCACATTCTCTCATCCTTAAGGCTCATGGAAAGAGTTCAGAGGGATGGAGGGTTAAAGAGACTCGTGCTGGACTTGTTCTGTGCCTCAGCAACTTCCCACATCCTTCTGTTTGCAGCCAAGCTTTACACTCAAACCTCCAGGCCCCCTTCATCCACTTTGGTCTTGATCTCATTCCCTTTCTCTGAGTGGCAATAAACCCTGCCAGTGAGGCTGGGCTACAGGGGGCCCAAACACCAGACCAGCATCACTAGGTACATGAAGGTGACCGAGGTGCATTCTGGGATTTTTATTCTGACATCCTTGGTTTCTGTTGTACATTTCCCCAAGGCTGGTTAAATGCCAGTTTTAACCAGTTTCTGGTCCCCAGATCAAAAGATGAGAATAAAAATTGATTGAAGGCACTTATCACGATGCCCTTTGTGATTCTGCATAATGAGGCAAAAATTTTCAACCAAAGCAGTGCCCTTCCACTGCTAATAAGACAGCCTGTCAGATAGGAAAGAGGGAGTCAGGCTGTGGCTAGGCCTGGGTGTGTTCTTATGTAACCGCCAGCCCCAACCCTTCTAAGCACACTTTTCCTCACCAGCTCTTTTGTTCTTAAACCAGCTTGATCCTTGGCTCACTTCACCTTCTGGAAGATAGGTTAAAATATCGAGCAGAGGGGAAGGGGCTTTGAAAAAAACACATTGGGGAAAGATGGCACGAAATTGTTCTCATAAATAAGAAATGGGTACTTATTAGAATGTCGATGCTTATGCTAAGCGGGTGGCAAAGCACTGGAATATATTATGAAGTGTCTGTTTTAATGTCTGTGTCTTGGCAGTTACTAGGTTACACTGGTACTTTTAATAACATAAAGGGAGCTAGAAATACTTGTAGATACTTTCCCCCATTGAAAATATTACTGGCAAGAAAAGGGACATATTGCTGGCGAGTACGGCGGGATATTATAAGCTTTCTGCTGCTCATTAAAATGCCTCTTAGCTGTTCATATTATGAAGGGTTCTGTTTAGAATTTTTCTCTAAAATAGTTCTACCTTGTGATAAATGACACCTGGGTAGTGGGTACTTTTATTCCCCTAAACATAATTATATTTATTGCCATTCAATCTTACTGCCTCCCTCTTGATTCAGGAGACCTTTGCTGTGTACCTACTAAGTGTGAAGTGCTTCTTAGACATATGAGACATGGAGGATTTAAATAAGGAAATTTTAATGGCAGCTAGAAAAGAATATGATTTTTTTTTTCTTGAAAACATCACAAACGATGCTTTTTTTTTTTTTTTTCTGTGTAAGGATGTGTCTATGTGTCAGACACGGTGGAGTTTGAAGTGTCCCGTGACCCTCTGTGGAAAGGTAAGCTCACTCCTGGCTTACACTAGAAAAGCTGTGTAAAGCCGTTCATTCAGCACACTATCTTTACCGAATAAGTTTGAGTAGGTCTCACAGGAGCACCAAGCTGGTGATTAATTTAAACATGGCCTATAGGAAAATTGAAAACTTGGAAGAAGTGGTGAGGGGAGTAGAGAGAAGTGATGCTGCTGAGGTGGAAAGGTGGGAGAGAATATTTTGAGCAGAGAAGCAAGGGCCTTGAAACACGGGAAACGGGAACACGTGCTCCATGTTTGCTCCTTCAGCGTGGTGCTTTGCGCGCATCATTTAATCCTGTAAGTGTTCAGAGGTTGGCATCCTTACCGTCCCATTCCCCCCATCCCTTTCACGTCAAAAGGGTGCAGAGTAGCTAAGTCATGAGATTGAGGTCCTACGGTCACGGCTGTCCTTGTCTCCGAGGGCCATGGCCATGTGCGGTTTTCTCATCTGTAGACAAATCACAGTGCTTTTTGCGGGAGCCTGGGCCCGCCTCTGATGGAGCAGCAAACCACAGGCTCTGTCACTGATGCATCCAGGTGCCCAGATTAAACATCACCTCCGGGGTGTGTGTGTGTGTGTGTGTGTGTGTGTGTGTGTGTGTGTGTGTGTGTGTGTGTGTGTGTGTGTGTGTGTTGTTTTTGTTTTTGTTGCCAGTCCTTGGGTTTGTTTTTTTTTTTTGGCCAGTCCTGGGCCTTGGACTCAGGGCCTGAGCACTGTCCCTGGCTTCTTCCCGCTCAAGGCTAGCACTCTGCCACTTGAGCCACAGCGCCGCTTCTGGCCGTTTTCTGTATATGTGGTGCTGGGGAATCGAACCTAGGGCCTCGTGTATCCGAGGCAGGCACTCTTGCCACTAGGCTATATCCCCAGCCCCCAGTCCTTGGGTTTGAATTCAGGGTCTGAGCACTGTCCCTGGCTTCTTTTTGCTCAAGGCTAGCACTCTGCCACTTGAGCCACAGCGCCACTTCTGGCCATTTTCCATATATGTGGTGCCCAGGGCTTCATGTATACAAAGCGAGCACTTTACCATATTCCCAGCCCCATGTGGGTGGTTTTTTTTTTAATCTAGATGACATTAGCATTTGAAACCTGGTTCCATAAAGTCAGGTGAGTGGCATCTGAGGACAGGAGAGAACAAAGGGGCTGTGGGGTGGGACAAGCATCCGGTTTTCTTGCTGTGGGCTGGGAGCAAGCAGGGGGAGCCCTCATCCTCTCTGGCCTGGGGGCTGGGTTCTGCTGCTCTGGACTGGGTCAGGGATTTCACCATTGGCCCCCCGAGCATCTATGGCTCATGGATGAGCACCCACGGCCTCTCAGGTCCCAGGAGCCAGGTCTGCAACACACAGGCCCTCCCAGCCTCTGTCTCTGTGTCTATCTGTCTGTCTGTCGTCTGTCCCTGTGATACGCAGTCTTTCTCTTTAGAACCCTGACTTGGGGTGGGGCCATCTGGGAATGAGTTTTCCTCTGGACAGAGCGGACTCCGGTTCTCAATGACACCACGAAAGCGGCTCAATGTTGTTTGGCCTTAACTGTTTCGTTGTTGGCACTGTGTGGCTCCAGTTGGATTTCAGATGCCGATTTATTTAAGTACGTAGGTCGATCTCATCACCCTCATGGGAGCCGTGCTGCAGCCTGGCTGCGTCCCCGGGGAAGAGCTGAGGGCAGCAGTGCAGGGGGCCCGTCCATCCTTGTCCGTCTCGGCGCCTGGTCCATGCTGGCCTTGGCAGCCTCTGCAGCTCACTGTGGAGGATCGTTTCAGTGGAACACATTGGGGAAGTCTCAAGCGAGGTGCCTGGGAGACATGAAAACAAACACAAAAACACACCAGCTAAATTGGAAAATAATCAGTTTAGGCTGACTTAGAGAACTTTCTACCCAGTCACTGGCAAAGAAGAGAATATTTTTTTTTTTTTTTGCAGTTAATCATTTGTCTTTCCTGGACAAGGATGGAATATGCAGCGCTATCCCATGCATGTTCCCCTGGGAGCGTCCTGCGTGTCCCCCACCCCTCCCCCTCCCCCCCGGGGGCCCCAGTCCCTTGGGAGCATCCAGCAGCCCCTCCACCTGCTTCAAAGTGGAGGTGTTTGTTGGAATTCATTTCTGAGAAGCAATTTCAATTGTTTTCTCAAGATCGGAGGAAATGAGTTGTGGAAAGTTTGGAGGGAATATGGAAAATTATTTGAAGTAAAGCAATTTGGCTTCTTTCCCTAGAGAAGAGGTTTTCCTTCATAAGCTTTTATTGAAAATCCATTGATATGAGTTTGTGTGTGTGTATGTGTTCTGGAGCGCTGAGATGTGCAGAGTTCTCCTCAGCCTCCCAGGCTCTACCCGGGCCTTGGCTCTGGAAAGCACTCATCCACCACATCGTTCCTCCTTGAGCCTCCAGCGTTCTTACTGGAGGAGGTTGCTGAAACACCAACGGGGGCCCTTCCTAGACGCTCTTGCTTCCACAGCCAGGCGGCAGCAGGCGCAGAGCAGAGCATCTACCAGGAGTGCAACCACGCTTTTGTGGATGTGGAAATAAGTAAGCAAATGCCATTTTGAGGCTATGTTGATGATTTCATTGAGTGGTTCTCTCCCCTCCCCTTCCTTTCCCCCCTTTGCTCTCTCCCTCTGCCTCTCCCTCTAGCTGCTGTCGGAAGCCCCGAGGGTTCTATTATGGAGGGTGCTCTCTGCTGGAGCGCTGTTCCCATCTCACCTGCTGCTGCCACAGCTCTCGTGGGCTGTTGGTGGTGTGCAGCATAGGCGCTCATTTTGCAATGCTGAGGTGAGGGGGCCGGGCTCTCCCTTCTGTGAGGCAGTCTATCCTGCAGCCCCCCAGACACTTCCAGAGAGCTTCTAGCTGCCTTCTCCACCCTTCACTCCCATGGCATGTTCCAGTGAGGCCCGGTGAGGGTAGGCGCTTTGTAGTGCCAGCTAGACTAAGGGCTGTGTGACAGAAGTGCTGGCCGCCACGATACAAATACACTGTCTAAGGGAGCCAGGCTTCTGGTCGGCTTCTCTTCTGGCTGGTTCAGGATCTGTGGCCGTAGCCAGGCCAGCCTGGGAGGGGGGCGGGGGAAGCTGATGTGCAGAAGGCTTCTTTCTTCTTGTTACCTCACCTGCTGCACACCCGGCCCCCTGTCATCTCACTTGCTGTTTGCCACTTACCTGGAGACCCCTCACTGAGTAGCTAACAAGGTCACCCTCAGGGCAGCTGGTGACGGGTGTCTGGGACACAGCAGGTTGCATCCTGGTCGCTCCTGTCCATAGGATGCCTGTGGGGAGGGCAAGTGGGTAAGTCACTCTGCCCACGTGTGGCAGCCACAGGGCCCAGCTCTCACAGACTGTCCTGGCTCCTGTGCCCAGCATGGCAATATCCCCAGAGACATCCTCAGCCCATAGCTATGCTACCTTAACTGCAGAGAGCATGCTACCAGTGTGGTTATGTTTACAAGTATTGGGACAGGAAATGTGTGGCTTGTTTGACAGTGTGGACACACTAGCCCTAGATGGGCCCCTGAGAGGAGACGCCAGTCCCCTCCACAGCCTGTGATGGTGGAAGCAGAGGTCAGGATGCACAGACCTGGAGGTCTGTGGAAGCTGGGAGGCCACTCGATGCTGAGAAAAGCAAGGAAACGGGGTCCTTGGGTCCTCCAGCAGGCCTCTCAGGGGTGCCCAAGGAGCAAGTTGAAACACAAGTGTCCAGCCAAATCTAAACCTCCAATCGATAGCAGAACCTGTGCAATTTTTAGGATAGACTTAGATTAAAATGTGTTATTTCTAAAAGCACTTGAATTTATTTGTAAGTTGTATATTTTATCTGGCAACTCTCCTTCCATCCTTCCCCTTGCCAGACCTCGCAGGTAACAGCTGAAGGAGCAGAAGTGTGATTTTTCCCGTTTCCTCTCTCCATGGTGGAGAGCGTAGCGGATGGGTCTGGGGCTGAGACATGCTATCTAAACAACTGGCGGTGTCCCCTCAGTCTACCCTGCCTCCTGTGATGTCTCTTAGGTCTTTATCTGACTGCCGTACTGTAGGAGAGCAGGTCTTGGTGTAGGCAGCTTACATTTGGGGGAAATTCCAATGATTCCAAAACTTTCCTGCCTCTTCTGGTCACTGGGCCTTTCTCTCAGAACTCTTCTGTCAGACCCAGTGTGGTCTGGCTGTCTTGAGCACCTCCTGTGGCCAGGGTGCTTCTTCTTTCGGGTGGGTCCCATGCCACCCTGGGCTGTATGGTGGCGGCGGCTGCTGAAGGTATGGGGGGAGGCGGAAGACCCTTCCTGAAGTGACAGCAGGGTCTCTGCCTTGACTTCCTATCTCAAAAGAGAGGACTTGGCTTTTTCTTTGTCATGCTGTCCCAGAATGAACAGCCTAACTGATGGCTTCAGACAACTATAAACCTACTACATTCCAGCAGCAAACCTACTACATTCCAGTGGGCACAGTTGCGCCCCCCCCACCCCCCCAGCCCAAGGATGTGATGGAACTTAGTAGGTCTTGATGGCGTTGTGGCTTTGTTTAGCCCCTTCTCTCCTCTTCAAGATCATCTTCTTTCATAGACTGACATTCAAGGCTGCCTAATCTGGCTTCTCTCCGCCCTGGCAGCCACATTCCATTTCAAGGCCAGCCCTTCTCAGGAAAACTCTTACCCAAGCACAACATGCTTGGTGATTGAGAAAAGTATGCTTAGAACTAGATGATCTTCCAAATCATGCTGGGCAAGTGTAGACAATAGACGTTAGCTTTCACACAGCTAAGACAATTCCTTTGAGATATTATCGATGGGCCTTTTAAAATGTTTTTGTATTAAAGTTTTTTTCAATTGTTATTATAAAGGTGATGTACAAAGAGGTTGTAGTTACATAAGTCAGGCAAATAATACATTCCTTTTTGGACAATGTCACCCTTTTACTAATGTGCAGAAGCTTCAGTGTTCTGGATTATAGAAAGATCAGGAAAAGGAGCAGAGAATAGAATTAAAATTACCCTCATCTTGAAGTGCCCTTTTTCAGACATGTTAGTCAGCCAGAATATACAGGCGCACACGCGTATGCACTCTCAGACCCTGTTTGTTGTGGTTTTTCTTAAAAAATAGTGTATAGCTCCTGTTAGCTACGTTTTACTGCAGCAATAAATCTGCTCTGGATTCCCAGGGACTTAATAAAGCAAAGATTTATTCCTGGTTCATGGTGCTTTGCCAGCCCAGGTTGGCAGGCTTCGTCTCTGCTGCTATTCAACCAGCTAGGCTAGCAGAGACTCTACTGTCTCGTGACCACACCACCTGAACCATGCACTTGCAATTGCAAGAAAATATAAATAAAAAACAAAATGATAAGGCCAGTTAGACAATAGCAGGCAAAAATAGGGATATAGAGAAGTATCAGAAAATAGAAAGTGGGTAAAGTGAAAGCATCAGACACCAAGTTTAAGTCCTGGTTTCAGACAAAAAAGAGAGAATTTTTCAAGTTATTTTGATATAAAAATCCACACCAGGGGCTGCAGGTCATGCTCAGGTAACTGTAGCTCCAGGTGTCCTTTTCTATTACGTTATCAAGTTCATAATGTTACTTCAGTAGGGAGTTTGGTCAAAGTGTCCTTCATTGAGCCATTTTTATTTGCAGAGAATTGATATTTCAGACTTTCTTTCTAATCAGTGATATTCAACACACACACACACACACAAAGACATTTACATGATCTGGGCTGAGGAAAAACAGATATACGAAAACAAAGAGAACAATCAACAACAGTAACAGCAAATTTACATTAGGAAAAAGACATGAAATCTCAGCTTACCATTTATGTGGGAATAACCTAAGTATTTAAAACATGCAATAAGAATTGATTTTCCCACAAAAGAAAATGGGTGTCTGGAGGGAATGGCATTCCGTGGTAGACATTCTGAGGAAAATTGCTTCTGAGCTTTGAATTCTATACCTAACCAAACTATCAGCCAGGAGAGGAGTTAAAACTAAAGCAATTCCAGATAGTTTAGAAAGCAAGAAATGTTTATGTCCTACTCACCCTTTCTGAAGCAAATATTTGGGTCTATGTCCAGAAACATAAACAAAAATTCAAGCAAAAGGACAATAAGAGATATAAAAAAATAACTAGCCCAGAAATTTAAAACAAAACCCCGATGTGATGATTTTATAATAGGCTGAGGAAGTCACACAGCACATAGCACTTTCCAACTGGCTTATTTTGCTCAAGAAGAATAGTCATTTAAATGTCCCCTATGTCTGTTCCTGGCTTGACACCTCATGTGACTACTGAATGATATTCAGTGGTGCGGATGGACCCGTTCTCCTCACAAATGACACCTTGGCTGATTCTGAGTCTGAGCGGTTATGAATATGGCTGTTGTTACAGGAACCTATGCACAGAAGAGGTGTGGGCTCACACCTCACCTTTGATATTGGGGACGTTAGGGGGCCCACTGCAGTGGGCACAGCTCAATCTTGCCTCCATGACCCGTATCTGTCCAGGTCTGTGGTGCTGATCATCAGGTGGCTGTGTGATGGGTTCTACATTGGAACGATTCAGTAACTAGAAATAGTCAAAGCCTCAGCACAAGAGTTTGGAGAAAAAACAAGGCCATGAAAGAGTAGACTCAGTGCCATCACCAACTTCATTTCATGATGTTTATTTTTCCAGTCGCATGCCACTTAGCATGTCTCATATCTTTTTAATGAGAATGTGCTGTTAATGCCACCAGGATTGATTTGAAGGAAGCATTAGATGTGGTGAAAGATGGCTCCTGGGTGGTACGAACTGAGATCCATTATGACCTGCACCTTCCCTCAGACATTCATGTTGGTGTGTCTGAAACCTGCGTCAAAGAAGGGAGATGTCCTCAGTTCACCATGGTTTTGGGCACTGGCCCCTCCTTAGTGGCCTTGCTTGAAGAGCCAGCCCCCAGAACCCATCTGCCTTCCTCTCCAGGGAGCAGCCTGACCTCCCACAAGTTCCTGGGGCCCAGCAGTTATATCATCAGTGACTCACAGAGCCCAGTGCTGAGAGCCACAAGTAGACTCTCAAGTGCTTACTGTGCCTCAGTTTCCTCTCTTGTGCCATGGGGATGATATCTCATACCGCTCATGCGGCTCTTGGGAGGACTGGAAGAAATGCTTGGAGTGGCATCTGGCTTGTCCTGGGGGCTGTGGAAACCGTTAGCTGTTGATGTTGTGTCTGAATACTAACAACCCTCTTAGAAACGTGCTGTGCTTGTATATGGTGTGCGTCTAGCCACAGGCTTCTTCACCCTGCACTGAACCAGGGGAGCTGAAAAGAAGGGAGCCCTGACATATGGAAGGCTGGTGGAGCTGAGACTCCTCGCCTCTCACTTCCGGGCTGATAGAAAAGCATCCACAAGGGTGGTCAGGACTTGGTTGTGACTCAGGACTTAAGAGTGTGTCAAAACCTCTGCATGTCTTAGAGGAAGCAGAAAAATGGCATGCAGAGAACAGTGTCCGTCCACACACTGCTCCCTCGGCAGATGTTCCACTGGAGTATTGATGGCTGACAGCTTACAGATTGTCCCCCTGAGCTTACTGATGCATGAAGTCAACATAAACGTTTTGGGGATTTTCTTTACTTGACATGAAGAGTCTCAGTTGTATACCAGGTACTTCTTTCCATGAGGCCTCTCATGCCCCCATGCAGGGCAGGGATACAGGACATCTCAGAATGGAGTTCCAGGGTCCCTGTGGCCAGTGACTCATTCCTGCTGAGGCAGAAGGGCGAAGAGTTTGAGGCCATTTTCAGCCTAGGCGGGGAGATTTATCTCAGAAAAATATACCACTACCACCACCAAAACCAAACTAAAAGGACTGGGGTTATGTCTCAAGTGACTTTGCACAGGGAGTCCTGGGTTCAATGCTCAGTACAGGAGGAAATAAAAGATTACCAAGGCCATGGGGTTTAACCCTGGCTTTCTCCTCATCCCAGGAGCACGGGAAGCAAGCCATGCTGCTCCTGGGCAGAGAGCCCTGGTGGCCGAGGGCAAGCACGCAGGTGGGGACTCAGAGGCATCTGTCTCTGCTCCTCATGCCCTTTTTTCCCTCTGGCTGATCCATGGAGGTTGTCGCCGAGCTTCTCACCCCTTGCTCCCAGGCCATCAGGAGGAAGGTTTGATTAGGAGTTGCACAACTCGGATGGCTTACTGTTAAGCAAAGCTGACTTATAGACTGGATCCAAAGCACAGGTTTGTCCTTGTGTGCACACTCAGCCTTGCACCAGTACCACATGTGTTTCCTTGTGGACTGCACTCTGCACAGGAGGGCAAAGATCAGCTGCACGTGGGGAATGGGTCTAGTTGTGGAAAGGAAGAGGGGAGAGGAGTTTAATAGTCCTGCTATGATGGTCTGTGAGATTAAATTTCTATTTCAACAAAAAAGTGGAGTTGGACTCGCCGCACCTATGTGGTCCAGCATGAAATGGCTGCTGTCAGTTGCCTCTGGGAAGAAGGAACAAACCCGAATTCACTTTGATGTGCAGTGAGCAGAACTTATTCCTGTTTGTATTTCTTCCCTTCGATCAAGCCTTCTCCAACACTCACAAGTTGTGAGCATTAGTTTAAGACTCAAAGTCAGCTATCTCTTTCCTCAGGCCATTTCAGGTAGGGATTAAAGAGATATTCGGGGAGTGAGCTCTTTTTATTTTTATTTTTAAGAGCCTTGTGAGTGATTGGACTTCCTGCACAGTCATCGGTGAAGACTGGGGGATTACTGTGGAGAGACAGGAACATGGCAGAGCATCCGCCTTTGATTTCATCAACAACGCCACCCACCTTCCATTCCAAGCTTAAGCCCTGGCTCCCACTGCCAGGTCTAGGTGAGAAATTGCAGGGCCTTAGCCACCAGAAAGCTAAAGGCTTTGACTGGTTTAATCGTGCCTGCTATACAAATGGATTAAGCTACTCCGCTGTGCTGCCAGGAGCACGGGAGGTCCAGGAAAAGTGATAACTTCAACTCCATCCATGCTCTCCAAGAAAACACAGTGCACAAAACTCCCTATTCTACCGCTAAGCAATTCTACAGATGGTTAATCCCTTCTTTGGATCATTCTAAGGGAGCCTGAGTTTTATGTTGGAGACCCGAGAGGCTAGCTGGAAAGTTCTAGGGTCAGAGACACACAGAGGGGGTCAGGAGCAGCAGAAGGAGCTGAGGCAGATGGGGGGAGGGGTAGATGTATGGGGAGCAGAGGCGTCATGTGGATCAGGTAGGTGCACAACGGAAGGAAGGGTAGATGGAGAAGCAGGAGGGTTTGCATATGAGAAGAGAAGGAAGGTGAGGATTTTCTCAAATCATGGGGGGGGGGTGTATGGGGAGGGGGGAGTTTGAGAGTAGACCACCAGCAAAGGATTTGAACTGGGAAATGCTTCAAGCGTGTGATCACTTGTGAATTAAAAAAAAACCCAACAAACTAGTCCTGGAATGAGCAGAGAGAGATTAGCTCGGAAAGCAGTGGTGCTGCAGGCACAGGGACTGTGCCATGGCTGTGGTCTGGATGATGTGCCAAGAAGATGCCAGAGAAGAGCAGAGGTGTGTCAAAAGCCTGAGTTTAATAACTAGGTCCTCCCTATACTGGCTCACTAATACTGGGGGAGGAAAACTTTGCTGGGATTGTTTGCGTGAGCTCTGAGACAGAGGTATAGTAATAACAACACTCATTCATACATCGAGGACTGTGTGGTGCCAGGAAATACATGGCACAGACCGCCCACCCCGGGGCCCTGGCAGACCAAAGGCTGCGTTATTGCCCCCTATGCTCATTGCGCATCTCTGTCCAATGAGCAAGGGCACCCTGTAGCTCTACCATGCAGGGTAGACACGTGGAGCACCTCCTGGATCACTTCCAGCAGCTGAGTGCTTTGTGCCAATGGCCAGAGAATGGAGAGCCGCTTTAACGTGTTCCCTTTGGGGGACACTGCAGATCTGTCCTAGCTGCAGGTGCCTGGGATGAGGCTGCAGTGGCCACGAGCGTTAGCCATGTCACCGCCAGAGGCTGTTTCTGAGGCTTACCGTCCTGGAGGAGGCAGGATGCAGGACGAAGAGCCCGCCCTGCCCTGCTTCTCTAAGAGCTGCTGGCAGGTTTCCATAGTTCTTATAGGGCACAATGTGTCCGGTTGTTTGCGAAGGAGATGTGGGTGAATCTCTCCTAGTGAGTGTTGCGTTCAGGTCTCGGGAACTTGCGTGGCTACTGAAGGTTGGGTCCTTGTTCCCATGACAGGAAATGCCAGGTGTGGACTATGATATGTGCCTCACTCTGTGGCACAAGGGCTGGTCTGGATCCTTGTCTTGACTGTGAGAAGCCTCGTTACTGTAATTAAGGGAAGCTAGTGCCTCCTGATTTCCTCGTCCTTCACTCACGTCTCCATCAAGGAATGGCTTTAATGGCTCTACAAAGGGCTCAACTGAGTGCACTGTGAATTTGAGATAATGCCCCCACGTTGGGTTAACTGGGTTCTCCTGCCAACAGAACTGATGCCATCTGCCTGTTTATTGACAGCCTTGTCAGCAAAATCTGGAGTCTAGGGGTGGGCAGGCAGCCAGGCTGCTTCCCACTGTCTCCCCAGTGCCGGGAGACAGATGTTGTGCCTAGTGCCCGGGGCTGCTGTTGGCAAATGGCTGCATGCTCGAGTTATGTACCCGAGGGTGGAGGGATGCAGGAAGGAATCTGGTTTTTTTTTTTTCCAGGAAGGAATTTCTGTTCTTTTTCCAGGTTTTCTATCTGCAGTATTTTAAAGGAAAAAGTATTTGTGACTTTTAAAAAAATGTGAAAGAATGAGCTTATTGTTCAACATTGAAAAACAAAACAAAACAGGCCTGAAGCATGGAAGCATTCCAAGGACCAGACCACAAACTGCAGGCAGCGTGGGTCTGGGCGCCTGCCAGTGTTCATTCCCACAGGATCTCCTTGGCCTTACAGACACCTTGCAAGTGGCCCATCACACAATAGCAACTGAGCTTTCCTCCACAAAGAAAGCCCCAGTCACATTGAGCTCTTATCCTAACCAGCACTCTGTCAGCCAAGCTGTACAGTGAAGGACTAAAGGGTGAGGTGTTGGGGGAGGGGTAGAAGGGAGGGGAGCAAGCTGCATCTGTCCCAAACACGAGGTCTTTCTGGATATGCCTTTGTTTTTCCAAGGAGGAAATGGGAAGAAAGAGATAGCTTTGAAGAGATGATTGCAGCCTTTGAGGTTTTGCATCTCGGTCCTGGGAAGTCTCTCTGGGCTGGGTGGCCGGGAGCTCTGGAACACAGGTGATGTTCAGGAAGCTCTGGAACATGGGTACATGGCATGGAGCACTGCAAGGTGGGTGCTGCAGGGAGCTCTGGATCATGGGTTCATAGCACAGAGCTCTAGAACACAGGTGTGTGGCAGGGAGCTCTGGAACGTGGGTGCGTGGCACAGAGCTCTAGAAGGCAGGTGTGTGACACGGAGCCCTGAAACACAGGCATGTGGTAGGGAGCTCTGAATGAGACATGAAACATGGTTGTAGATTGCCAAACCTTTGGGACTACTTTATTCTATGAATAAAGAGCAGAGCTGCCATGACTTAAGGTGAAGTTGAGCCCTGGACCAGTCAGCTCTTGTAGGCTGTGTGTGGGGTGGGGGGGGGGGATGTGTGCACACACGTGTGTGTACATATGCGTATGTGTGTGCTCCAAGGTCTTACCCAGTTTTTCCTCCAGTTAGGAGAAATTTTTCTTCCTTCTCTGTTTCCTTTGATACCTCTTTTTGACTTAAAATATATACTAAAATTCTTGTCATTAAAAACATATTTGAATGTATGTACTTGTGCTAAGAATTAACAGATTTCACAGATCCACCAGTTAGACTGAGCAGATGTTAATTTATTTATTCTTATCTGCTTTGGATCTTTTATGTCTAATTTATAAACCAATTTTGAGAATGATAAAGTAGGTGAAGATTGGCCTCTTAAACTTCAGGAGTTATGACACATTAGAGAGGAAATAAAACATACATTAATAATCAATTATGAAAATGAGAATATTACCTGTGAAAACCAGTGGAAGAATGCTAAATCTACAATGATAATAATGAAGCCCAAATCCATTCACTATGTAGCAAGACTCAGTGAAACTAGGAATGCAAAAGAACAGCCATGAGGAAAGACAATAAAATAATGCAGACAAAATGAGAAATAAACCAATAAGGAAAAGTAAAACAGTTGCCCCAGGAAGAGATTATATAAAATAGAATTAACTTCTACAGAGTATTAAAAACATGGCCACCTGCCAGCCTAACTTCAATGCCTATTCTCCCAAAGAGAACAAACCCAAGGAAAACTGTGGCTAAGTAAATTCATTACACCCATCTGTATTCTGTATACCTTTATTGAATTTAAAAATATTGTGACCTAGCAGGGATTAAATATACAAATGGAAGTTGGATTACTGGGAAATTTATTATTAAATATATAATATTAGATAATATGAGAAAGAACACCATTGCCTGACATCCACAAAATAAATTTAACATTATACAAATTAAGCTAGAGCACATTAGGCAAAGTAAAATAAGCTGATTACATAAATGAAAGAACTGCCCAGTTCCACATCTATGTGGTACTTAGAGCTGGCAAACTGATGAGACAGAAAGGAAGATGGTGGTTTCCAGGGTTTGTGAGGAAGGAAAAATGGAGACCCATTGTTTAATGGGAGAGTTTTGGTTTTGTGAAATGGAAAGTTCTGAAGATGGGTTCCAAAACATTGCACCAATAAAGTATGAACCTAAGAAGGGGCAAGTTGGATATTTTGTTACATGTATTTTACCGTAGTTTTTACAACAGAACAAATCAGAATGGTGGTTCTAAGGTAAACTAGAAATACATATTTAATATCAATTTCTGACCTAAATTTACATTCAATGCAAGAACAGCATAATTAGTTAGCTGGTCCTAAAAGTCTTAACTATCTGCTATTAAACTAGAGAACTGTCTTATTCAATGGCTTCCCAAGGGGAAAATCAGGTGTGTTTTCCTAGAGTATTTCTATTTGTGAATGATAATGGAGGATATTTTGTCTGGAATTTTTTTTATTAATAGCTTCCATTTGTTATTTTCACCAAGGAATGGGATTTCTGTTATTTTGCTTAAGTGTGCTCAATTTAATTTTAAAAATCAAAACCCAAGTAGTTAAGCAGCCCCTAGTTCCTGAAATCTGATGAGTTCTTGGCTTTAAAATGTAGATTTTTCATCTCTATCTATTAATTCCACTTTAAGGCATGATAAACTATGTTGTTTAAATTCTTCCTATCTCTCTTTGTTCACTTAGTTTTGTCTATTTACTCTCATAAGCTGAAATTAGTACACTTAAATAATTTCCTCTAATTATAGTTCTCCTTTTATATTTTTCCTCAGTTTTTCTCCCCAATTTTACCAATATTATTGTTGGACAATGATTCAGCCCTGCTGTTTCTTCAGTGTGAATTGTGTTGTTGCAGCTTGAGACTACCTGTCTGTGGGTTGGAAGAGCTTGGACCAGCACTAGTGGATCTTTGGTCATTGCATGTAAATTTGAGCATGGTACGGAGAACAACTCCATCCTGCGGGAGGGTGTGCAAGGGCAGGTGCTCCTGAATCTCACAAGAAACCCCACATAGATTTATTTTCCTGAATCAGATCTTTTACCAGTATAGATAGACACCCTGCCTCCCTAAATAGAGGGCCAGTAAGCAACATTTCTATATGGAAAATTGTCTTTTGGCATACACCAGTGTGATATGGCTTGCAGATTAGGCTTTTTTTTAAACTCAGCTGGGCCTCCCCCCCCCCCCCCATGTTTGGGGCTGGAGTATGAAGCACACTAACAGCAAGCTATGAGAAGTGGGATCACTTGGTGAGAACCTCCAAGCAATGATGAGGCAAACAACATCAAGGATGACTCTGCTTTTCTCATTCAACAAAGAGAAGTAGGAAGAATTTAAACAAGAAGAATTACTGAAGAATTACTATGCCTTAAAGTGGAATTAATAGACAGAGATGAAAATCTACCTTTTAAAACCAAAAACTCATCGGATTTCAGGAACTAGGGGCTGTTTAACTACATGGGTTTTAACTTTTAAAATTAAGTTGAGTACACCTCAGCAAAATAACAGAAACCCCATTCTTTGGTGAAAATAACAAATGGAAGCCATTAATAAAAAAAATTCTAGACAAAATACCCTCCACTATCGTTCACAAATAGAAATGTACATACATTATTTTTGTATATGAATATATAAAAATGAATCTTCTTGCTAACAAGGAAGGAAGGGAGGAAGGAGGGAAGGGAGGAAGAGAGGAAGGGAGGGAAGGAGGGAGGAAGGAAGGAAGGAAGGAAGGAAGGAAGGAAGGAAGGAAGGAAGGAAGGAAGGAAGGGAGGGAGGGAGGGAGGGAGGGAGGGAGGAAGAAAAGGAGAGAAAGGAAAAGGAGAAAGGGGATAGAGGTAAGAGAAAAGTAACAGGGAGATGAGTTCTATCTGGATAATTGTAGGTGTGTATAGAAGTGTCACAATGAAACTCCTCTGGTACAATTAATGCATGATAACAAATAAAGGGGAAAAAGAAAGAATAAATAGTTAAAATTAGTGTGTAAATGTGAGCAGAATCTACATCACCCAATTTAAGGTGGTGATGCGAGCTCATCTTTAGTTTCTTGTCCTTTCATTTTTTTTTCCCCATTGAAATAACCACAGACATATACAGGTAAAATTTGGAAAATGGAAAACACAGTGCCACCTCAGCTGTGCAGGCACTTTATGAGATTTCTTCTGACCCTTTGAGAAATACCAGTCAGATCATGGTGCAACAGGTGTGGAATGTACAATGTCCCCATCGAAACCATGAAAAGAAAATCCCACTGGAACCTGGGGGACAGGAGGGCTCCCTGTGGAGCCAGAGATGGCAATAGGATGAGGGCAAGGTGAAGGCGATGAGGGGTCTGGGAGAAGGCAGATGCTACGAGGACAGCCATCTACTGTGGTCCTCTGTCCTGGACTCAAGCAGGTAGACATGGTGCATAAAATAAAGTGTGATGCCTCTGTGAAAAGAGGTCCAGTGTCAGCACTCATTTAATCCAGAAATCATTGGGGGAAAAAATGAAGAGCAGTGAGCTCTCAACTCTGCTATGGTATCGCAAGGTGCCATGTTCCCATTTTGACCCCAGATACCCTTTCCATGCTTATTCATTTTTGTTTTCTTTAATTTCAATCTCATGATCTTTGTGGAGAGCCAAGTGGCTTTTTGTTTCTATGGAAAGAAGTGATCTTTTCACTCATGGAAACATTAGTCATCCCGGCCTTCATTTAAAAACTTTCTTCTCTTGAGAAAGTGCCAATGTCGAGGGTGCACACTCATTCTTTCCTCTAGGGATCCCTCTCAGTGTTGTTTTTTGGTAGTCATCATTTCTTTAAGTTGAAGCATGATACTTTGCAGCCTGTGATTGCAAGTAAAATCCAGGTCTGATGGATAGCTTACCCCATGTTTCCAAAGATTTCATTTACAATAGTATCAAATGAACTGAGCTGAGTGAGCTTCCCTTTCCATGGAAATGGAGTTGACTTCTAGATAAATATTAACTGCAAATGCTCTGAAGCAAAGGTTAAGAAGTAATACCCAAATGGTTGTCTTTACTAATGTACTTAAGTTACATCCGCCCTGAAAAATCTGCTCTTATTTCCAAGTGAACACATTAATCTCCCAAGGCATGAAAGAAGAAATTGTCACAGACTTTGGTAGCGAGAGCACTATACTCCTGACTGTCCTCTGTTCTCCAGAGAGAGATCAAGAACAGCTCATTGCCGACTGTCCTCTGTTCTCCAGAGAGAGAGATCAAGAATAGTCAGTAGGTTCTCTATAGAGGATGCCAAAGCAACACCCTGTGCTAATAGGCAATTTACATCTCCTATGTGTCAGTGGGATCTGTGGCTTCCCTCTCCACAACATTGCATGGAAAAGTGGTGAAATAGCATTCCTGTCATGCAGATGTGTGTATATCGGGATACTATGTATATACAAATTGTGCATATGTACACATTATATGAATGTATATGCATCAAAGTCAGCCTTTCACACCCATGGGCTCCACATCTGTGAATTCAATTAACTGGTGATTGGAAATATCCAGGAGAAAATTGCATCTGTATTTAATATTTACGGACGTTTCAGTTGTTGTGGTTCTCCATACAATAGAGAATGACCATTAATTATACAGCACCAATGTTGCATTAGGTATTGCAAGTCACCTAGAGAATTTTTATTTTTTTTTATTTTTTTTTTTATTTTTTAATTTTTTATTTTTTTTTATTAATTGGACATAAATTTTTTTACAAGGTGTTGTGCAAAGAGGGTGCAGTTACATAGTAGGGCAGTGTGTACATTTCTTATGATATCTTACAACCTGTTTTTCTATCCCTTGTCTAGGTCAGGTTGACCTATATGCAATATACAATGTATCAAGAACATATACAGTATTCACAGACTTGGTCTCTACTGTCTCTCCGTCTCCCTTTGTTAACAGTCATATATCAGGGAGATCATGCCCCTTTGTTTTCTGTGTTCTAGGCTTGTCTCACTCAACATTATTTGTTCGAGTTCCGACCATTTCCCTGCAAATAACAATATTTCACCATTTCTAATCGCTATGTAGTATTCCATTGTGTATAAGTACCATATTTTTTGGATCCATTCGTCTGTGGAGGGGCATCTGGGTTGTTTCCATATTTTAGCTATTGTGAATTGTGCCGCGATAAACATGGTAGTACAAATGCCTTTTTGATATCTTGGATTTTGCTGTTTAGGATAGATGCCTAGGAGTGGTATGGCTGGGTCATAGGGTAGGTCTATATTGAGCTTTTTGAGAAACCTCCATACTGTTCTCCAAAGTGGTTGTACTAATTTGCACTCCCACCAACAATGGAGAAGGGTTCCTCTTTCCCCACAGCCCCTCCAGCATTTGTTGTTTCCTGAGTTCAGAGTATAGGCCATTCTAACTGGGGTGAGGTGGTATCTCAGGGTTGTTTTTATTTGCATTTCCTTTACTAGCAGGGATGTTGAGCATTTCCTCATATGTTTCTTTGCCATTTTTATATCTTCTCTTGTGAAGTCTCTCTTTAGCTCTTTTGCCCATTTCCTAATAGGTTTATTGGGCTTGGAGGGGCTTAGTTTTTTGAGTTCTCTGTAGATGACCGATATCAGGCCTTTGTCTGTTGCTGTGCTGGTAAATATCCTTTCCCATATCGTTGGCTGTCTTTCTATTTTGGTGGCTATGTCCTTAGCTGTGCAGAAACTTTTTAATTTGTAGTAGTCCCATTTGTCGAGTCTTTCTCCTATTTGTTGTGCCCCTGGGACTCTATTCAGGAAGTTCCTTCCTGTGCCTATAAGTTCTAGTGTCTTTCCTACTCTGTCCTTCAGTAGTTTCAAGGATTCAGGTCTGATGTTGAGGTCCTTGATCCATTTTGAGTTGATCTTGGTGCATGGTGATAGGCTTGGGTCTACTTTGAGTTTTCTGCATATGGCTGCCCAGTTCTCCCAGCACCAGTAGTTGAAGAGGCTATGTTTATTCCATTGTATATCTTTAGCTCCTTTGTCGAATATCAGTTGGCTGTAAGAGTGCGGTTTTATTTCTGGGTCTTCAGTTCTAATCCATTGGTCTTCTGATCTGTTTTTATACCAATACCATGCTGTTTTTGTTATGATGGCCTTGTAGTAGATCTTGAAGTCAGGTATTGTGATACCTCCTGCATTGCTTTTTTTGCCTAGAATTGCTTTGGCTATTCTAGGTTTTTTGCTGTTCCATATGAATTTATGGATTGGTTTCTCTATTTCAGTGAAGAATGTGGCTGGGATTTTGATAGGTATTGCATTGAATTTGTATAACAATTTGGGCAATATGGCCATTTTCACTATATTGATTCTGCCTACCCATGAGCATGGGAGGTCTTTCCATCTCCTTGTGTCTTCTTTGATTTCCCTTATTAGATTTTTGTAGTTTTCATTGAATAGGTCCTTCACGTCCTTGGTTAAGTTGATCCCTAGGTACTTTATTCTTTTTTTGGCTACTGTAAATGGAATTGTTTCCATAATTTCCTTTTCTGTTTGTCTATTGCTGGTGTACAGAAAAGCTGCTGACTTTTGTGGGTTGATTTTATATCCTGCTACTTTGCCAAATTGGTTTATTAGGTGTAGGAGTTTGGGTACTGAGGTTTTTGGGTCCTTCAGATACAAGATCATGTCGTCTGCGAATAGGGATAACTTGATTTCTTCCTTGCCGATGTGGATCCCTTTGATGTCCTCCTCTTGCCTTATTGCTATGGCTAGGGATTCCAGCACTATGTTGAACAGAAGTGGGGAGAGTGGGCATCCTTGTCTTGTTCCTGATTTTAGGGGGAATGACTTAAGTTTCTCTCCATTTAATATGATATTAGCAGTTGGTCTGTTGTATATGGCTTTTATTGTTTTGAGGAATGTTCCATCTATTCCTGTTCTCTCCAAAGCTTTTAATAGGTATGGATGTTGTATTTTGTCAAAGGCTTTTTGGGCATCGACTGAGATAACAATGTGATTCTTGATTTTAGCTCTGTTTATGTGGTGAATTACGTTGATTGATTTACGGATGTTGAACCATCCTTGTGACTGAGGGATGAAGCCTACTTGGTCATGATGTATGATATTCTTGATCACTTTCTGGATCCTATTAGCTAATATTTTATTGAGGAGCTTTGCATCTGTGTTCATTAGTGATATTGGTCTGTAGTTCTCTTTTTTTGTTGGGTCTTTGCCTGGTTTGGGAATTAGTATGATATTAGCTTCGTAGAATGAGTTTGGAATTTCTCCCTCCATTTCTATTTCGCGGAAGAGTTTGAGGAGTATTGGTATTAGCTCCTCACTAAAGGTTTTGTAGAATTCGTTGGTGAATCCATCTGGGCCTGGGCTTTTCTTAGTAGGGAGGTTCTTGATTACCTCCTGTATCTCACCGTAAGTTATTGGTTTATTTAGCTGATTTATTTCTTCTTGGTTCAGTTTGGGCAGTTTGTACTTCTCTAAGAATTGATCCATTTCTGTAGAATTATTGTTTTTTGCTGAGTAGAGGTTTTGGAAATAGCTCCTTATGATTGTTTGAATATCGTGTGTACTTGTTGTAATTTTTCCTGTGGAGTCCCTGATTTTACGAATATGAGTCTCTTCTCTTCTTTTTTTTGTAAGTCTTGCAAGGGGTCTGTCAATTTTGTTTATTTTCTCAAAGAACCAGCTTTTAGTCTTATTTATTTGTTGAATGGTCTTTCTATTTTCAATCAGATTTATCTCTTCTTTAATCTTTGTGATCTCTCCTCTCCTAGTCGTTTTAGATTCTGTCATTTCTTGTTTCTCCAGTTGTTTTAGTTTCATCGTGAGGGTATTCACCTGCTCTGCTTCCATTCTTTTAATGTGGGTGCTGAGTGCAATGATCTTGCCCCTCAGAACTGCCTTAGCTGTGTCCCATAGGTTTCTTTGTGATGTGTTTTCTTTGTCATTGTGGCTTATGAATTCGTTGATTTCATCTTTAATTTGATCTGTGGCCCAAGTGTTGGATAGCAGCGTGGGGTTTAGCCTCCAAGAGTGTGTATAGGCTCTGTGGTATCCTTTGTTGTTGAGGGTTACCTTTAATCCACTGTGGTCAGATATAATACATGGGATGACGTCAATACTTTTGTATTTGCTGAGGTTCTTTGTGTGGGCTATGACGTGGTCTATTTTGGAATATGATCCATGGGCTGCTGAAAAGAAGGTGTATTGGGTCTCTGTGGGGTGAAAGGTTCTATATAGGTCTGTTAGATCCATTTGGGAAATGGTGTTATTTAGGTCCTCAGCTCCCTTACTAATCCTCTGAGTGTTGGATCTGTCTCTTGGAGAGAGAGGAGTATTAAAGTCACCCACTATGATTGTGTTTGCGTCTATCTTGCTCTGTAATTCTTTGAGAATTTGCTTGACATATGTCGGGCCTCTTTTGTTTGGTGAGTATACATTTATCACCGTGGTTTCTTGATTCTGGATTTTTCCTTGTATTAATATGTAGTGTCCTTCTTTGTCTTTTTGAGTGGACTTTAAAGAGAAGTCAAGCTTGTCTGAGATCAGGATGGCTACACCTGCCGTTTTGGTGGATGCATTTGCTTGGTAGATCTTGCTCCATCCTTTCACTCGAAGCCTGTTTTTGTCCCTTGCTGTAAGGTGGGTCTCTTGTAGACAGCAGATGTCAACTTTTTGTTTGCGAATCCATTCTGCCAGTCTGCTCCTCTTTATCGGGGAGTTTAAACCATTTATATTTAAAGAGATCAAGGATAAGGGTGTTTTTTCTCCTTCCATTTTCTTGGTGGGCTGTTTTTTCTTCTTTTTTTTTTTCTTCTTGTCTTTAGTGAGCTTGTGTTTCTGCTGGGCTTTGGCTATTGAAGTTTCTTTCTGATTCTGTCTGTGTGTCTTTTACGATCTCTGTTGGGTGGGGTTCCCCTCTTAATATTCGCTGTAGGGCTGGTTTTTTATTCACATACTCCTTTAGCTCCTCTTTGGTGTGGAAAGATCTGGTTCTCCCTTCGAATGTGAACTCCAATTTCGCTGGATATTTGATCCGAGGTTGTAAATTGTTATTCTGGAGTACTTGGATGGTGTTCTTCCACTCGCTTCGAGCTTGGTAAGTTTGTGTGGATAAGTCGGATGTTATTCGAATCCTCTTCCCATTGAAAAAAGTTTCCTTCTTCGCTTTGGCTGAATTCAGAATTTGCTCTTTAATCTTGAGGTCTGAAGTCTTGAATATTATGTGCCTTGGGGTGGCTTTCCTGGGGTCTGGCCTGCCAGGTGTCCTATAGGCTTCGGTTACCTGGATGGGGTCCCCTGTGAGATTGGGGAAGTTTTCTGCAATAACTTTATTGAGAACATGATTAAGCCCTCTGCTCTGGTATTCGGCTCCTTCTTCTATTCCAATTATGCGCAGATTATATCTCTTGTCTTTGTCCATTAGTTCCTGGATTAGTCTTCCCTGAAGCTTCACCTTTTCTTGGAGTGTGGTCATTTTCTGGTTGTTGTCAGCTGCTTCATCGTCCAGGCGAGAGATTCTGGATTCTATATGGTCTACTCTTTGTGTCATGGTTTCAATTGCGGAGTTTATGGATGTCAGAGAGCTATTTATGGTTGTCATATCAGCTCTGATCGTGGAGATTTCTTCCTTTAAAGAGTTGTATTTTAAATCTATTTTTTCATGCATTTCAATTCTTAGGATGTGGAGATTTTCTTTAAAGGCAGCTTGCATTGTATCCATTTTTGCTTCCATTTCTTTAAAGCAGGTTTGCATTGTATCCAGTTTTGCTTCCATTTCTTTCTTGGCTTCCTGGGTGTCCTTCCAGATTTCCGCTCTAAATTCCTGGAATTGTTTTCTGATTTCATTTCTGACGCTTTCGATCATTCCTGTTAACATGGCCTCATTTGCTTTTTTAGTCTCCATCTCCTCTTCAGTCGTGCTGCTTTTTGGAGCTGGCGAGTTGGCTTGCCCTTTGATGAACTGAGTTATGTTTCTTTGTGATTTGCGCATCTGGAGATCTGGATGGCTTCTCAGGTTTGGTTTGTAGCTCCTCCCTCCCTCCTGTGTAGACGTGTCTACGGGCAGCAGGTGCTGTCGCTGTGTCCCCGCCCACCAGTGCAGGGTACGCCTACCAGAGCGGGCGCTGTCGCCGGGGGCCCCGCCCTCCTGTGCGCTGTGCGTTCAGTGCAACAGGCACTTCGGCGGGATATGCCTCCCAGAGCAAGTCCTGGGTTGTTGGGTTGTGCTTGCGCCCTCCCACGAGTCTGTTGTGGGGGGGGGGGGGGTACGTGTGGGGCCCAGTGGGATCGACTGTCCGGGTGTGGCTTGGCACCTTCAGACCTCACCTCCGCTGTTAGGAGGGGGGACGTGATCAGGCTCAAGTGACCCTGCTGGGCTGGTATTGCCCACCAGCGCCTGTGGTTTTAGTTGTAAGAGTCTGCGAGGTCCAGGCGCCTCAGGTGGGGTTTGCACAACCGGCTGTCTCCCGGCCCCTGTTGGGAAGGGGGCGGGGCCGGTTCTGCCAGTTCAGGAACCTGTGGGGTGTTGGTGCTGCTGAGCCCTTCCCCTGCTAAACTGACTTCCCAGCGCCTGATGGGGGTTTCCCCGCCTGATTTGTGGGTTCTTTGTTCCCTCAGGGGTGGGGGATGGGGGAGGGGAGGGCACTCACTTTTGCTGCTTTGTGTGTGTGTCCCTCGCAGCCGTTGGCCCTCCAGGGGTTGGCTAAGTGTCGTGGTGGCTTCCCTGGTTCCCGATTTCTGCCGCGCTGGGTTCCCTTGTCCAAACCCGGTGTGGGCCGGAACTTCTCGTCGCTGCCGGGTGTGTCTTGGTCCGCACCCTGCCTTGTGTCCGTGGGGTCTCCCCCTATATGAATTCTGCACTCCTGGCAGCCTGTCTGCCGATCGCCGGGTTCCCCTTTCCCAGCCTGACCCTGTTTGGGCCAGGGTCGGCTGGAGGGGGGAGGGTGCCCCGGTGAATCTCCGGCTCCGTGTAGGTTTTCGGTTCTTCTTTTTTGCTCCTTTTTGTTTTCCTGCGTTTCTCCACTGCTTCTGGCTGCTGGTTTTGCTGGGTTCTTGATGGGGTGTTGGGTGTTGGGGTTCCCAGCTCACTATGCCGTTGGAGCGAGTCGGGGTGCCTCCCTATTCCATCGGCGCCATCTTTCTTCCCCCGAGAATTTTTAAGTATATAGGAGAATATGCATAGTTTATATGCAAATGTGTCCTTTTGTGTAAGGGACTTGTAAATTCATGGATTTTGTCCAGGAGCCAATTCCTTATAGACACTGATGACAGCAAGGTAGACCCTTTCCCCATTGATATCTTTAAGTAACTAAGCTGCCTCTGAATTCACTCTATAAGTCCAGTATTACCTTGATGCCCAAATCTGAGGAGGGCTCAACTAAACAGAAGAAAGTGGAGGAGGAAGAGAGGAAGTAGAGTATGAGGCAGAGGAGGAGGAGGAGGAGGAGGAGGAGAAGGAGGAGGAGGAGGAGGAGGAGAAGGAGGAGGAGGAGGAGGAGGAGAAGGAGGAGGAGGAGGAGGAGGAGGAGGAGGAGGAGGAATGGAGGAGGAGGAGGAGGAGGAAGAAGAAGGAAAAGAAGAGAAGGAGGAGGAGGAGAAGCAAAATAAATGACAGTCAACATCCCCAATGGATATACATGCAAAAATCTTCAATAAAATACTTGCAAGTCAAATTCAACAACACATCATCAAGGATTGTGCATCAAGATCCAGTTAGTTTAATTCCAGGAATGAAAGGATGGTTCAATGCACATGAATCAGTAGAAGTGAGGACCTGTGATTTAAGTGAGATGACCCGGGCTTAACCTCACCCTGCAGTCATCTGATTCTCTGCAAAAGGATCAAGAGCACGCTCAAGATGAGAAGGCCTCTTGAACAAACAATGCTAGGAAGCCTGGATGTTCACAAGTAGAGTTGGAAACGAAGTCACAATCTCTCACTATGACTTGTACTTTGAACCTTGCTCATTGCTAAGCCAAATGTCTCCTTGCCAGCTCACACAAACCTACCTCATTCTTCTTCATAGTTGAAGCATATTCCATGTTCAAAATGTTTCGGTATTCACTCAGAAATTTCTCTTATTTCCTCCCATTGCTTTAGAAGTAGGGAGACCTTGTGTATTTTAATGTCCATATTCAAATACATTCTTTAAAGTAGAGTCCTTACATGAGTTGGTACATCCACAGGGTATAGACATTATAGAAGTTGGCAGGTGATGGCTCAAGAAATTTCCCTTCTTGAAGACTATTTTGGTATGTACTCCCTCTGGAGCACACAGGGTGTTCACGTCCACAGCAACATGCTTGACTGTGCTGGGTCATTTCAGCCTTTCTCAATTTTGCCAGCATGAGTGAAAAACAAAACTGGCCACTTGGCTTCTCCCTCTTTGACCTTCCTTTCTTGAACTTTTCAGCTAGGTGATGAACTTTTCTCCAGTCTCCTGTTCCAAGTAGAAAAAAACTCTCTTATTCTCATTTGTAAATTTACACTTGGCTTATATTAGTAGATTTTTCTAACTCAGAATTATTCTTGTATTCTGGAGCATGGCAATTGTCCTTTCATTTTGCTTCTGGAATCTATTAGACAACATTTTACTTAGAATCTATAGACATAAGTCAAGTGATTTGCAATCTTCCTTTGTGAGTGACTCCTGTCCACTTTTGTCATAGGGTTTGGTGAGGCCACTAAAACAATCTGGAGGCATTTTCCATTTTCTCTGTGCTCTGAAACCCATTGTATAAATGTCTCTAGAACACTTTTTAGAACTCGGTTAAACTTTCTGACAACTGGGCCTTTGGGGCTGAGAATTTAAAACAAAGATGAAGTCTTTATCCTCCAATTAGAATATGAAGTTAAATTGAGGGGTTGGGAATGTGGCTTAGCGGTAGAGTGCTTGCCTAGCATGCACAAAGCCCTGGGTTCGATTCCACAGCACAACATAAACACAAAAAGACAGAAGTTAAATTGACACATGGCACCTTCTGGAAATATCCCAACATGCACCCCATACATAGGACTATAATCTATCAGCAAGAAACATACAATGTCCTCCTAATTTAGGTCAGTAGAAGGAATTAGAAAAGAAAGTGCATCAAAACCTCACCCAGAGAGAAGTTGCTGAACTAGGTTGACCAGGAAGCATTTTGGGGTGATGTTCATGTCTTCCAACCACAAAGATATTGCACCATTTCTTATTCAGCTGGATTGCACAGCTTCTCAGGTTTGACTAAGGGTTCTAAAGCATGGCTGCCTTTGTCACAAAAAAAGTTCTCTCCTCAGAAGATTAACAAACTAAGGTCTCATTTTACTTTGCAAATACGCAATGAGTTTAGCACAGGGTCAGGTTCAATAAAAGTTGATTTCTGTCTCCCGGTCTCATAGAAAAATTTCATTTCATCTAAATGCGTTTCCTTCTTCACAGAAGGGGAGGGAGCAGGCTGAGCTCTGTGTACCTTGGGAGCTGGAAATGAATGCCAGCTGTGCGAACTTAGGCTGCAATCAGAATTCCATGGTCTCAACTAAATATAGCTGGATATAAAAACGGGGCTAAAGCCATCTTGGAAAGGCACAGTGACTCCAGTGTGTCATCTTTTGAGAAAGATGCATGTTCAGTCTGCTTCTGTATGGATCTGAGACTTTTCTTCAAGGCTTGGCAACTTAGGGGCTGGGAATATGGCCTAGTGGTAAGAGTGCTTGCCTCATATACATGAAGCCCTGGGTTGATTCCCCAGTACCACATATATAGAAAACGGCCAGAAGTGGCACTGTGGTTCAAGTGGCAGAGTACTAGCCTTGAGCAAAAAGAAGCCAGGGACAGTGCTCAGGTCCTGAGTCCAAGCCCAGGACTGGAAAAAAAAAAAAAAAAGACTTGGCAACTCAGGATGAAATGTGAAGGGGCGAGCAGGTGGCCCCAACCCAGGAGTTTCCAAGTTGATGAATGAATGAATGAATGAATGAAGCATCTGTGAATGGGAGAACTCTAGTTCTGGCCCCAAGACCAGAGCAGTTGCTATAATCTCACACGTAGAGCCGCCTCCCACAGTTCATTGCATGCATTTCCCCGGCATTGGTATGACTCACTGGTCCTCACAGGAGGTAAGATTTAAAGTTCATTTTCAGCTAGTCACTCAGAGAGCTATGGTTTTAAAGAATGATTGGACTGAAATAAGCACATGCTCTGGCTCCAGGATCTTAAACATCTGCTCGACATGAATGGATTTCAGATGAATTTAATATAGCCAGATATTTGATATCACACAGGAAGCGGTCTGTGATCAGAACCCGTGCACAATTGCTACAGATAAACATGATGCCTATGAACTCCCATCAGAAGTTCTATGTCTATACAAAACATTATTTAGGTATATATTAATCATATATAACATATCTATAGCTGTCATCTATCTGTATCTGTACATCAGACACTTCTAGCTGTTCACCCAGTTTCCCCTCTCCCTCCTTTCCAGACACCAGTTTTGTTCAGGGTGTATACTAGATGAATATATTCGACTATAATACTTCTTTCAATCTGCACTGAAGCTGAGGTAACTACACAGTAGAATTTTCAGATACGATGTAGTCTGAGCATTTCTGGGGAAGATATTAGTTTTTGTATTTTTCCTTGGTGTTTTGTTTTTATATTTTATCCTTCCCTCCATTTCATTTTATTTTTTCTGCCCACAACACGACACAGTACCAAGGCAGATGTTGGGACAGCCCTTTTATTATTTTTTTTTTCCAGTCCTGGGGCTTGGACTCAAGGCCTGAGCACTGTCCCTGGCTTCTTTTTTTTGCTCAAGGCTAGCATTCTGCCAGTTGAGCCCCAGTGCCACTTCTGGCCATTTGCTATATATGTGGTTCTGGGGAATCGAACCCAGGGCTTCATGTATACGAGGCAAACACTCTTGCTACTAGGCCACATCCCCAACCCCCTCTTTTATTTTTATTTTTTTGCCAGTCCTGGGGCTTGGACTCAGGGCCTGAGCACTGACCCTGGCTTCTTTTTTTCTTGAGACTAGCACTCTGCCACTTTAGCTACAGCACCCTTTCTGGCCGTTTTCTATATATGTGGTGCTGGGGAATCGAACCCAGGGCTTCATGTGCATGAGGTGAGCACTCTTGCCACTAGGCCATATCCCCAGCCCTGGAACAGCCCTTTTATTTATTTTTATTTTTACCACAAGGCAACTTACAGAGAGCATACAGCACATGCTGACGCTGGTAGGTGGGAGGCACATAGAATACTGATGGCTCACTTATGCCACTTTGATTGAATTACCGATATTTGCAGTCAAATATCATCCAGATTGACAGGACAAGACATTTATTCTTCTATTAAGCTTTAAGGATGTTGGGTTCACTTTTATCTTGGCAGTAATATGATTTGAATGCAGAGCCAGCTCTGTTGGCTTTAGTTTTGTGAATACCCTTTCAGGTTCATGCCCTGACTGGCAGCCAGCTTGAACCCTGCTCTCCCATTTATACTACATCACCACCATGCCCAGATGGGATCTTGTAGGCTGGTTTTAAACTGCTGTCCTTACCAACTCTGCTCCTGAGTAGCTGGGACTACAGCAATAAGCTCCTGCCCTCAGTCAGGGTCAGCTAGACAGGATAAAAGCTCACATGTCCCTGTAAGGTGCTCGCTTGTATGGTTTCTTCTAGAGCTGAGGATCCCAGGCATTCCAGGAAAAGTCCTCTGGAAAAGGAAGATGATGAGGGTCCTGGAATCACAGGAAAGGAGGGATCCAGTCTAGGGCCTTGAGTCCCTGCTGCTCCCCACTTTCTGGGAATGTCTCGGAGGTTCTGAGACCTCTAGATGCTGCCCCTCAGGATTTACTTGTCATCTTCACCCCACTCCTGGTGGGGGGCGGGTAAAGAACTCTGACTGGTGTGTTTGAGACTCTCACAAGTCAACAAACACAGTTGAGAGAGCAGGACTCTAGTTGCCTTTATAGCACTCTCACTTGTGCTTGAGTCCCTGACAGTCTCTTGTACCCTGTTCTATGAGAGACCGGGGGAAAAGGAAACAACTGGAGAAGACCATTTCCTTCCAAGCCTAAAAGCTGGGTGAGGAGCTGCAGGAAGCCTCACGAGTGAATAGCTCTGATTCAGCGTCTTCGGTGCTGACCCCGCACCTCCTCCATTTCCATGGAGAGTTAAAAAATTGTTTACAGAAACAATTGAGGAGCCGGAGGAATGTTGACAGTGTTAGTCATAGATGCATCTTGACCATGTGGCTTTAATAGAACTACTGTGACAAAAGTCCCCAAATACTTTATCATAGAAAAAAAACAAACAAACAACCACATCTCTGCACCAATTGAAAACAGTTTTGTTTTGATTTGTTGTGTTAAAATATTTAGAGAAAGGGGAAAAGAAAAACACATTGGAGCTGGCTCTGGTTTGACTGTCCTCACCAAACTCCTGTTGAAACTTGATCTGCCTGGCAGGGCCTGGAGGGGACGGAGCCTTTGCCCCGTGGTGGGGACGGGAGATGGGGTTGGGGAGGCAATGGAGGTGAACCCAGGCCTTCGAAGCTAACAGAAGGCTCTGGTTCTGGAGGGCTGCAGGTGCAAAGCACAAGAGGCTGGAGCTCAACATGGACACAGCAGGTAGTGCCCGCCATCAAGAAGGGCCTTGCTAAGTGTGGCCCTCAGTTCTGAAACAGCTGAGACAGATGGACTGGTATTCTTTATTAATGGCCCAGCTTTGGTGCTAAGCCTCAGAAAGTGGGCTAAGAAGGAGCCCATTTCTGAGGGAGGAGTAACGAGGAAGTCCACCCCGGAGACACAGTCCTAGAAACCATCCCACGTCTGCATTTTCCAGGATGTGCAAGATGAGGCCAGCCTGTGGGTCCTTCTCAGAGAGGAAAGTCTATAGAATGGGTTCAGGGGTCGGGGGGACTGGGCATAATGATAGCAGCTTAGCAGCTTCGACAAGCATAGCCCATGTGCTGGGACGGGTGGACAAGGACTCCTTAGCTCAGCCACGTGTCCACCTGGCCCTGGAGAAGAACAACAATGCTGGGCTGTGAGTTCATTGCACAGGGGGACAAGAAAAGCACGAATAGATACATTTTGTGTCCGGATAAGTGAAATACACCCAGCTGGAGATGCAAACAGAGCCAACCGGGGAGACCTAATAGAAGAAAGAAGGTGAGATTAAGCCAGGTGTCATGCCATCTTCCCACCAAGAGCCACATTCACGGCTCTGCTTTGAGATCTCAGCCTCCATGGTGTAAAATGGAGCGAGGCATGATGGGCAGGGCCACCAAGCCTATTTTATGGAATGAAGATAGAAACATCGGACAATTTCCACATGTTGAAAAATAGTTATTTTTTTCTCAACTATTTAAAAAGGTAAAAGCTATACTTCATAGGCTGTATTGAAACTCAACCTTGTGCCAGGGCCAGAGTTTGCCAATTTTTGTGTTAAACCAATAAAGGCAGGAGTGGAATGGAAGAGTTAGGAGGGACACGTCCTCAAGTTTCTTAGTCCATCAGATTTGGTTATTTGGTAGAGTATTCTCAGCATTTTTACCCTTTAATAGAAATGTCTCTCTCCATTTTATAAGTCAAAATAGAAATCAAGTGTCTTACTTTTGTTTTAAAAAGCCATGTTAAACTATTTTTATCTATCTAATCTATCTGTATTTGTTGTTCTTCACACTCCTAGTTCTTTGAGGCGTTCACTTCATATTTTAGTAGCATTTGGAAGGACCACCATTGGAGGCCAGGAGGGTGAGGCCCAACCTGCCCTGGCATCAGTGGTTTAGAGCCCAGGAAGAGAGGCCTGGACCTCGCTCTGTGATGCCCTCTGCTGCCCAGTACTGCAAGGACGCCAAGACAAGGCACGCCTCCCTCCGGCACTTGGACTTCCAGCATCCGGCATCACGAGTTAAATACATTTCCATTCACTCTTAGTGCTCTTCAGTTACCGCAGCAGAAAACAGGCTGAGACAGGCTGCCAGCTGGTCATGCCCTGTGAAAGATTGTTCTCCAGGTCGCAAACCATTATCTCTGAACTCTGTACCTTCAGGAATGGCGTTAGGTCCCCAGGAAGGGCTTTGCTTCTTAGGAGCCTTGCTCTTTTCCTCCGAGCCAGCATGTGTTAAATTGGAGGCCTCCAGGAGGCAGCGTCTCTTACAACATTGCTCCGCAGGAACTTGCACTTCCTCAGATGAAGCACTGAGATAATTGGACTTGATTGAAAACGATTCCTGTCACCAGTTAACTAACGTGGGCGCATCAAGACAGCCTCTGCCTTCTTTTCCATCTTGTACCTCTGCTTCCTAATGACAATGCTTGGGCCCTAGTGAAAAGCTTAACTGTATGAATGAATGAATGAGTAGCCACATGAGTGAATGAATGGGAGAGTGGCTAAGTCTTGGCAGGCACTGGAAAATAACTAGATGCTTGAAACAGAAAGTACTTCTGGTGCGGAGCTACAGGTCTCTAGGCTTATAGAATGATAAGCAATTACCTTCTAGCCTAAGCCATTGGGATAAATTAACTTGTTAGTATGCCTTGGTATTTCCTTGAAATCATAACCTTTACATCTGAATGCAATACCTTGGTTGTTGCTGGATGTCATTCTTGCTTGTGATTAGCCCATTCTCCTCCTGTGGCCCCAAGTCAGGGACAATTGAGTGGCTATGTCATGTCTGGAGGTCAGGGACACATAGAGGATGCAATCAAGTTGTCGGGCATAAAGAACTGTGAGAATAGGAATTACAGTGGTATAGGAATAAGGATTTATCCTTTAAAAAAAAAAAAAACTTCAGATGAAATAAGAAAAGTGGGCATGTCACTGAATGTCCTGGTTTTGCATGATGACCATAACTCTGTGAATTTGATTCATTGGTATGAGACACTTCGATGGCTACTGCCCTGTCAGAAAATCTGGGAGGCAACTCAGCTTATAATCCTGAGAAAGCAGAACAATGTGCACAGTTAGGACGGCAGGGGTCACTGCGGTCAGATAAAAGCCAGAATCTCCGGGTGGGAGGGGCAGAGGTGACCTGGGCAGGGAAAGTGCTCCAAAGCCCACGTGGGTTACACAGGCAAGGACGGCAGTGTTTACCTTGTGGCTCTAGGCCTCTTCTTACAGTAGCTCTGGTTGTGGATTCTGGGGCAGGTGGAACAGCATCGGGTGCGATTTTCATCAGCCAGCCGGGGCCCAGCATGGTGAGATCTATACACCCTGGCATGCTTCTTTATTCAGTCATCATGGGAAGAATAATAACCACACATATGGTGACTGGAATCTGTTTCCCCTTCAAAGCACTGCCTGTCTGCCTTGAACAGGGTTAGGCTTTTGCACACTTGCCTCAGGCAATGGCTTCTCTACTGCTAAAGTGTCAGCACACTGGAGACTGGCTCAGCCCACCTGCAACTCAGGGAGATAGGCGCGCACAGCGCTTCCTGGCCTGTGACTCTGGGAACTGTTGCAAACCGTAATTGCCGTAAGGAGTTGGAATCTGTTCATGGTGCCTGCAACGTTTGTTTCATAGGCTTGTACATACAGAATGGTAGGAAAATGTTATTTTGCATTTTTTACGGGCAATGTAAAGAATGCTTTGTAAATATCTTGGAACTGAAAAAAAATAGCTGCAAGTGAAAAGGTGGACCCACATGCACACACACTTGCACATATACACACATACACATATGCACATGCATACAGGCATGCACATGTATACATATGCACACATGTACACACACATGCACACATACATATACATGCACACCATTCAAAGGAGGCTTGCTTTTGGTAATCACTGACTTGTAAGGTATCTAGCTATCAATTTCCTGGCAAGGAATACCACAAGATGAGTCTCGAAGAACTTTTACAAATGTCATCTACTTTATGAATCACAGCCATACCAAACCTCTGCTGAAGGCCAGGTGAAGAGCAATTCCTCCTGCTTTCTGAGGCTGCTCTTGTTTTGCAGTGGGGCACAAGAACAGAACAGCCACAGGGTCATTTGGATCTAGAAAACAGAAGCCTACATGGGAAGAGTTGCTGGAAAGCTACTGGCCATTTGCTAAATGTTCATAATGAGTACAAGGATGCTTAGCTTCTCTTTTGGTTGATCTAGAGCAAGGCAAGATGGCCCACAGGCTTGGCTTATTATAACCATTTGCAAGACAATGGCCATGGCTAGAAAGTGAACATGGAAGCCTGGGTAGAGGAGGAGTTGTAACTCCTCTGCCTTCACGGGTAGGAACAGACACCAGGTCCAGAGTAAGTCTGTTGTGTCTGCCATGAGAACACACAAAATGTGCAGAAAGCACTAAGCTGCCAAACTGCAGTAACCAGTCAGCGGTGTCAGAACCCAAACTGTGTGGCTCAGAGACAGAGTGGACATCATGCATCTGCCCGGAAGGGCAGAGGCCCTTGTTTATTAAGCAGCATCTATCCTGCCTCACAGCCTTGATGAAGCACTGCCATGGACAGGAGGCTCACTACCAAAGAAGCCCTGCTGTTGCTCAGTTTCACTGTTAGACCAGTTCTTGCTGTTAGCCCTCTTCTTATTGCTATCCTTTTCCTGGGGTGCCTTTCGAAGCCTCCTGAAGGGACTCAAATCCCTAATCCACACAACAGCTTCTTCAATCTTTAGGGCAGCTCTAATGTTGCCCCTAAATCCTCTAATTAATAAATAGAAAACACGCAAAGAAGAGGCTAGCCACAGACTGGTGGCTCACACCTGTAATCCCAGCTACTCAGGAGAAACTCAGCCCAAAGCCAGCCAGGGAAGGAAGGTTATGAGACTCTTATCTCCAATTAACCATCAAAAAGCCCAGAAGTGAAGCTGTGGCTCAAAAAGTAGAGTGTTAGCTTTGAGCGCAAAAGCTCAGAGACAGTGTCTAACCCTTGAGTTCAAGCACCAGGGCTTGCACAGGAAAAAAAAAATAGAATAGCCGAAAGAAAGTGCAAACATCAATGATGACAAGGATTCTGGCCTTGTGTGTAGTCTTGCAAGCCCAGTGGAGTTTAGGCTAATAACTGCTGGCAGCAAGCAGTGGCCATGTTGTCTCTTTTTTTTCAGATATTTCTACCGCGTCTTATTTACTGCATTCTTGCACCAGGATTATTATATCCGCCAGTCTCAGAGTGAGTCTGTGAGGAGGTAAGTGGGTCTGGCCACCTCTCACCAGCTTTACCACTTTCCTGTGGTTTCGCTGGCTTCCTGGGGCTTCGGCCACAGCTTGAAAAGCAGTTATATTGTCACCATTTGGGAGGCGGAGCCCAGGATCAGGTTTAAGTTTCCCTAGGGTTGTATGGGATTTGTTCCAGGTCTCCCCCCCTCTTCCCCTGCAGTGGTCTGTCGCCTCTAAATGCCTCCCCTTGGTCACCTCCTTGCATATGTGCGCGTCCACATTCCTATTCTTCTAGTGGCACAAGTCATACCGATTCAGCACCCACACCCACGACCTCATTTGAACTAAGTTGTATCTGTAATGACCCTATGTCCCCAAAGGTCACCTTGGGACCCCGAGGTAGAACTTGCTGGGTTGCTGATGTAGGCATATGCAGTCACCTCATGTCTGCTGAGCCGTCCATAGGAAAGGCAATCCTGTTCTCAGGATTGGTTTACCTGTGTCTCTGCATGTGGGTGTGAGCTCCTCTGGCATCTACAGGACTCCCTTGTGTGTGCTGGGCCTTCTGCATGGGCATTAGGCCTCGTGGGCCTCCCAGGTGCATGCTGGGCCTCCCATGTGTGTACTGGGACTCACGGGCCTCCTGGGTGCTTGCTGGGCTTGGGAGTGGGTGCAAATGCAGACGTAGGAGTAAGTCTGTTTCACTTTCCTTCCAGGGGCAGAACAGTCTCTGCTTGCATTGAACATGAGGCCAGAAGATAGCAAAGTTCTGCAACTTGTCCTTTTCATTAGTGTCCCCTGAAGCCTAATGTTTATTTAAAAGCTACAGCCTCTCAGTGATGTACTGTATTCTTTTTTTTTTTTTAATAAAGACAGGGTTAACTCCTTCCTTCTTTAACAATAATCTTCTCCAGATGATGGAGGGGAAATCTTGTCCAAAAGAGACGATCACTGACTCCATTTATTGAGGCACGCTTATATAGCCCCAGCACTACTGCCTCACTGGTCACAGGAGATGAAATCATCTTATACCATGAAGAAATCTAACATTACTTACTTACTTACAGTCACTAGGGTATCTATTTGGTAACCATGTCCTGGAGTCACACCTTTGCTGAGTGGTTTTTCATGTCCCTTTTTGAAACTGAGACCTAAGTAGGCTTTCACATGTATATTTATTTTAAATATATACATTCAGTGATGTTTAAGTTTTCAAAATACACTTATCATACAAAGAAACTAAACATAAATGTCATTCCCTGTGCTCTATCGAAGTCTGAATTGCATTGCAACTCTGAAACTGCCCAGATTATTATTTCTGCTCAGACATGTTGCTTGGTAGGAATTGTTTTTAAATACAAAGCGGTTTATGATTTATAAAATCAATATTTCATTTATGATTCATGTTTTTCTAGAGAGGATAATGTAGTCCCTTAATGGATGGAAATGGATCCTAGCCAGGGGGGCAGAGAGCAATCGCAGCCATTAACAATACACGCCCCACCAGGTGATGGCAGACAGCAAGCACGTGACTCTAGAACATTTCTAGGGGTTTGGTACATGGGATGTATAAAAAAAAATTGCTGCCAATTTTAAGAACAGCCTGTACTGGAGAAACAGACACATTGGTGTGAACACTGTCACAGCTTGGCCTTAAGTAAATAGCTTTCCTACTCATCCAGACTCAATAAGCAGCAAGTTATAGAACTGCATGCGAGGAGAGAAGTCAGGAAGAAGGCAAAGCTCCCTTATAGGAAGCAAGGGGACACTGAGGGGTGACATTCCTTCTGCAGTTTGTGTGCTTGACTCTGCCTTTCTGACAGTGCTGCATAGCCCAGCTTTGAGCAACAGTCAGAGAAATATGAGAAGTTTGTTGTTAATGCACACAGCCCATGCACATGTGATTGAGGTTGATGCTCATGTTGCAAATATGTGTGTGTGTGTGTGTGTGTGTGTTTATGTGTGTCTAGATTAGGTCTAGATTCCTCATATCAGAGAAAGCATGTATGTATATTTGTCTTTTTGAATCTGGCTTATTTTTCTTAACATTGTGATTGCAGATTCAATCATTTTCCTTCACGTGACATGACTTCATTCTTTATGGCTGAATAATGCTTCATTGTGCAGGTGTGCCTTTTCTTTATACGTTTACTTATTGCTTAAAATATTTATTTGATCTGAATTTTTTGGATGCCAGATTATCTGAATATATAACATATACAGATATACACATGTGTTCTTACATAATAATACATATATGTACATTGGGATTACATATTAGCATAGTATATATAATTATATGTATATATAATATGCATATATAATTTTATAACTTATGTGTTTATATTCATTTATAAAGTACATATATTGCTAACACGTTAATTGCACAGCAAATTGCGCAGAAAATCTTAGCTTATAGAAAGAGATGACCAGTAAGTTACTAAAATTCTTTTTAATTGTACAATCTATTTTGCTTCCACTAAGTGCTACTGAAACTACTAAGGATTATTTGTGAAAAGATGCGTGGTTCTGGACTGTGTCAGTTAATAGCTCTTGAACTAGTGCTGGAGCTAAGTCCTGATGCTTTGTGTCAGCACCTCTCCAAACCAGTGGATGGGCTGCCGCATGGATGAGCCGTCGGCTAGGAAGCCGTGTATGGACTGTGGACTGACCTTCCCAAGTTAGGGTTCTTCCTGTCCACGCCGGTCACCACATTGTATACTGACCTTTTCAAATTTGGCCAGCTCACTTCCACCTTCCCTGGTGGGAATCAGCTGCTCTCTTAAGCGAGTCACGTGGCATTGTATTCTCATAAACCTAAGTCCCCCAAACTCTTACATGGTGTTGGAACTGAGAAAGTCTCGTCTCCATGTTTCCAAAGTTGGTAGATCTGAGTGTTCTCATGGGCAACAGCCTTGTGTCATATTTAGGAACAAAATTACATAATAATGAAAATGTTACCAAACGTTAGATCTTAAAATGTTCTCACTGTTATGTAAGTTGTTACCTTTCCATTGCCTATTGAAGGAGCAGATGAAGGGACTGTGTGTTTTATAATGCCTGCTGGTACGTGTGCTCAGAGCCACTTATTATCACAGAGAAGGGTAGCAATTTTGGAATATTCGTCTGCTTAAAAAAATTTTAAAAATGTATGCATCCCTAATTTGAAAGTTCTCTAAGTGCATTACTGTCAGACAATTAAAGAACCAGTGCTCACAAATGCACAGCACAGATCCATGATAGGCTTTTGTGTCTATGTAATTATATCCATGAGGGTTTTCTTATAAAACACCCTTCCATCCCATGTTCACAGTATCCATCAAGTCTTTTGTAGATGCATGTTATATAAACACATGTATGTCCACATATCCTTACAAAACTACATGTAAAGCATAACTGTATATGCTTATAAGCTTTATAATCAATTATATACTAAACTTTGAATGAAATTTTTGTGTGAATTTTTATGGTTATTAGAAAAGTGATATACAGAGGGGTTACAGTACTATAAGTCAGGTAAAGAGTACAATTCTTTTTGGACAATGTCACCCCCTTCCTTGTTCTCTCCCAGTTTTTCCCTCTGGTTCCCACCCACAATTTGTATACTACATTTTCAACATAGTGTCTAGTGAGTGAATGCAATTTTTAAATTGTTTTTAATTATTATATTCAAGTAGTTGTACAAAGGAATTGCCATTTAACAAAGCCATTTATGAATACAATATATCTCGATCAGTGCCACCCCTTCAACATTGAATATAATTTGATGTGAATAAATTCCCATAATACTTGACATATGCACATATATTCCTTTATATGTGTATAATCTTTTGCATAGCCTCGGAGCTATGCAGACTTGTTCGCATAAATCTGTACACAAAGTCACCCTGCATCTGGATGTGTCTATGTATCTATACCCTAATTAACATACCACCATTGGTAGCTTGCTCTGCTGAGGTGAACAAACCCAATGCTGGCTGCCTGTGAGGTGGAGCCTGAGGGGAGGTGCGGCCCGGACCTTCCCCACCCATGCCAGTGCCCCTGCTGGTTCCTCATCAACATATCTGGCCATGTGGCCAACTCAAGATCCACATCCCAGTGTCAGTCTAGGTTGAGTTTTTATTGCCTTAGTAAAATTAGGGCCCTACCATCTTTCTTCCTATACTCCAGGAGTTTATTTTATGTCCAGTGCAGCCTCTAGCTTGTGCATGCTGTCCCAGCTTCCCTGGAGAGGCCTGGCTCTGCCTCCACACCTTGGACATGCATGTCTTCTGAAAAGACTTGCCTGGTGCCCACCACACTCACCTCCTTACTCCCCTGATAGGATTCAACCTAGGAAGCCTACGGAGGCAGCACAGAGTCGAGGAATGCAGAATGGACACAAATGCCCAACCAGACCATGGCAGTGGGGAGGTCAGTGGAGTTTGCTCTGTCCATCCTTGCTCTCCTGCTCTGGTTTTCATGGCAAATGCTGGGAATCAGAGGCTGCCTTCCGGTGGAGGAGCAGGCATGAAGTTCCTTATATGCTTTGTCCACAGACCCTTCACCTACCGCACGGACACTAGCTTCAAGGCAAATACTGCATCCCGCGATGCCTTCTCCAGAGAAATTACATTTAAAAACTCTTCACAAAATCCTTCAAACTCTGACAATTAAAATCACAGCCCAGGGCTGGGAATGTGGCTTAGCGGTAGAGTGCTTGCCTAGCATGCATGAAGCCCTGGGTTCAATTCCTCAGCACCACATAAACAGTAAAAGCCGGAATTGGCACTGTGGCTCAAGAGGTAGAGTGCTAGCCTTGAGCAAAAAGAAGCCAGGGACAGTGCTCAGGCCCTGAATCCAAGCCCCAGGATTGGCAAAGAAAAGAAATTAAAATCATAGCTCAATTCAGAATTACAAGTACAATTTTGACAAGCCAAACTTGTGAAATACACAAAGTTCTAGGAATGTGAGTGGACACAGGACATTGTTCTAATCACTTAAAATAAAAGGCTCAAGAAAGGTCCCTGCCATAGGCCTAATTTTAGGACTGTCAAATACAAAAATAATCTCATGATCTTCGTGCTAAAAAATTTGCATTTAAGCTTTATTAAAAACCATACAGCATTGTGAACAACTTTCATCTGCAATGGTAATTAAATAGGTTAGTAAATACTGTGAGAACTTTCTCCCCCTTAGCATGTAATGCGATCCCTAAAAGACGATTATAATAAATGTTAAATTGTCATGTTATATTAAGTGAAATGAAGGGAAATTGAAAATTATACATCTAGTATAATCCTTGGAAGGAAATGATACACTGATATCATTGCTGTTTCCTTAGTTTTAACTTATTCTGTACAAATTAGTAGTCTGAGAAATACAATAGTTGAATAAAAGACTATAGGTCTAGGAACAGAAGGCTCAGAGGTCCAGTTTGAACCTCTGAGTTCAACTGGCTATACGCTGTGTCTCTTCCTGTCATGGGGCAGAGTCCTCCCCTCAGGAGACCTGGGCCTGTGGCAGAGCCCTCAACTCCTCTTCTGCCTTCACTTCTGAAGATCCTCTGGGGTGTTGGCCACTCAGGATATTGGGATGACACCTAGCCTTTGAAACCCTGTTTGTCTTTTGTTCTTTAAGAAGATCAAAAAGAGGAAAAAAGAAGAAAATGTCCAGAGACACACACATACTCCAGTAGCCTCAGGTTTGCAACTCCGGAGATGTGACCCATTCTAGGACATAGGGAGAGAAGGAAAGAGGTGTTGTGCAAAGGAGCTCCCATTGCCCTAAAAAAGGAACTCAGCAAGCTAAGGGGACTCCAGAGTCACAACAGCATCCGTGTGTGACATGAAGCCACGCTGATCCCCCCGCCACCCCACACCATAGAATAGAATCTTCATACAACAGGAGATAAATGTGAAAAACAGATAGGTCCCAGTCTTCATAAAAATCCTAAGCAAACCAACGCTGAACACAAGAGACCATAAACCCAGCACAGAGCAGGCTCTTTAACCCTATATTCAAATGCATGAAAGTACATGCAGACCCCAAACAACCATCTTAACCATGTCTCATGACTCTTACTGGGATTTTCATGCAGAAATGCTCATCAATCCTCATCAGTGCTTCAACTGAACGTCCCCATGAGGATGTGTTTTAAGACAAAGTTTGTTACCAGAGAGGCTGTGTAAGAACAGTGGTTTGCAGCAAGGTCAGCAGCTTTTCCTATGAAGATTCAAGTAGGAGAGATTTTAAGCCTTGAGGGATGTGTTTGTTGTTATCCTCCATTACCTCGTTTGTTTTTATGGGGCTTTAAAAATACAAAAGCTGGGCCTGGGGATATGGCCTAGTGGCAAGAGTGCTTGCCTTGTATACACGAGGCCCTGGGTTCGATTCCCCAGCACCACATATACAGAAAAAATGGCCAGAAGTGGTGCTGTGGCTCAAGTGGCAGAGTGCTAGCCTTGAGCAAAAAGAAGCCAGGGACAGTGCTCAGGCCCCAAGTTCAAGGCCCAGGACTGGCCAAAAAAAAAAAAAAAGAAAAGAAAAAAAATACCAAAGCTATTCCACTGGGGCTGGATGCTTACCTATGGCTTGATGCACAGACTCAGGCCAGACCACCTGGGCTGTAACCTTGGCCCTTCCACTGCTGGCTTTGACACCTGTGCTACAAACCTGCCTATTGTGTGTGCCAGGAAAATGGAGGTGGTTGGATGCGACTGACTCCTGTCTGCTGGGTGTCTAGAGGCCTCAGCGATTCAATGCAAGTGACACACTCAGAAGAGCAATGGCAGAATCAGGCCTTTGCTGTGCTCAGGAGGTTCGGAGGGAGAGCCTAGCTGCAGGGTCTCCACCTCTGGCCTCCATGGATACTAACCTTAGCACTATGTCTGCCTACAACACTTTTCTGGTATCTTATGGTACACAGGGGAGGGACAGAGATTGTGCGCTCAGAGTATTAAAATAGTTCTCATATGCAAAGGGAGATAAAGATAGCTCATACCTTACAGAGTTGTTTTGCAGAATAAATAGAATGATGCATATGAATTTGCTCATTATAAAGCATAGCTCTAGTTATTATCGTGGAAGATACCTGATTAAAATGACTAATTAGATGAGTCTTTTTGGCAGAACCGTTCTCTGGGTGATGCCTCTGACGTGATGTATTTTAGGCCTATTTGGTTGATTCATATTTCTCCTCATTAGGCTGTGCATTTTCACCAAGGAACAGCTGGTCTGATTCCTGCTGTCTTAGATTGAATCTAGGTCCAGGTATGCGGCTGAGGCAGGATAAGTGTATCTAAAACAGGAAATGGTTTTATTTTAAAGTGTAATGCAATAATTTAAGATTCATAGATTTGCCTGTGCTTTACAAAGAAATTGCAATTCAAGATGGCTGCCAGAATAAACGCATGGGTAACGTCCAAAGTGCTTCATGGAATCCCAGCTATGCAGGAAGCTGAGATCTAAGGTTCAAAGCCAGCCAGGGCAGGAAAGCCCATGAGTCTCTTATCTCCGATTAACCACCAGAACACTGGACATGGCACTGTGGCTCAACGTGGTAGAGTGCTAGTCTTGAACAAAAGAGCTCAGGGACAGTGCCAAGGCCCTGAGTTCAAGCCCCACCACCACCAACAACAAAAAGAGCAGAAAAGATGTGTGAGCAAATCAGCCAAGTTCCCCTTACCCCTCCAGGAAATAACACAAGGGGAATTCCTGGAAGGATGAAGAATAGGGGTCAAACTGGACAGGAACCCCTGGGCCAAATGCATGTAGGAAGGAGTGTTTGACAGGCAAGATGGACTCAGGCTCTGCCAGCACTGGCGCTGAGCGGAGAGGAGCGCCCAGGTGATCTGGGTGGCCACCGGCAGGCTGGACAGTGGCCTGTCTCCTCTGCTTGCCATGGTGTGGGCCCAGCACACTCAACAAGATACTACACACAGCCGTCTGTGTCTGCACCTGTGCCTTTCACAGATGCAGCCAACTGCAGATGGAAGTTTCTTCCATGTGCACACTTTCCCCCTGTTCTCTTACTGTTCCCTAAAGAATGAATGATGACAAATACTTAGCATTTATATCACATCAGATGCTGTACGCCGTCAGTGTATGGGTTGTGTGTAAACATCGTGCCCATTTGTACCAGGGATGTGAGCACCTGTGGGTTTAAGTATCAGCCAGGGAATCTGGAGCCGACTCCCGGGAAGCCAGGGGACAGTTGTCCTGCCTGGGTGGCAGCTGAGGAGCATGGAAAGATCCCTGTGCCTGAGTCATCATGGTTGGCAAAGAGTGAGTCCCACTCATGCAAGCACCGGTGAAGGCTCCTCAGCCACATATGGGGTGGGAAGTTCACGACCACAGCCTCACATGGAAGGGAATATGAAAAGCAAGCTCTAGCAAAGCTGAGTAAGTGTGAGGTACCTAGAAAGAGATGATTCCGAAAGAAATGAGCAATCCCAATATAAAAGCAGACGAGAGTTTTGAGCAGCTAAGTCCTTGTTCTAAAGATTCAACATCAATGACTAAGGGATGTACAAAAAGATACTCAAATCATCTACGACGAGGGAATGAAACTGGGATTAAAGAACGTGATTTTTCAGTCATTATAGTCTAACAGTTTGTAAATAAGTTGACGCTCTAGCTCAGTGCTCTCTACTCCTCCACACAAACCTGGGGTGTCCGTTACACAGGAAGTGTGTACAGAAGGGCTCGGCTCCATTGTTCAGTTTCCACTGTGGAGATTCACCTGTGTGTGAGTAGCCGTGTCAGCAGTAGGCAAAACTAGACACAAACACCAAAGCTGGAATAGGCACACATGGATATCCAACCTGGACAGTCCTTGCCACAATAAGGACGGGTGTGCCTGGGCCCATGTGGACGAGTCTGCATGATGGAGAAACACAGCTCACAAGGAAGGAGTGTTGTATGATGATGTCAACTCTGCATGGGCAAAGATACACACACATATACACACACGTCCAAGTAAAGTACAACTACACTAAACACACACACATACACAGAGTAAAAGCAAAGTAAGACTACATTAGACACACAGTGGACTTTTATCAAGAGGCTTCACATTTATGTGGTATTGAAAAATGATATTTTAAAGTATATTAATATATTTCCCTTTTGAATTAAAAATGAATCATGGAGACAGTATTCTGCAGGCTTACCTAGAAATCTGAAAAGGACAGAAAAATACTAGGTCTTCTGTGCTAAGACTTTTCTGTTTCCAGCTGTCTAAAGGTAACATGATGATGATGATTTACATTACATTACAAAATGACATTATATTTCAAAATAAATAAAATCTCCAGGAGTTGGAGTTGCAGATATGAGACTCAGAGACCCCAGGGATTGAGTCAGTCGTTATTCTGAATATTATGGCCTCTGTCTTTAGAGAGACCCAACGTGATCTTTTTTAAAATCTTCATCAGGCTCAGCCAATCACTCTGCCACCCTCCTGCTGCCTCCCCCCAAAGCACCGTGGAACATTAAAATAGAAGACCTGGAAGGCACATGGCGCTGTCAAGTAGGAAAGAAAATCTGCATCTAACGAGGCAAAATATTGGCATTCACTGTTACTAGAATCCTTTCTCTGACTTTGAATTTCCTTTCCCAAGAGATTAAACAATGCCTTTCGGGGACCCTGGCAGCACTTGGCTGCCCCCCACCCCTCTGAGTTCCTGCACACCCCCCACCAGGCTGTCCCTGCCCTGCCTGTCCCTCCAGTGGTTCCACGGGCCACGTTCACATCCGTGTGTTTCAATGCCACACAATGGGCTCCTCAGTTACACAACAGACTGGGCGCCAATAAACTCTCTTCCAGCTAATGTAAAGCATATTTAAGCATGGGAATGATTGCATTTCCATGGCTAAAAATAAGCCCTTGTTTTTTAATTTTCCATGAGCAGGCTACCTCCTCCCAGAGAACCCTTATGGTAAAGTCATCACCCCGTGGGCTGGAAATGTGGAATTCCACTTCCCCTTCGGTAACACAAAGGGAAAAGCCCATGGGCAAACCTCTCTGTAATCCCATCATATCCCTCTTTGCGCGGACTGTTTTAAAAGCCAGACTATAGCAAATATACTTTAAGAAAGGAGACCCACCATAGCCAATCTAAGTGGAACGCGCATTTTATAGTCATCACAATCCTAGGATTACCTCATCTGCTCTTCATGGCAATGATGTGAAGCGGGTAATATGAGTCCCACAGATGTGGGGGGGGGGTCTCCATTTTATCTCTCCCTAGATGTTACCTGCTGGCCCTGGCCCTGCCCCACCATGCTGTATTGTACTGCTGCAGGAATTTTCTTTTCCTCCATACATTGTTTCTAAGGCTTCTTGCTACAGCTACAACAATTGGTGAAGTCTAGAAGGGCATCAGTAAGCTGCCAGTATCTGTGTTTTTTCTTACCACCTCTGTATTGAAAGCAAGACTTCAAGATGAAATGATACGTTGTCGGGGCTGCAGTATAGATACAGAGTAGAACCTAAACATGACAAAGGCCTTTCCTACAAATGCTGTGGCCACAAAACTTTGGAAAAGATGTTTCTTTTTTTTATTGTAAAGATGAGGTACAGAGGGGTTTACAGTTATATAAGTCAGATACTGAGTGCATTTCTTTTTTCATAGTGTCACCCCCTCCCTCATTTTCTCCCAGTTCTTTTCCTCCAGACCCCTCTGTCATCCCCCCCACACAAGTTGTATAGTTCGTTTCCAACCCAGTATGTAGTGAGTATCACTGCTGAATTGCTCACCCTTTGCCCTACCGTTTCTGTGCTTCCCCTTCCCCTCCCTGAATCAGATAAACTTACATACAACACAAGTACAGAAATAAAAACCAGCATCAAAAGGGAACTCGGCGACTTGCTCTGACATGGATACTGGCTCTGGGTCTTCTATCTGTCCTGCGTGGCCTGTGTTGGTCCACAGTTTTCCCATGTTTGTGCTGAAAAGCTCTGAAAGCATTCTTCACAATTTCTTGCTCTCAAGAGTGCTCAGGAGCCTGGGCCAGTGGTTGTGGCTGGCTTTATCCCTCCTAGATGCTGGCCATCTCTTGGGAAGTCTTGCCTCTAGATTACCCTAGAGGCTATGGAATTAAATTCAAGCCAGCCAGAAGTCAGCAAGTATGCCTGCCTAGGGAAGTTCCTTGGGGACCAGTTCACCCCAGGGCTGAGCCTGGGAATAGGGGGCGGGAGGGTGAGTGGGGGGAACAGGGAAGGTGACCTGGCAGAAGGGGCGGAGAGCTCACCATCAGGAGAGCAGTGTTACTTGTGTAAGCATAAGAAAATATCTGTGATGGGAAAAAAATAAGTGAACACAGAGGTATATATGCAAAACCATCAATATTAGAGAAAGGGGAAGCTTTTTTTTTCTTTAGTTAAATTTCAACAAATGGGAAGAGAAGAGAAAAATGTTGTGGTCTGTCTCATAGGTTTTATTTTTCTTTTAGCTTATCAGTCTTTTATTTTTCCACTAGGATAACAGGAATTCAAATAACGAAAGGGACAACTATAAAGATGCACTCTTATTCTACACCCACCCCCGCACCTTCCGTGGGTAATATTTATCTTTTATATTTATCTTGAATATTACTTTATTTATTTATTTATTTTTTGGCCAGTCCTGGGGCTTGGACTCAGGGCCTGAGAACTGTCCCTGGCTTCTTCTTGCTCAAGGCTAGCACTCTGCCACTTGAGCCACAGCGCCACTTCTGGCCATTTTCTGTATATGTGGTGCTGGGGAATCGAACCTAGGGCCTCATGTATACGAGGCAAGCACTCTTGCCACTAGGCCATATCCCCAGCCCCCTTGAATATTATTTTGTGTGTTTTTTTTCCTATTTATTTTAGGAGGACAAGTTTTCCCAGCAAGGCCGCCAACTCAAAGGCATCCTACCGGCTACTGAGGTGAGCAGTGAAGGGCTGAAACCTGGCCCTTGGTTTTCATGCCAGGCTGTCCAGCCTCACCTCCCTAAAGGCATTAGAGGTTGACGCTAAGAACAGATGGTGGGGGGCATCTCCATCCCCCTCTGCATCCTCTGTGCCCCCAGGCCCTGCTGTGCCCCCCAGCCCCCACCATGCCCCCTCCCGGCCTCCAGCTCCCCTCCTGCGTGTGTAGCAACTGCTGGGCCTGAGGTGGGCCTCCTTGCCTGGTCGTGGCTCTCGGTCCACACAAGGAACAGCTATGTCTGCTCCCTGCCCCCAGAGGTGCGCACAGATGTCCTTTCGGCTTTGGAAACTGTCCTGTCATCGCTGAGACATTGGATCGGCCAACACTGTGCCACCCGCAGACCTGTCCTGTGCTTGAATGTTCACACAGCACCAACCGAGCTCCGAGAACCAGAGCCATGGGCCGGAGCAGAGGAAGCTCCCAGGAGCTGCCCCGCGGTGTAGCACACTGCGCCGCACCTCTGCTCTCACTCTGCTTTCCAGGGAACATGGCCAGTGGTTGTCCGATGCGAAGAGATCTTGAATTCTGAATACCCAGCAATGCACAGACCCAGGCACCAAAGGCAGAGTCAAATCCTTATTTGCACAAGCCCATCACCCTGCCCTGTACGGAGCACTGTCTCCTCTACTGGTCTGCGCTGCCGTGCAGTCACCGCAGCTCCGGCTGGTCCGCCATCGGAGGGCACACGTGTGCTGTGCCAGGGACGGACAGAGAACGACAGCACTCAGTGGCACAGACAGGACCGGAGGTGGAGAGGGAAAGAACGGGATGGAACATGTGGCCTCAGTTCAGTGCAAGGCCAACGAACAAGGCCCAACTTTGTGGGTTGTGGCAGATGCTTCTAGAAAGGTAAGCCATGGCTCTAAGAAGCCAAGTCTTGTGGACTTTGCCTCACATGGGACAGGAAGTGGAGGAAGGGTTTTAAGAAGCGGAGCCCAGAGCTCATGCTGTGACTCCAGGGTGGACTTGCCTAAGTTCACAGCAGGAGCTGATAACAGAGCAGAGGAGAAAACTTGGTTCCTTGGGGGATTCCATAAAGCGCATCTTTGTCCCCTTTCCCCTTCCCCCTCCCCCACCTCTCTCTCTTTCTGTGTATGTGTGTGTGTTGAGAGAGGAAGGGTGATTTTGGCACGATCGAGGTGGATTATATTCATTCAGTCCTTTTGCCAGCAGTTCAAGTCTGTTTCAGGTGCCGGCCTGAGCAGACTCAGGAGGTGGTTTGAATGAGAAGTGCAGAAGTGTTTAGGAATCTGGAAAAAAAGGGTCTCCTGGCTTGGTGCATTGGTTTTGATTATTCCTCAGCTATACAAACACCCAAAGAGATGACCTCATGTATTCCACAGGCATGACCAAAGATTATGGCACAGATGTTCTGAAATAAACAATGTGAGTGCAAGCACATAGCTGCCTGACCCTGTCAGGGCCAAGGAAGAGCTAAGTCTTCTTATTTGCTTTTACATAAACCGTGAGCTGAGGCCAAATCAGAGGGAAAAATGGAAACTCCTCCTCTGCTCTGTGCTTGGCTTTGTCTGTTATACATGGCCCAGGAAGCTCTCTGCAAGACTTCCTTCGTACACTCAGGAATCTGCGGAAGTAGGATTTTTTTTTTCCACCCCTGTTGACAGAATTCTGCTGACAACTGGATTTTTGGCCACTTTGATCTTTTTCTAGATGTTTCATGGCTCTGGTTTTGCAGCCAGCTTTCCATGTCATGCTGAGGGAGGTATACTAAAAGTAACACTCATGTCCCAAAAGGCTTGAAATTGTACTTCTTTTTTTACTTGTAAGACCAGAGTTATGCGACTCCACCCATTTCTCCACAGAGCCCAGCAGGGAGTGGATCACTAGGAGGGCACTTTGTTCTCTGCACTGGTACTGCCGTATTTCTCACTAAACAGGATGCCCAAGTGATGGCTACAGAGAGAGGCAGGTCAGGAGAGGTTGTGACCCAGTCTGGGCTTTTGCTTTTCCGTACTGAAATGGCATCAGAAAAGAAATTCTAAGTTGACTAATAATTATGTCCACTCTTTCAGGCTAGTTGGGGGTTCTGAATCTTATTTATTGGATAAACAGAATAGACCATGGAGAGCAGGTTCTCACCTCTAGCAGTGCAGAATGATGTGTGGTACAGGCTGAGATCTTTCTCCTCACTGGTCCAAGACCAGCCTTACATGCAACAACTTAGACACAAAGATGGTATTCTTGACAATTTTGAACTCAATTCCCTTAACTCGTAAGGAGCTACAAGTACAAAACCTTTTATTCATTGTGATATGGTATTCCACAAAGATGCTTGCATTGGGATGTCATAATGCTTTCCCAGAAATGGCTTCAGGAAAAATAGATTATTTTAGGAGCAAGGTGTTTCTACAGAAGATTTTTGTATAACTATTTTTCCCTCTCCCTGGGGCCATTCTAACTAGAGTGAGATAGAATCTTAGTGTTGTTTTGATTCACATTTCCTTTATGGCCAGGGATGTTGAGCACGTTTTCATGTATTTGATGGTCATTTTTACTTCTTGTGAGAAGTGTTTATTTAGTTCCTTTGCCCATGTCTTAATTGGGTTATTGGTTCTTTGGGGGTTTAGTTAGTTAAGCTCCTCTTACTCTCAGGTTGTTAGGCCTTTGTGAGACACATCGCTGGCAAAAATCTTCTTCTATTCTATTCTATTCTATTCTAGGCTGTCTCTTTTAGCTCAGTAGCATTATGCTTCCTTATAGAGAAACATGACTAGCTTGATGCAGTCTTATTTGTCAATTATTTCTCCTGTTTGCTGAAACCCTGGAATTCTACTCAAGATGTTCCCACCTCTGCCAGTAAGGTCTAATGTTTCTCCTACTCTTCCTGTAATAGCTTGAGGTTTCGAGCCTGATGTTTGAACTGATACAAGATTTTTGTTTTCTAGTATTGTGGATCAAATTAGGACAATGCTCTGTCACTTGAGCCACAACCCCAGTCTTTTAAGTGCATTTCTAGATTGAGTCTGATTCAATGTTAGGAAAAGAAAATTATGAACACTGTGCCACATAAGTCTCCGGACTCTGAGATATATGTGTATAGCATTTTTCTAACCAGGAACATTTTCTTTTGCCTGACTTGTTTTCCTTGCCTGGAGACCTGGCCTTCAGAGAACCCTCCTCCCCCCCCCCCCCCCCCCCGCCCCTTACAGTGACCGCAGTCAAGTCCTAGCCACCAGGCTGAGGGCCTCCTGGGCATTGATGACTACGCCAGCTGGTTTTCTCCGCAGTATTCATGTGAGAGCACAGTGTGTGTATGCCCATGTACTTTACTTGGCCGGTGTCGTTTTCCACATAATTTCATTCTTGGCCTGGTTAATATTTATTTGCTGCTTTCTTTAGGAGCTGGTTTTCAGTTGAGAAAGAGTGGAGGGCGCTACCACTGGGTTTCGGTGGGATCTCTGGAGGTCCACCAGGCACCTTCTACACAGACAAATGTATCTCCCTTTGTATCTTCCTCTCTCTCCACACCCTGCCTGCCTTCCTCTCCCTCACCTTGCCTTTGAGAAGTTTCCATACAATGGTAGATCTGGAGCTCGATGATTCTTGAAAATAAATACCAAGGATGAATTCTTTCATGTAAGTTCCTCCTTACACAGGAAATGGCCATTTAGCCAGGCCACAAGCACTGTCTCCCAAGATTCCAGCCACTGGGGAGGCAGAGGCAGGATGTTTAAGGCTGGCCTTGGCAACATGAGACGATCCCATATCAAACAAACAAACAAAAAACAAACAAACAGAAAAGCCAATGAGCAGAATGAATACTTAACTTCACCTTCATTTTGTCTAACATTAAAACCAACATTTGTGGGGCTGGGGATATGGCCTAGTGGCAAGAATGCTTGCCTCGTATACATGAGGCCCTGGGTTCAATTCCCCAGCACCACATATACAGAAAATGGCCAGAAGTGGCGCTGTGGCTCAAGTGGCAGAGTGCTAGCTTTGAGCAAGAAGAAGCCAGGGACAGTGCTCAGGCCCTGAGTCCAAGCCCCAGGACTGGCCAAAAACAAACAAACAAACAAAACCAACATTTGCAATGGCTTCGTCCCCCCGCCCCCATCTGCAATGGCTTTGGTTTTTAGTGTCACTTGGCCACAATTGCAGTCTTGGGATCCTATTTAATATATCTCTCCCTGTGTTGGATGACCAGAAGATTTTAAGCAAATTAATTTGTGTGTGTGTGCATTGACTTTGAGCCTATGAGAGGTTTACTATCTTTAAACTGTGAACTTCCAATAAAACATCTGCAAACAGCATTAACTACACAATCATGAGATGGTGAACCTTGAACATAAAGGTTTTGTCCACCTGAGAACAAGAGCAATGATTTGAGGCTAGCTTACTGTTCTTTTCTGTTCCTAGGTACAAAGATCAAATCTTGATTAAAAACAAAACAAAACACAGCACTGCGTGGATGGAGTTGGGGTGACTAGGAGTACAAAACAGCAAGGCAAACAGTCTTTCTCCTTTTCCACACCTCCCACTGTATCTTCATAACCTCTACAACCTGGGATCCAAGATATTAACTGGTAATATTTCCCAGATCCCAAGTGAAGTAGAGTGGGGATTCGCTACAATGAAACGGGGTCCCCCCCCCAAGGGAGGGGATTCTTGGTTCCCCAAAGAGTCCACCACACAGTCTCCAGCTACAAGATGACAAAAAGACAGATTTATTGGGGGAGTAAAAAGTGAACAAAAAGTGAACTGACCGGCCTCGGTTGCAGCCCAGACTCGGGAGCCGAAACTGCCGACCACGTGTGCAGGATCAGGACCCAGACTCGGGAGCTGGAGCTGCCCACATGTGTGCAGCCCAGACTCGGGAGCTGGAACCGCTCACACCTGTGCAGCCCAGACTCAGGAGCTGGAACCGCGTGCACGTGTGGCCTTCCAGCCTGGTTATAAGGCAAACATCACAGACAAACTTGCCACACGCAGGTGACCAATGAGGTTACAACACTTACAGAGCATGCTAGGCCGCTCGCAGGTGGCCAATAGAGTTACAGTCTGTCTCATAGTATCTGTTTGAACCAACTTATCATTCTAGTTAGAATTGGCCAATGGATTTGGTGGGGCTCACATGATGCAGGTAGATACACTTACTCATAGGAGGGCACAGGTTCCCTTGAAGCTCCCAGGCCTCAGGTGGTCAATCTACATAACTTATCATAATAAAGGGGAGCTTCCCTGAATAGGGTGGGAGAGGGCTTAGTGGAGATGGAGTTGGCTTCTGCTCTTATCTGAGCTGGAGTCAACCTGAAGTTCCACCACAGTTAATGATGGCACTGGCCAGATCTGACCTCCCTATTACACCATCAAGTACCATGGAGCTGAGCTGTAGCCACTGAGGTGGGGGTGGGGGGGAGGAGCTTCCTACCTTGGACCATGAATGCTGGGTGTTGGGGTCAGCTGTACCTTTAAGGGGCCACAGCTGACCTCGGCCTGTCCCTCCCCTTCCTGTCTTTAACAGGAAGAGAAGCCCCTGTTCCTGGGGCTAGCACGTGTGCTATGGCGGAGGGGTACCCCAGGGGCCCATCCTTGGGGGGCTGGACTTCTGCCCACAAAGGAAGTCTCCTAACATCACTTGAGGGACAGCTCCTTGGGACCAATCAGGGGCCCCTCTCTTGTGCCCGCCTTCGGGGTATATCTGGGGGGCTCCTCATTTAAATAAACAGAAGCCCTAGAGGTTTTCTCCAGGGGCCCACACATCCGTGTTGTTCTTGGGGCACCCTGCGACCACACGCCACCGAGGCTACCTGTGGCCAACGCTCACACGTGAGCGATAAAGGACCACCCAGGAAGGGGCGGACAAGCCCCTTCCCCCCCCCCCCCCCAAGCGAGGGGAAATAGAGGGGGGGGAGGAGCTTCCTACCTTGGACCATGAACGCTGGGTTACCCAATGACTAATAGATCTGATCCTGCTACACAGAGCAAGACCATTCTACTGTAAAGGAGATGCAAAGAGTGGAACATTCATTCTCTTTGGCCCTGCCTGCCAGCTGGAAAAGCAGCAGCAACAGGCCATTCCAGGGTTCAGTTCTGTGCCCATCTTAATCAAGGAATTACCCACAGCCTTGGCTAGAGGACTGAGAACTTGGAGACAGGAACAGTCTCCACAGCAATCCTGCATCCCAAATCTTGGTTTTTAGCTACTTTCCACCCAGGCTTTTCTCCCATTGAAGAACTCGGAGTAAGCCTTTATTGTCTGTCTTTTAAAAAATTCTTTTGTTGGGCTGGGGATATAGCCTAGTGGCAAGAGTGCCTGCCTCGGATACACAAGGCCCTAGGTTCGATTCCCCAGCACCACATATACAGAAAACGGCGAGAAGCGGCGCTGTGGCTCAAGTGGCAGAGTGCTAGCCTTGAGCGGGAAGAAGCCAGGGACAGTGCTCAGGCCCTGAGTTCAAGGCCCAGGACTGGCCAAAAAAAAAAAATTCTTTTGTTGTTGTTGCTATTGTCATTCGTAGGTTTTGAACTCAGGACCTGTGTGCTGTTCTTGAACTTTTTTTTTTTCACTCATGCATAGTGCTTTACCACTTTGAGCCACAGCACCACTTCTTATCTGTATCTTTTTAAACTTCAGCGTGCTCCCACATCCGTAGTGACTTAATGGAGTCTAACAACCAATTAATGGCTTTGAAGCCCATGGGGATCTTGTCGTGCCCCCGTATCCTGGAATTAATTATTGATAGATGCTTTCAGCCCTGTGTCACGTCAGATATTTCAAAGTCAATGTCAGCCTGAGCATTTCTTTCTTTCTTTTTTTTTTTTTTTTTTCATTTAGCCTCTACTGAGATTGAGATTTGTGAAGCAATGCTCTTTAGAAAAGCCCGGAATCAGGAAAGACCCAGTGCCCTGTAAGGCAGAGTGAATATAATAGGCTTCCCTTTAAACCAGGTCTCTGAAATATTACCAATCTCGACTGTGTTAGTGGGGTGCTGGCACTTTCTCCTCGAAGCAGGGTGAACCCTGAAAATGATTTACCTTCATTAGCTTTTATAATTGGAGCGATAACGTGCAGTAAGCTCATGTTTTCTTTCCTATGACCCTCAAAACAATGTGGTAAGGTGTGCAGGACATGTCATTATTTTTTACCCAATTGAAGGACGGGGGACCCTGCAGTTGAGAGGTATGCAAGCTTCTGCTCCCCTTTCTCTTTCCCCTTTTCTCTCTCCCTCTTCACATTCATGTAAAACTGGTTCCATTTTTATAACTGCTCGACAAGACTGTTCAGAAAAGTACTTTGTAATGACTCAGATTTTAATATGATTCTGCCATGGCAATCTCTGAATTAGCCACTTCCTAGCAAAATAATTAGTATGTTATTAAAGTGTTCCATTTGAATGTTTAAAACTGACTGACAGCTTAAGAATAATAACACAATAAAACATAATGAGTAAATATGTAATAAAGTAATAACCCCTGGAAATTTTCCAAATGAAAGTCACTTAGGGTCATGGAAATATTTTAATATACATTGTTTTAAACTTTGAAAAATCTACTAATGTAACATTTTTAAAAAGAGCTAAAATTAATAATAGCTAAATGCCCTCACATATAAATGTTTTCTTGAATACTTATTATTATAGAGTTTTGCTTCAACAATTTATTATACCCAATAATGTTTTCCTGGGATGCTACAGAGTTTTCACAGTTATTATTTTAATCTATAGATTTTATTCCACTTAGGTCATTTCCCAAGAGTAATTATTGATTTCCTTATTACTGGCCATTTTGGCTCTAGCCAATTTTTTATTCCCCATAATAAGATATTTAGTGGAGCATGTTTCTACGTGTATAAATGCTCATATGCAGACGTATGTTTCTTAATGTTATTGCTGACTCAAAGGAAGGGATACTTGCTGCCTTGGGTCTCTATTTCTGCATTGATCTGTAACTTGGTGCAAAGCATCTGACAACACACCAAGGCCATTAAACTCATCACACACACTGTCAGTCAGATCACAGAACTTCATCTCAGCACTGAAGATTCCTAACTGTGGGCAGCCATCTTCCCACTTTCTCCACCCTGCAGATCCATCCCACTGCCCTTCTTCTTGCTCCTATACATTTGACGTTTAAATGGAGAATGAAAAAAACCTTCAATTAACGTGGTTTTAAAAAAAATCCTAAAACTTCATAATACCTCTCTAGAGGTATCCTAAAATTAGACCAAAGATAATGGAACCGCAAAAATTAAGCAACAGGTTTGATTGTATAGACATGATCGGAGAATAGTGCAGAATATATACTTCCAAAGCTTACATAAATAATTACAACTTTTTTCTTGTACCAGTCAAACTGCAAAAGAACTTACAAAAGAAACCAAAGAATTGCCATCAAACAAAACACTCTGACCAGAAAGCAATTAAACTAGAAAAACTCCAAGGCATGAACTATTTTAAAACCCCATACCCATAATTTCCTGCAGCTGCGCTGGTCTCCAGCCTCTGAGGAGGAATGGGCTGCATGAGCCGTGGTCCAGGCTCCTTTCTCTAAGAAAGCCCTGGGGGGGCTGGTCCCCAGGTCCAGCAGCTCATTTTGGTGCTTCATCTGCCTTTAATGCAAACACTGATCTCTGCTTTTTTCTAGCAGAAGGGACAAGAGAGTCAGAGGTGGCATATTCCTCAGGACCAGGCGAGGGCTCGGGCATCACCCATCTGACGGCATCTCACAGAGGCATGGGGACATGGGGGCCCTGTCCCCACTGGGTCAATGTGAGGGTTTTCATGAGCAGCTATCTAGTCTGTGACTGAAGCCAATGAGGAGATGACAGTAGATGTTACAGAACACAGAGATCCAGCAACATCTCAGCACAGGGTCTGCATCTGCTCGAAACACAGAGAGCATTGATCGTGCTTACTGAGCTACTCACAGATATTCCCTGGGCACAACGCCCGATTACAGAAGGATGGCTTCCCTCTGTGCTGGTTTGTACAGGTACAAGTATTTGAAGGTCGCTCTGCATGTCTGTTCCTCATACGTGGAAATGTCACAGAGAATGAATCGTCTGATCACACAGAAATGCTGCTTTGCAGGGGTGTTGAGCGGTGAGGTGCGATGGGGCTTATCCAGCAAGAGGTGCCCATGGCGACCAGCTCCAAGTTTCCTTAGACATGACAGAATTGTCCCAAGCCAGTAGGAGAAGGGTCCTGAGACAGAGTGCAGGAGAAAACAGCGGCCCACCATGGTGTAAGGACAGGCCGCACCAGGCTGGTCCCATAGAGAGCTGCTGGGTGTGAGGTTCTTCAGACATGACGCTTGCAAACCAGCACCCAAGCTTGGGACTCTAAACAAGGTCTGGAAACAAGATCCAAACAGCCAGTCAGCAAAGGAAGACACAGCACTGAAACTTTAAGGTCATCCCTCTTGTGATTGCCATTTGCCAATTAAATAGATGAATTTTTTTGTCCCGGAAAATGTAAAAACAGAAACACCAACCGGGAGTCTATAGAAAACCAGCACCATAATCTTGATTTTTACGTTCCTATGTGTAGCCAGTTCTGCCTCTTTTCTAAGAAAAAAAAAAGCCATTTGTGTTCCTGTGTTTTCTTCCATTGTTTTCTTTTTGACACCTTCTGAACTTTCAGCAACAGCAGTACTGGCAGCTCACTGCCCAAGCCCTGTGTCCGCTGGCGGTAGAGAAAGTGGCAGCCTGTTTTACTTTTTGTCCTTCGGGGGAAGTGGGTTAGAACGCTGGTGAACCCGAGTCCTGCCTAGCACTGCACCCAAACCCCACAGTGTCCAGAGCCAATGGCTCCAGACTCACAGGTACTTGTTATAAATGAAGATTTTTTAAATTTTTATTCTTTTGGCTCAGCACAGATGCACTGGACAAGAAACTCTGAGGCAGAGGCCCAGCGAGCAGCCTTCACCCTGCGTGGTTGGGAAGCACCCTCGAGGTGAGCAGCCAAGACTCCAGGCAAAGCCATCATCAGAGGTGTTTGCTTGCAACTCTTTGCTTTCTTCCCTTAAATTATGTTTGCCTGGAATGTATCCATTATCCATAATGTCTTCCATTTTTCAAGGATGACACCTCATTCATCCTGGTAAAATACTGTTGATTTGTTCTCTTTGGCCCACTCTTTGAGTGGAAGAGTGAAGTTATTGAAAACAGTTGACTCTCCGATTCATCGCAGGGTAGACCTGAGGGTGGACTTACCAGATCCTATCACCATGTGAGAACAAATGCACCGTGTGGTTGTGGCTTTGTTAGGCAAGGGTGGCTGTGTCTGGAAGGCTCTAAAGATGAGCCGAGCATAAGATTAAAATCGCAGTTCAGGGAGTCAGTTGGGTGGCACCTGCGTAATGGTGGTTGCTTCTGGTGACCAACCATGGGAGAGAGGAGGAATTCTCTGTTTCTCTCCAGGAAAGGCATGGTGAACAGGACCCTGCATTCATCTCAAGGTCTCGGAGCCTTCCAGGAGCTCTGCTTTCTATTACATAAATTCCATGAAAAATGTCTAAACCCCGCGGTATAATTTCTAGGTCCTGTTACAAGTCCCCCACTTCCAAAGAAAAATAATAAGGAAATAGGTTTAGTTTTAGAAAACATTTGTTTCTTGCTTGGGGGTGGGTGGAATGGATTTGGGATAACTGCTTCAGATTCTTTTTTTTTTTTTAAGGCTTTATTATTAGTTAGGATTGTTTGCTGTGGCAAAAAAAAAAAAAAGAACAAGCAAAAGCAAAATATCCTTTTCCTTTTGTTGAAGCAAGCTCTTGCTGCGGAGCTCAGCCACAGGCTACACTTCCACTAGTCCAACTGTCCTTTTTGTGTCAAAATGATATTCTCAAGTACACAAAAACTTAGAAAACTCATTGTCTGCATTCTCTTCAGTGAAGTTTATAGGAAAACAGGAGGCAGCCAGCCAAATGAGATGTAAATAAAACCTGACACAGCAGCAAGGCCGTGCCCTGGTCTGTAGATTTTCCTCGTGAAGGAATACCAGGTTGGTTAGTTGGTTTCAGTAATTGACTGACTTTTTTTTTTCCCTAAAAAACAATAGCCAATAAAGCAAATTTTGTAGAAATAACAAAATTATTTTCCAGGAAAGTTGTTTTTGACACTAAAAAGCAGGGCTGCTCAGAGGTATAGGGATCCTAGTATCCTGTACATATAAAACCAATTCGAGGGCTGGGGATATAGCCTAGTGGCAAGAGTGCCTGCCTCGGATACACGAGGCCCTAGGTTCGATTCCCCAGCACCACATATACAGAAAACGGCCAGAAGCGGCGCTGTGGCTCAAGTGGCAGAGTGCTAGCCTTGAGCGGGAAGAAGCCAGGGACAGTGCTCAGGCCCTGAGTCCAAGGCCCAGGACTGGCCAAAAAAACAAAAAAAACAAAAAAAAAAAAAAACCAATTTGAAATATCCTGTCATTTTGAAAGAAATAGAAACTAGTAAAAATTGTGGCTGATGTTAACCTATACCAACCCTCTTTTCAAAGCTTCCTTCACCTAGCACTTATTAATATGTATTGTAATTATACCTTAAAAGAAAAAGAAACAGTGGGTTGCATTTTGTTTTCAACTATATAAGATTACACAAAAATAAACGGAAGAAAATGTTTGCTGTGGGAGGTAGAAACCTAGATAATTCGCTACTTTTCCTTTATGATTTTCATTTTCTCCCAAATTTTCTCCCCTAAACTAATAGATATTATGGCAAATGTACTACACTGGCTGTCATAAAAGTGATATTAAAATCAATATAGACAATTAGATACACACCACAGGATTAGAACCATGTCCACTGTGTCCTAAAAATAATCATGAAAGTGACGATGGCAGTTTAACCACAGTTGCTTTTGAGCTGTAGCACTGCGGTGGGAGGAGGGGAGGATTTTTGCAATCTTCCTCCCCCATTTTTTTTCTATATTTCCCAAATGTTCTGTAGTGAGCTCATGGTATCTTTATAGTGGGAAATAAAACAACAATAAAATAAAATAAATTCAGGGGTCCTGCCTAACAGTAAAGAGCAGTACTCTAGATTTGGAGCTAAAGGCAGCTCAAGAACTTTCTGGAAAGCCTCTGCCCTAAGCCTCCACTCTGAGCCTCTACTCTGAGCCTTGGCTAGCTGACAGTATTTCCTGCTGCTCCTAGGACTGCTTTTGTGCATGTGGGTGACTGTATATAATACATATTTATATGAGCATACATGAAAATCATCTCTTTATTATAAAAACTCAGACATTGCTAGTCTTTATTCCCAATCACTGCTTCCAACCTAGAGTTTTGTCGGATGATTACACTCAGATGTAAATTTGCCAGAGTGTTCTAATTACGCTAGCTCATGGAAAGATTTCAGACTTTTATTTTGGCTGGTAATGATATACATATCCATTTCTATAGAATTTTATATTGGTTTGTGTTCATGTGTTTGCATAAATGGAGTTTGAATCTGTGCTCTGTCCATTCAGTACCGCCTCCTAGAGAGCCTTCTTTGACTATCCACGTACGAGCCCAGTAGCAAGGACATGAATAGAGTTGTGAGGCTTTTTTAATTAAAACTTTTAACTTTAGGCATTCTACAAAGGGTGCCAATTTTTCCTTGCTACAGAAAACCATTTAGCGATGCATGTACTTCCTGCACAGATTTCAATGTTCCCTGCAGAGAGATTAAGGACTAATGGGATGTAAGGCATATGTATTTTTAATTTAGAAGATATTGCCCTCTAACGCCTTTCCAACGAGTTCTGTTGCTGGCAGAGCCGGGAGAGGCCCCACGTCTCTTCATTTTACCCACCCCACCATTCTCTGCCAACCTTGCTTGACCAGAGAAAGAAATAGCTCCTTACTGTTTTAAACAATACTCTCTGATTTCCAGTGTAAAGGTCGTGTCTAGGTTTTCCTCGCCTCTTAATTTGCCATAGCCCCGTTACCCAGGTGGGGCCCAGCAGCTGGCTGCGCGGATGTGGTGCAAGCAGAAAACCAGCAAGAACTCTTGCAGCCACTCTCACTGGTCTCCTCACTGAGTGGCAGCAAATAGTGCTGGACTGTTGGATTCTTCCCTGACCCCCTTGGCCCTCACAGAAGACCATCTACTGGAATAGTCACCATAAGCATAAGAAGCCACATGGGGCTCGCCACATCCTAGCTTGTCTCCTGTGGTGGGATTCCCACATGCTCTGGGTGCCTGTGGCTTGTGCCTCTAATCCTACCTACTCAGATGGCTGAAAGAAGGAGGCCGGCTGGAGTAGAAAAGTTCTAGCGACCTTGTCTCAAAAAACGACCAGTCCCCAAAAAAGGCCTGGAGTTATGTCTCAAGTGGTAGAATGCCAGCCTAATAAGTACTAGGTCCTGGTTGGGAAGAAAGAGGGTAATTGGTGAAGGAAATAAACAGGGGGTGAGGAGGCCAAATGGGGTATTCTAAAGGTCAGAAAAAGCCTGGAATATTTCAGATAGAAATCTTAGGGGGGACTTTGAGGGTTACAGAGAGTAGGGCCAGAGAAACATGCAGGGCCTGAGTTCTGAATGGCCTCCGGTGACATGTGAGGAAGTTGGACTTTACCCCTCACATAGTGAGGCCAGAGGCATCTTTAAACACAGAGCACACATAGCCAGGGTTCCCTAAATCCAGAGTTGAGGGTGAGGACCATGGTGCCAAGACCAGAGGCAATGAGACTGGCTGGGGTCTGGAGAGGGGAGGCCAAGAAGCCCACAGAGGCATGATACTCATTCAAACTTAGGCAAGGCTACAAAACCCCTGAGCAGGGCTCCTCAACACTATGGAAGTCACCCCCAAAACGAAGAAGCTGCAAGGGCTGTCGCAACGCTGAGGACCTCCCTAAGAAGGCCCATTGGCTGAGTGTAGAGTCCTGGGACAGGAAAAGATCTGGCATGAACCAAGGGCTCACCAACACAGCTCTGGTGATAATGGTGTATGGATACCAGTTCACAAGCTGTGGCACTGTGGCAGATCCCTGGCAGAGGCTGGCAGAGGGGACCTAGGCAGACAGGTCAGTATTGATGCTCTAAACCTGTGGCGCAGCACCGAGCTATTCCCTGCCTCTGCTATTCTGGGGAATCTGTGTTCAGTATAGGAAAGTAAACCTAAAAGTTCATTTAAAACACTCATTCCAGCTACTCAGGAGGCTGAGGTCTGAGGATTGCGGTTTGAAGCCAAGCTGAGCAAGAAAGTCTGTGAGACTCTTATCTCCAACAAACTACTCAGAAAAATCCAGCTCAAGTGGTAGAGTACTAGCCTTGAGCACAAAGAGGCCTGGGGACAGCACCCAAGCCCTGAGTTCAAGCCCCAGGACTGGCAAAAAACAAAACAACAACAACAACCTCCTTTCAATCTGGTGGGATTATCTTGGGCAGACTAGATCTGAGAAGGCAAGTCCTAGTGCAGGAGCAATCCAGCTTCTTTAACATTCTTTAAGCAGTAGGAAAGAGTCCGATGGTCACTCTTACAGTTAAGTTTACTAAGCTGCATCAAATTTTAGAGCAAAAATGACATAACACACTCAGCACTCCATTATCTATTCTCAGATAACCCCAACATCTTTTATATGTGATGTATTTTCCATTTCTGGCAGGAGATTTTCGTTCATAATTATGCTTGGCTTAGACTAAGGTTTCAATTAGTTTTCAGCAGAAGACCTTGATGTGCCAGCAACTCCCTCCCTCAGGAACGCTGTCAGGTCACTGAGAAACAAGACGATTTGGGAAGCAGTGGCAGAAGAGCTGATCTTACCTTCGGAAAATCCTGGCGTGACTCCCTCTTGTAATTTGTACAGTAGAGGAAACATCTGTGAAGTGTCCTGCCAATCCCAGATGCACTCATCAGTACCCGCCCTCCCACAGGGCTGCCAGGGAAACGGGCTGAGTTCTGAGCCCAATTCGTAGCTAAGAAGTTGTATGCCATTGGCATTAGTCACATCATTAATTTAAAAAATATATATATATATTCAGTAATTGGGTTTGAACTCAGAGCCTCATGCTTACTGAGTAAGCACTCTACTGCTTAAGCCACACCTCAGCCCTTTCTTCCTGTAATTATTTTTTAATTTGATCTCAATGTTTTCCCCTTAAGCCGCAATCTTTGCAATCTCTCCTTCCCCAGTAGCTGGGATTACAGGCATGCAGCCACCATGCCTGGCCTACACTTAACTTGTTTTGTTTCATTCTCCAAGTATGAAAGGATTACTTTTTCTTTAAAAAAAATTACACAGAACTTCTTCCAGATATCATGGAAGGGCTTATATGAAGCCCAATCTTGCCTTACTGGGAAAATAAACACATTCTAGGAGTTCTGCAAAAACAAATAACAAGATCACACTTTGGAGAAATTGGCCAGTAACCAAAACATATAAAATTTGGGGTGCCATGGTGGGGGGAGGGCGGGACAGGAAAACCCACTAAGGAGACTAGCACCTTCCCTGCTACCCCTGACCTTCCTAAGATCTACTTTTATTGAGGAACATGTGACGTGCCACAGGAGGAACAAAATGTGAATTGGAGGAGTTTGGGAAGTGTACAAAACTGTGTGGCCTCTGTCACAGGAGTTTGTGCAGTTTGTACACTCCACTGCGGCACCCACCACCCCAGGCAGCCAGAGCCCCCACCTTACCCCACCCTAGGTCCAGAAGCAGGCTTTGTGTGTGCTGGCATTGATTAATTCTGCCTGTGGCAGGACCTCATAGAAATGAAGAAAAGGGACAATGTGTGATACAGTATACCTGGCTTCCCCCACTGGGCGAGTTCTTTGCTGTGGCCTTTATTGGAGGCTGATTCATTCTTCTGGGCAGTGTTCCTGTCATTTGAAGAACTCTTGGAGAGCATGAACCATAGTATCTTCCCAATAAATCCCTTTAAAAAAATCTCGAAGTCGTTTAATCTATTTAAATGTTCCTCTATTACTGATACAGCCACCTGAGTGTTCTTATGTTCAGGCCGCTATATGGTTTTAGTGTCCAAGGACTTTTTCTATTATTAATTAAGATCGGCTTTATTACACCTATATTTTTATTGTCTCAGAAAGAGAAAACTTGGTATGTGTAGGGCTGGTCTTAATAATGACTAACATAATCTGCTAATAATCATGGAGGAACGTGGTGACATTTGGGAGCCTGGGGGAAATTTTCTTAACCTTTTCCTTTGTTGTTGTTTTTTTTTCTTTTCTGTTTTGCTAATTGAATGACAGTCCTGAGGTATATTATAGCATGCAATTGCCAAATGACAACCAAGAGTGAGCAGCTCCAGTCTTGAGGAGTGAGGGCAGCTATTGTCAGGCCTTTTAAATTTAATGGGGATGTATGTTGCAGACAACACAATCATAAATGTCTCAGGAAATAGAACCACCTTTGGGGAAGTAGGAAGAGACCGTGGGCCTTCCCGCCTTGCTTGGTGGGCTGCTGAGCACTATTTGAGGACAGCAAAATGGATTTGAGAGTTGCTCAGTTTAAACCATAACAACACATAACTGTGAGACAGAGCAACCGGTGTCAGCATGACGCATGATGCATGACGCAGTCAGGGACAAAACATAAAACTGATCATTCACCCCTAAGGAATGGAAATAAGCAGCCAGGAGTAGACTGTGCTGCTCCTGTGGTGGAATGCACTGTGTCTGTGCAGGGTAGGTGTTCCTCATGACTTTCCACACTGTAGAGAAGATGTATCTGATGCTTGGGGGCCTCTGAGGAAATAGTGGTATGGTTTACGCAAGTGAGCACTTTAGAGTTGGATGCCTTGAGTCCAGGCTCGGGATGTGCATGGTTTTCTTTATACTGGCCTCCTGACTTTTGTTCTTTAAACTCTAAATCATTTCCACTTGTTTTGTTTCTGGATATTAAAAAAAAGCTACCTCTTCCCTCTCTGCAATTATGTTTAATGAGACTAGGAGATGTAAATAATAATAATAATATGTATTGATTCAAGACACCATTTTAATTTATAGGAGCAGTTGCCCTTTGCAGGACTCAAAGGGAATTGGGGTGCATGCTCATTAGAAAAGTCATGGACATCCTGAAAGGAAAGTTGGGGGGGCACTCTACGGCATGATTAAAAGTTAGATTTCCATACTGGATGCCAACAGGCACTGAGGGCGGAGGGCCGGCTCAGGGCGAACGGTGGCCAGACAGACCATTAAATTGGTTTTAAACACTTTTCCATATGAAGGAAGCGTCCCCGCCAAACGCCGGGAGCTGAGAGATCAGTTTCCAGGCACAGGCAGCTGAGGGAGAGCTGGGTAAACTTGGAAAGATCTCGGGGTCACGGGGTGAGGACCCAGGGCGCCCGGCCTGTCTGGCTTCACTTCCTCGCAGACTCGGGAAACTTGGCACGAACAGAGCAGCAAGATGAAGGGCCTCCAGAAACACACAGCCCAGGGATCTCCAGAAATACACAACCCCTCTGACTATTTTTTTCCATAGAATAAACTCCACCAGAAATATATTACAAAAATAGAACAACGCTGGCTCCCACCAGCGTTCACCACACCATCTCATAAAGGATTTCTTGTGCCTTGTCCAGAGCCAAACGAGAGAACCACAGCCCAGGCCCAGACTTCTCAGCCGCGTTTCCCCTGCTGACCACCATGACTGTAACGGAAACAAAGACCCCCATTGACAGCAGTCCATATGGACCAGGGTGTCCCCCACTGGCTTCTTCCCCTGGAACCTTCTAATAAGGACCCCCATGGGTTCTGGGATACCCCCAAACCCTATAAGCGTTCCCTCATGACCTCACTAACCCTGAGGAAACCACTGCTCAGCCTGGAAGCAATCCTGGGATGTGCAACACAAATAATGTTCCAAACACTTGGAAATCTTTTTAGAAAAAAAGAGCCTCTGACCCCCATCTTATCTGTCCGTTCTGGGGAGTGCATTCAGCAGGCTTGGTGTACGAAGTCAAGGCATGGAGCCAGACAGCCTTGGAGCATTGCATGGACTGCTGGATGGAGACTGGAAACAAGTTATGTAAACTCCTGCTGCTTTACTAGAAAAATGACACTAAGGCCTGCTTCTTTGTGAAGAGAATTGGACAAGAGAGGGAGCCTGTAATCTGGGCTGTGGATATTTAATAAATCAGAGTAAGGCTCCTCAACCCGACCTGGATTAACTGGGATCCGTGTACCCGATAAGATTAGATGAGATTAGAAAGGGAGGGATATGGTTTGGAGATGATAAATAATGGTCTGGCACTGTAGCCAAAAATTCCTTTGAGTAGAGTTCCGTGAAATATCTTTCCTCTAAAGCTGCCCTGTCATCCGCTCTGCGAGCTGTCTTCACATTCTTTAAACATCCAGGTGGAAGTGGGGATGGGTGGTTAACTCCACAGCTCAAGCAAACCCTGTTTGTGAGACCGGGGAAGGCTTAGGAGAGAGGAGCCAGAGTGGCCTGCATGAATGGCTTCTGCCCTAAACAGTTTGCATTCCAACTCCACCAGAATCTGTCATCTTTGCACAGGAGCAGAGTGGGTCTGTAGCCGCCTAAGCCTCTTGCTGCCACCAGAGCACAGCACGGAGGGAGAGCAAATGGGAGTTGGAGCACGCACAGGCCAGAGTGGAGATGTCCTGTCCTTTGTCCCCAGCCTGTGTGCACTGCCATTCTGGTGATGGAGCCAGAACAGACAGCTGACACATCAAGCCCACACCTGGAGAAGGAGAAGTACATGTCCACAGAGCCCCGAAATAGCCACAAGTCCTGGAGTCCTCTTGACTATAGAGCCCACAGGGCCAAAAGACTAAAAACCCTACCGAGGCCTGGGGAGACACTAGAGGAAGTAGAGACTGCAGACAGCCTCCCTTGAGCCTCAGAATACAGGTTTTCTTTCTCTGTTTGAGGTCTACCACTTGAATCCATTTTTTAAAGTCTCATTTTTAATACCTAGTGTCATTGTCACCTCCTTTACTGCACTTAGTTTTATGCCCTCAGTTCAGCTAGTGCGGACTCCATACAGACTCTTTCTAGATCAGAGCTGCGCCACCCCAAAACTGAAAAAGAAATGTCAGAATGTGAGACCCAAATCATCATCATTGTTAGAGAAATTGCCAACTGTGATAACGTGTGTAATGTGCCACCTGGGAAAAGTATACAACACTTGGTACAGGCAGGTACAGACCTGATTAGCTTTTCCAGAATTTCCTTGATACCAGAACAAATGAAGGAATACATATGTCATCTTAGATTCAAATCAGGGTGTTGGCATAAACAAACTAAAATGTAGTCCCTAGGAAATTAAAATAGGGCTGGGCCCAGTGGTGCACGCCTGTGCTCCTAGCCACGTGTCAGAGGGAGGCTGGGATGGTGCCCCGAGGCTGACCTGCAGCAAGCTGTGTGGGGTCAGGGCCAAACCCCCAGCACCCCCCCCCCCAGCACGGCTCAGTCACCCAGGTCAGGGTTCACCTGTTCTTGGTCAGTGCCCCTTCTGGAGCTTTCTCTTCCTTATTCCTCTCCAAGCCCCAAGCTAGTCCCCTCTACTCCACCAATTCAATGGGCTAGATTATGTCTCCAACAAATTCATACGGTCAAGGTCGCAGCCCTGATTTGTACGGTGCCTGCAGCCCACAGCTCCCCAATGATGGGGAGCTCCCACACTCCCCGTTCCACAGAGGTTTTCCTGGGTCGTTGCGGGGGGGCGGTCCTGGGGAAGATCCCTTTTCCTCCCACCCTGATACAGTCTGGTGCCCCAGTACTGAAGTATCTCTTCTTCCCTCCCAATTTACTGAGCTTTCCACTCCTCATTCTAAGGATGGCAGGGTCTCTCTGGACAATAAGACTTGGTTTTGTGGTACTCAGGACCCTGCACTTGCTAGGCAAGTGCTCTGCCACTGTTTTACTAAGTCTTTGGGAGTTTTAGTTTGTTTGTTCGGATGGGGGTCTCACGCTTTTGCCTAGGCTGGGTTTGGCTTGGTTTCTTCCTGCTGTCTGCTGAGCGGTTGGGACCGCAGGTATATGCTATGCCATCCTCTTCAGCCCTGACCAGTGACCATTTGGTCATCTCTGCCCTGTCTTTGCTTTCTTACACCTGTGAGAAGGGCTCTGTCTTTTATCATGTTACATAGTAATTGTAGTGATATATGTCTCTCCTCCTGGTGAACTTATCAAGGTTCAGTATTCAATACTGGGCCTGTCCAATAGATTGACTCTCCACCAATGTCCACTGAGTGCGTGAGTGAATGAATGATACCCATTCAATCTGCTATCTCTTAGCTCTCTCTGAGTGATGGAAACTGGTCAGTTTTACCCTTCCTTCTTCCTCCATCCTGAGTGTTTGGAAAACAGCACTGGAAGGTTGTCTGGGATGCCTTGGTTTCCACACATCAACAGCCCTCCAGCCCTTCCTCGAATGTCAGGTGACATAGGCTCTTCAGGAAGTATGGGAGAAGGTTCTTTGCCTTTCCCTCCACTTCTCAAATGTGTACCTTTATTATTGTCATGCACTTTGTTTCAGTTAGACACTTGAGGCTCTTTGTATCATCATTCACATCTGTCCACCTAGCTGGCTCCATTTCAAGTTTTCCAACCCCAGCTCTGTGTTCTAATCTGCAAGTCCTCCTCTTTCCCATGGCAATTGGAGCATTGTCGTCTATGCTGAATCCCATGGGCTGCTATGGGTCTCGTGGATGAACAACCTCCACCGTTTCCAGGCCAGATGCTCCTCTGTAACCTGTGGTCCAGGCAGCCACAAGTTCTTGAGCTTATCTTCCAACAAGTGTTCTTCTATCAGGTGTGAATTACAGTGCGGTGCATAGCCTAGTCTCTAAGGAAACTGCGTCCAAGGCCCTCACATGACACTGTTCGCAGAGATATTTCTGGCTTTTCGTGTCATCGCTCCTCTTCAGAAGTGAACTCACAATCTCACCAGTCTCTCCAGTTTTCCATCACAGTTTGTTTTCACTGTTATTTGGGAGTATTTTTGTTTCTCAGGGAGTCATAATGACTCCGTCTAACTCACCCTCCTCCAATGTCCTGTCTCCCTCTGGACCATTTCCTGTGGGTCAAGTTCAGATGAGTCAACTGTTTTCGATTTTTCTTTTTTGACACAGAATGTTTTCTTGTTCCATTCCTTGAAAGCTGTTCATAAAAAATGATGGTGACAACCCTCGGTCATCTAGGAAGCCACTGTTTTTCTCTCCTTCTGCAAGACTTCCCTTCTTCATGCTGCCAATCCTCAAGAAGGAACCTGGGGTGAAGGAAGAACTCAGGTCAGGAAGCCATGAAGAATCCTTGCCATGAGGTCTGGCTAATGCTGTCCTCCTCCAAGCGGTGCCGGGAGGGTTTGCCTTGCCTTCCCTTCTGGCCAGCCTGGCCCTCCTGTCAGCTGATCCCGTCTCCACTGCTGTGTGTCTGAGCCCTGCTCAGCTTTGGTTTCAAATTCTTCATGCACAATCCCTCAAGTGTCTGCTGTCAATTTGGCTCATACTTAATTAGAGTGACCCCATCAACCCCTCAGCCTGCTCTTTTTTCTTTGGTCCCTTTCCTTCACCCCCCCAAATGAATGAGGAGGCCATATCCTCAGTCTCTTTCTTCAGTCCAGCAGCTGGCTCCCATTCTGCAATTGCAGTTTTCTGTGCTTGCATAGACAATCTCTTCCGTTAGATCCATTTTCCCAACATTGCAACCATACTTTGCCCCCCTCCTACCCCGTCAGACATTTGACTTGTTATTTTTTGACTTTTTGCCAAAGCAGTTATCAAATTTGTCCTTTTTATATTTTAATCATTGTATTTGTTATCTTGATTATTTCTTGTTTTCTACCCTCTTGGGTATTGTTGCCTGCGCCCCCCACCCCCATCCCCTCTCTGAAGTACTAGGCCTGCGAGTAAGCACTCCTCCATTTGAGCCATGCACTCTGTGATTTGTGTGTATCGATCAGTTTGATTGTAGTGTTGGGGTTGAACTCAAGGCTACACTCTTGATAGGAGGTGCTCTTCCCCTTGAGCTTGTCTTCACCTAGTTATTTTTAGGGGACAATCTTGTATCTGGGCCCAGGCCCAGCCTCAGAGCACAATTAATTCCCTTCTTCCCACTCCATGCAGCCAGGATGAAAGGGACACCCCACCACTCCCAGACTTCCTTCTAGTTTCTCTAGTTCAGAAAAACTTTCTCTCATAGCTTTGTATGCTCCTTGACCTCCCTCCTGATCTACTGCCTCCTTTGGAAGTAACTTTCCACCTCCTGGTCATGATTTTGCTGACACTCATATCTAGAACATTCTATCTTAGTTACTTCGTCCTCTGAGAGTCACAAAGGATTTGCCCATGTTGTCCATTTCATTATTCCCTATGTTATTGCAGTCACTTACCACCTCCAGCAACATTAAAGTTTCAAGTTTTCACTCCATTTTATTCTCATTTCATCTTTCCATCTTACTGTATTGCTGCTCTATTTCAGAGAATCCCCATCTGCCCAAATTCCTTACACAATGTTTCTGGAATTCTTCCTTCTAATTTTTAAAATTATCTTTAAGGAGTTGTACAAAGAAGTTTAATTGAGCACATCAACTTACAAGCACAGTGCTTCTTGATCGATGTCACTCACTGGAATTCTTTTTCGTTCTTCCTTTGATACGGTTACGGAAACTCGTCCTCTACCTCTTCCAAGTGTGTACAGTCCTATCCTTGTTCTGATATGTATTTTCAACAGTTCTTTGTTGATTTTTCTCTTGTGCTCATCTGCAGACATGAAGATCATTTCTCTCAAACTTAGAAATGAAGTTTGGTTATGGACCAAGTTTTTGTTTGTCCCCCCTCCTTCTGCTTGGGCATCATAACTATCTCAGTTCACATTTACAACCATTCTAATTCCTGGCCTCTAGAAGATTCCTCCATTGCCAAATATCACCAATGGAAAGGGCGAAGGAGGTTTGCAATGTTGAATGTTGTAAAAAGCCACTATTCCTGCTGGGGACAGCTGTGGCTGTCCTCGTGGCCTCTGGTGAGGTTGTTTGAAAAGCTGGCCCCCACCACTGTGCCGGGGGTACTGGCCTCACTGCCTGGTGGTTTGCCTAGATGTCGGCAGATGGTAATAACAAGAAGGTTTCTCCTACCGAAGAGGGCTGTGATCTATGCCCCACAAGAAACAGCAGAGCTGTTTTGTGGGGTTTCTTTTTAATATTACCGCTGGTTTGGGCTAAAGTAGATTGGGCCAACTTGTTTTCTTATGTCCCACACTCGCAGATCAGAGTTCATGTTGTTCTGATAAGAGCTGACACATTGCCCTTGCCTGGTTCTCTCAGGACGTTTTCTGGCCTGTGGGGACTATGACTGGTATTCATGGTACCAAACTCCAATCTCAGATGCAAGACCAAGCTCGGGACAGTTACCTTGAAGTGCCACCGTGAACACAGGGACATTTGCACATGGGGTGTGCCACTTTCCCCAGTCAGGTATTTCCCTGGGGTAGTTTCGGGGGGGGGAGGACTTGAAGTATTTCCCATCCCTTGGATCATGAGCTGGATTCACATAGGCCTAGGGTTTCTTTCAAATATCTTGTAATTCAACGGAATTTATTGTTAAACATCAAAAGTCTGTATAGAGTAAGGAAGTTGAAGCCAAGTAAAGAAAAAGACATGAGAAATTACAAAAAAAAAAAAGTTGATGGCCACATCTGAGTTCCAGAATCAAGCTTTGCCTGAAGCCAATTTGCCCCCTGGTAATGTGAGCCAATGAATTCTTCAGATTTCTTCACTCCAGAAGAGGAATCATTATGTCCAGCTTGCCATCACTTTCATTAACTGATGCTCTTTAAATCCAGTTTGCATACAGCGTGAAGCTGTCTTCCTTTGTCACAAGTCTGTGCTACAGCCTCATAAGTAAAATTTCCTGAATGAAATCAAGAATTTGCAAGCATTCTTGACCCATTTAATGCTTCTTCTCTCTATGACTGAATCTCTCTTTACATGCCTGGTCATAAGTATTGACTGTTGCTTTTTTATAGTCATATTGTTTATTTAATATGAGTGAATATTATGCATCAGTGTTATAATGTAGCCCCCTCCCAACAAATGTTACACATACACATGATTTTTTTTAATCTTTTAGACATGGATGAGTTCAATCAGGTGTGAGTTAGTGAGACTGAGAATATGATCACCAGTAGAGTGAGAAAGAGTTCCTTCTGAGGGAACCACAGAAGTGGCCTTCATTATTCTGTCAAATCTTAATGTGTTGAATATGGTAGCCAAAGTGACCTGATGCAAGACTCCACTTCACCCCAGCTTTGCTAGGTACATTTTCTATGCAGTGTTGAGCACTGTCATTATAGCCCTACTTTGTGGTGCTGGTATAGAAATATTTACTAGAGTAAAGTTATAGGCAGTTGCCTAGCATTATAATCAAAGAAGAATAAAGAAAAAGACGAGGAGAAAGAGAAGAGAAAGAGAACAGGACGAAGAGGAAAAGGGAGCAGAAATAATTCAGTTTGGATTTTAGAGAACAATACCAATCACTAAACATGTAGGCACAGATTGCTGTCTTAAACTTTTAATGATGTAGTCAAATCTTCTATTAGTAATCTTGCCAAAATTATAAAAAATATAACAGCCCAATTTACTTGATAGATCATTGCGAGTCTCCTCCCTTCCCCGTTATCTAAGACCTGCATTCAAAAAATAGGTCTTTCGGCAGTTCAGATAAAATCATTTTTCTTCTCCATCTTCCCTTTTATTCTTCTACTTTTTGGAGGCAATTATTTATGTTAGTCATCCGTGCTTCATCACATAATGTGACATAATTGGCAACTCATTGAAGACGCGGGAATTCTTTCGTCTGCAGAGTTATAGCTGCTTATAATAAGAAACACATGTGCGGATTTTTTTTAACTATGTCTAGACTTGGGATTTTTCCCAGGAGAGTTTCCAGGTGTTTATCTAAGCACAACAGGCCAAATTTCTCCCTTTTAGAGGCTGGGAAACAGAAACGGCATAACAAACGTATCAATGTGACTGGACTGCCTCGTAATTCTAAAATGAACTTGGAAATTGGAGAACTTCGAATGAAATCGATATGCTGGGACTCCGGGGTTGGCTTTAATGTGAATTTCTGTTTGTTAATCTGTTGTTCTCCCTTCTCTTTTCATATTTGGCTCCTCCTTGTCTCTTAATAATTGAAAGGCTTCCTGTCTGACTTAGTGCAAATGTTCGCAGCATGTCTACGACCCTGAAGCGTTTCATATAATTGCACTAATTCAATGCAAACTCAAATGCACAATATCTGCTTAGAATCTGATTCAGAAAAAACAAACTAGTACCCATCCAAATTCATTTTTTTTAAAAAAAAAGTGTATTCTTAATTTTCTCTTCTCCTTGGATGAATAAGCCCCCAAGATTCTCAAAAGTAAGGTTCTCTGTGGCAGTAACTGTAGTCTTTTACCCCAGTCCTCTCCTCTACACTACAGTTTTGTTTCTGGGGGATCAGAGTCCACCTTTGTCCAGATTGCTTCACAGTGGGTTCTTCCAAGCGTGAGGACAGGGGCACCTGGGAGGGCGAGAAGAAGGCGAGGTCTTTCTTTTCTTGCGCGTTCGCCTTGGTGTGTCACCTGGACAGAGAAGTGCACGTCAACTTTCCAGCTTCTCAGTAAGTTAAGGCCATTCAGCATCACAGGCCTGCAGAGTGGTCTGACATGCTGGAAAGAGCACAGGAGCCCAAGTTCCAGTGCACTGGGGCCCAGCTGCCAGAGTTCCAGGCGCTTCAAGCCCCAGGTACCTTCCTCACATCCAGTCTACTGGAGGCAACAGCTTCTCACGTGTGTGTACTGTGCATGGAGATGCCTATCCCCTCTCACGTGTGTGCTGTTGGCCACCTGTCACCTCTCATATGCGTGCTGTGCACATGGCTGCCTGATTCTGGGTTCCTTGAGTGTTTTTTCTCTCTCTCAACCCTCCAACTCCTGGAAAACTCTCTTTCCTCTATTAAATTCCCTCAGTTGAAATACCTACTGTGATTTCTACTTTCATGGCTAAATCCAAAAATTATATGAAGTGAGTAGTAGTCCCAGAAGACAGAGATTTAAGGATGGGAGGCTGGTTGGCATCCATTATGCCTCCAGAACAATTTTCAAGACTGCGTCTAGCGGGAACAGCAGCAGGAACAGCAGCGGGAATCCACAGTTCTGCCTTAAATCAGACATGATTCTATAGGCATCCTTACTTCTATGACGTCGCTCCAATTTTACCTGATGAACACAACCACACTTTAGAAGTTTTGATGAGATTCATGAAGTCAGAGTGTGGGTGAAACCTGCAAAATGCAAGTGTTTCCCACCCCAAGTACTTCCAGCAAAACTGCACCGACACCTTTCCACGGCGAAGGTGGTGAGTTTAGGATTCAAAGCTAGGCCCTCTTTTGTCGGCTCTGAGGGCCAGAATTATCTACTTCTGCCCCCAGATAGCCTTGGAATTTTAGACATGCTCCTGTTAAATGTGATCTCACCTTCCCGTTCCTCCAAAAGAAAAAAAGGTGTTTCTCCCCCTTATGAATAAGTAGCTTTCCTCAGCTCTAACGAGTGTGAGGCCCTCACTCCGCTAGTAGAGTGGAATCGAAGGTACAAGCTTGTGAGGCAGAACTTGTCTCACTGGGTTACGTAGAGGAACATGCCTGTAACCCCAACACTTGGGAGAGGGTCTCAGATGTGAGGCCAACCCAGGCTCCATTGGCAGAGCCCATACTCTTCATGGTGATATGCATAATTTACAAATAAAGGATTACACAAACTCCCCCCCCTCCAATTAGTGAGAGAGAACTCTGACTCTACCCATAATTCCTGCCCATTAACATAACTCACAGAGGCCATTGTTGGCTCTATTTCATCAAATCTCTGAATACAACTGACTCGCTTAGGGACTGTTAAGAAGATGTTTTAGGGGTGGGGACATGGATGAATGGAGAGGGGAGAGCTGGGTGGAGGAGAAAGACAATGTCTTCAGGTGAAAATGGACAAGTAGGGCAGATAGTGGGTGGGAAGAAGATGGAAGGGCTACACTGATCAAGACACATTATACACAGAAATTGACACTCCTATCTGTAAATGTCTGAAGAAGGTGAAAACAAATTTTAAAATAGAATTTTTCATTAAAAAAAATTTAGAATAGAGAACTGTTGAATAAGAAGCATGCATCCCAAAACATCAAGGCATCAGATTCAGAAATAGGTGAACGGGGAAACCGAGGCAGTGAGGACCTGATGTAGCTGGACGCATTGGCCTCAGCAGAGGTAGAAGCCCTGACCTTCTGTGATTGGTGTCTGGTATTCTTCATGTGCAAATCCACTTCCACTTCCCACCTGCACCTGCCGCACCTCCACAGTTCCACTGGCCTCTGGCGCCCACCAGGCTCGGCCGGAGGGCTCCACTCAGGAGACGGGAGAGGAGAGGGGAGGGAGGATAAGAGCTGACCTTGCTCCTCCTGGCCTACTGCTAGGTGGCTGCTGTGTTCTGACCTCTCCGATGGCTCTGGCTGCCTTCAGTTCTGACAGAACCTTTTTTCTGTGCCTGTGCAAGTTCACCTCATGAGCTACTAACAGCCCCCCACCCCTTAAGCCCTCCAAGCCCTCGCCTGGGCTAGGCCTCTCTAGCAACTCTATTATCTCTGTGCTGACATGTCCCTGCAGGTCACCCTTGCAGTCTCAATGTAGTCACCTGCAAGATCTGGAAACTCAAACTCTCATATGGGACTCTTAAAAACAAACAAACGTTCATTCTTTATATTCACATATTGCTTTTGTCTGCTTTCTTCTTACAGAAAAAGCAGGGGATTGTCATTCCAGGCTTTGTTGTGGTAGAAGACATGGCAAGGGCGAGAGGATGAGAACTTGCTTCAGGCTGCGGCAGGTGAGCGCCAGCCTCTGCCTCCTCTGTGCTCACAGCCCATGATCTTGGTGATTTCCTCCACACCTGCAGGGAGAGGGAGGGCAGCCACCATGGTTTGGCAGCAAGAATTTGCTTTTCACGAGTTGGCGAGCTGTGGCTTCTGGCTTGTAGACCTCTCCAGGGCACCCTCGCCTGGCTTCCGTTTCTAGAAAGAGCTAGATTGGTCTTGCTCTTGCCGAGCCAGCACTGCATGGCATCAGCTCAGCCACATCAGAGGGTCTTCTAGGAGAGAGTCCTGTTTCAGCCTGTTTTATGGGGTCTCCTTTCATATCTCATTCAGAGTGCCCAGATAGCTTTTCTGGTTGATTATTCCCTGAGACATCCCAACAGCGGAGAGCCCCATAGTCTCCTCTCACAGACAAAGGAGGCGGTGGGCTCCTTTTAAAGAAGAAATGGCACACTTTCTCCTTTGCTTCAACCGCTCCTTGTATGCCTACCTGGAAGTAACTACATCCCCACTCCAGGAATCCTTTACAAACCTGGATGTTGACATGAGGCTGGGAAGAGAGAGCCTCTTCATTTGCAGAGGAAACCAGCCCCGCAGCTTGACTTCCCGCCTCCCTTTTGCAAATCCTTTAACTCCTCCTGGGCCTGAGCTTCTCTCTCTTGAAACTTGAGGCGGGACAGTGAGGAGAGTGTTCAGCGCTGAACTGCAGAAACCAGCTGTGACCCATGTGATCCGAAAGCACTCGGTGTTGAGCCACGCATGGTTTAATGGGGTGGCGGCTTCCAGTCCTTTGAACCTGTTTGCGTTTGTCCCCTACACATGCACCTTCCATGCAGAGGAGGCCCGTGCTGAAGACAAAATCTTCACTCCATTCCATCTCTTGGGAGCAACGGTGACAGAGGGACAGGTTGGTGAGAGGCACAGTGGTAGGACTCACACAGTGAGCTAGATCTGAGCCCTGGTCTGTCTGCCTGACAGCATGGCCCGGGCGTCCACCATAACCAACGACCCCCTTGTTCAACACTGAGTAAGAATTCAGGCCTCCAGGGGAAGAGCAGTGGCCCCAGCACACACAGGTTCTGCGCCACTGCACGTAACCTTGCTGGTTGCCTGGAGAAACTGGAGTCACAACCCTGGGCCTGCGTTGGTTGTACCATCTTGAAAGCACTCCAAGGCTGAGATGAGTGCGGAGCAGGGCTAATGTGTCAGGAGGGCAGGGCCCAGGCTTTGACCTGCATGGGGTCAAGCAGGCCAAGCTTCCTTTCTGTCACCGACAGCCCTTCTAGACTCTGTGTGGCTTGGGCTGTCCTAGCCCCTGTTCCTTCCAGCCTGGCATTCTCCCGCTGGGCCTTGCTCCTCTGCTGCTGAGGGCACTTGCAGGTGTGTCAATCAGCTTGCGGCTCTCATAGCACACAGGTCTTGCTCACTTCTTTGTTCCAGACACCAAGAACCTGGAGCAACCCCGAATCAAGAGGATCATCTGGTAATCCTCACTGGCAACTCTGGCTGTAGTTCAGCTTGATGGCTGACTGAAGCGTTCCATCGATGTTGCTGGAGGAAGAGAGGAAAGAAGACACGCCCCCCCCCCAAAAAAATCAAACGCTCACTATTTCTTGTTGAGGCCTCCCCGGCTGATACGTACTTAAGATCTCCGCTGTGCAGGACTTTAGGAAAGCCGCCAGCCTCTGACGGAAGCTGTTGGGCTGGGGAGCAGGTGATAAACAGACTCACGTCCTTCTTGATGATGAAAGGTTAAATTCCAAATAGAGTTTGGGGAGCAAATGTTAAATGTCAGGGCTCAGCTGCAGAGGTGCCAAGAGCACTAATCACGGTTATTGAAATGTGGGCTTTTGCTGCCTTGCAGGCACACATTGGTGTTCAGAGCCGGGGGGAGTGCCTGCCTGGTGCACATAAACCGGACGGCACAAGCGAGCCTGGCTGCCATGTGCAATGCTCTTGGCAGATTCCCGTCATTGTTACAGCTGGCACTGAGCCAGGGCGGCCACCATGCAGGGCCGGGGCGGCCACCAGACGGGGTCAGGCTGCCTCCAGGGCTGCTGCCCAGCGCGCACACACAGCACAGCCTCCCTCTCCAGTGGCTTTGACCTTGGTGCTTTCTCAAATCCCATCCCTAAGCCAGGCCGTCTTCCCTCCTGCTGTGTGGATCACCAGCTCCTCCCCACTCCTGATAAGACTGAAGCACACCTTCCTCCCAGATCGGCTCACATCCTCCCCTCCTCCCCACCCCGGGGACAGAGCCAGGAGCAGAAACAACTGCCTTTCTACCCCTGGTGAGGCTCCACTGGCGGATGGCTGGACTTCTTTCCTAGCTCTCTGTCTACCCCTACAAACAAACAGCTCGGATTCAGTGGGAGCACCACGAGAGTAAACGGAACTGGCACCACGTCTGCTTTTTGGTAACAAGATCTTGATACGCAGCCCAGGATGATCTGTAACTCCTAATCCGCTGTCTTGAGCCTCTCAAGCGCTGGGATTAAAGGCATGTGTCATCATCTTGTTTCCTTGTCTCCATACTGGTCATCTGGTTTGTTTAAATAATAGTCTCTTTAAAACTGTAGAGGGCCTGGGAATATGGCCTAGTGGCAAGAGTGCTTGCCTCGTATACATGAAGCTCTGGGTTCGATTCCTCAGTTCCACATAAATAGAAAAGGCCAGAAGAGGTGCTGAGGCTTAAGTGGCAGAGTGCTAGCCTTGAGCAAAGAGAAGCCAGGGACAGTGCTCAGGCCCTGAGTTCAAGGCCCAGGGCTGGCAAAAAAAAGAAAGAAAGAAAGAAAAAAACAGATCCTAAAATAAATAAATAAAACTGTAGATCTGAGGCCACACAATCAGTTACAGCGGTTATGGTGACAAATTTCCACCTTTTGGAAGAGGGGCTTTAGCTTCTGTGGACCCCCTTTCTTTTTGCTTAGATTCGGATGATAGCAGCCGCTTCCTGCTCATCTTGTGAAAATGTATGGCAGTGAACTTCTGAGCAGATGCCAGGAGTGAGGCTGCTGCCGGGAGTGCTCCTCGCTCTCCTCGCTCCTCCGCTGACCTCTTTTCCTCCTCTTTGCTTGTAGATTTCCACTCTTTATGAGAATGAACTCCCCTGGAGATCTCCGCGTGTACTCCACATCTTCCCTCCAGCCATCAGCCTCACAAGCCAAAGACACACCAGCAAATGGCATGGGGCGCGGGTAGCCAGCGCCCGTGTTCAGGTCAGGAACGTCTGCTCCAGGACTGCGGCAAGCAGATGCATGATCGAAATGTGTAATCGAGGTCGCAGAATTACCCCTCTCCCCTCATTTCCAATACCACATTGTACTTGCCAGTGCGTGTCAGGTGTGGACGATTTGCACAAAGCCTACTTTTCTTTTTTCCCTTCTCCCCTACTACACCAATGTCTCTGAACAATGCCCCTCGGGGACCATGCTCTGCTCTTCATCTCCCAGCTCCCTGGGAAGGGGTGCTCTGAGCAGGGTCCCCAGATGGTCCCCTCAGCTCCTGCCCTTGATCCCTGGGAAGGGGTGCTCTGTTAGGCCACAATCCAGTCTTTTCTGGATTGATGAAAATTTGAATTCTAATATCTCATAAATAAAAATACCAAGCCAGAGAACTGTTCCTGTTAGAAAAGGTTGGATTCGGTTTGTTGAACGATGCCCACCGGGCAGGCCCAGGACTCAGCACCGATAGCTGCTCTCTCATTTATCATTCAGCAAATGTTTGCTGGACAGAATGCACAAAACTTCTTTCCCTTGCAAGGAGATTCTACTGTAGGATTGAGTGGAGATGAGGAATACGGTGAACAAGAGATATGCCCATTCTTTCTTGGATGAAACTGTATACAAAAGGGAAACTGAGGCAGGGCAGGCAAGAGGGTCGACACTTCAGGAGGAGAGGCCATGAGTTTTCAGGCTGATGGTCCCCACTACCTTTCCTCTTGGACTCTTAACTTTCTGCCCAAGCATGGAACTTGAAATGTCTTAGAAGAACAGGGCTGCTGGGTTAGGGTAAGCAAACCAAATGAGCCAAACGTGAATTTGCTGAATTTGGTTTTGAAACAAAATCTTCATAAGAAGCTACAATGAGTGGTTAAAAGTAGAACCAATGACTGAAGGGCTTCGGAGGACGGGAGGAGGCATCACGCTCAGGGATGTACAGTCTTTCCCCCAGAACCACCAGGGAAAGCCCAGGACTGCCCTGGAAGATGTCCCACTGAGAGCAGCACAGGCCTTGCCCTCTGCGTGGCTCCCAGTGCTAATTCGAATGAGCCCCAAGGACTGGATGGCCCCTGGGTCCATTTGTGGTCATCTTCACTTTAGGCCCTGTCCATCCCAAGACTGAGCTCTCCTGGGAGAGAAGCCAGGCTTCACTGGGGGAGATGTGGGGAAGGACTGGCTAGGCCAAGCCTGGCACATGCCCTGGACTTGCCTCCAGCAGCACACTTGGCCTAACGAGCTGCACAGAGAGACGAGGCTCTGGGTAGTGTGCCCAGGAAGCCTGTGCCTGGGGCTCTTGGAACAAGGGGAGCCCCAGGGGGCTGTGGCAGATGCCCCTTTGGGGTTCGTGCCTAGGGCCGCAAAGCTGTGTAGCCGCTCAGCCCCTCGTCAGAACATGGGCTGGGACGAGCCCATTGCAGTGGAGGACAGCTGCTTTTTTCTTGATGGGGGGGACCAAACATACTGGGCTGTGTGTGATTACCCTGTCTTGTAATGTCACCTGAGCCTCCAGGGCTGAGGGAGGGGTGTGTGTCCTGAATTTCCTGCACCAAGGCCAGAGAGGGGCGGAGGAGATTAAGAATACAAAGCCGTGCTTTCAGCAAAGGCTATGTTTTCACAGTTGTTCTTTTAAAGCCAGTACCGGCCATTGCTTCTCACAAGGTGCGCCAGTGACCGCATTTCCACAGATTTTTTGTTTCAAGTTGAGAACTGCATGTGATTCTAGCTTTGCCTAGCTGACAAGTGCAGAGGAAGTCTGCTAGCATTGTTGGGTATTGCTGTGCACGCCCCCCCACCCCCAGGGTCCCAATAACCTGAGAAGCGGCTGAGACAGCGCCCAGGGAGCCAACAGCCACCTAGCACCAGGTGGTGTTCTGGTCTCACCTGTGATGGTCAGTCCCTTGTGTCCACATCACTAGGCCATGGGGCCTGGATAATGTACTGCACACCCTGTACTGGATGCACCTGAAGATGAGCGTGTCCGCTGGTAGAGTGTGAGTTGTACTCCTTGTGTGGATGGCTCTCATCTGGCCCATGGGAAAAGGCCTCGGTAGGACAAAGACTAGGCTCCCAGAGCCAGAGCAAGGATTAATAACCAGTCTAGGAGGATCAGTGTCCATGCCGGTTCCTGCGTGTGTAGGCTCATCAGCCACGCAGGGCAATGTTGGGTTGTGCGTGTGTCGATCCTAGGGTGAGGCACAGTGCCAAACATCAAACAACAGCTAGAGAGCCTCGGCCATTTATCACTCCAGATATCCAGGAGGCAAAGTCAGATGGGTGTCAGGGTGAGGGGGGGCGGTGTCCCTTGGTGGAGCAGAGGAGCATGGCCCACATTGATGCCCCTGGAAGACACCCCCATGGGGTTCCCAGTGAGCTGCTGGTTCCTGGAGCTCGCGTTTGACTGTACACGTGCTGCCCCCTAACGGGGGCTTTGTAAGAATGCACCACAGAGTCTCGACCCTCTCTCCTGTTGTCATCGAAGGAACTGAGGCTGGATGGAAGTGACGACCCCTAGAATACAATCCATCTGCTTTCGCAGATGTGTGCACAGTGCGTTCTGTGGACGCATGCCCAGTGCTCTCCACAGACACATGCACGATGCACTCTGAAGATGAGTGTACAGCGCCTTTCCACTCTGCAGCCACAGGTCAGTACTGACACTGAATGTGTCTGTCTCTGTCTTTCTTTGTCTCTGTCTTTGTCTATTTCTCTTTGTCTCCCTCTTTCCTCTGATCACTTTATAACAGTTGTTCTCCCAAGTTAAACCTTCAAGAAATGTCCTTCCACTCTAATCACTGACAGAACTTAAAGCAAATAATAACTAGGCAGGAAAAATAAATTTTTAAAAATACCACCAACCAAAAGATGGAGCAGAGGAAACCACGACGGATGGTCCTGAGCTGGCAAAGAGCCTGGGTGCCTTCAAATCAGAAAACCAAAAGTGAGAGATCCACATGCCAACTACTTACCTTGAAGAGGGAAAGCATGGTTTGTTGTGTTTTAATACTCCATTATCACAATTCTAGATATGATTAAAATAGATGTTCCTTCCTTTCCTTCTGTTTCTAGTTCACAGACACAAGCACCATTCACAACTTGGTCCCCATCTGGACATTTTTGTTGGTCTACTGGACTGCATGAATCTCAGCATTTACACACATGAACACACATGGAGTGAGGACCCTCCTGTGGGCCTCCCCCATCTCCTGAGAAGTCCAGAGCTGTGGCAGAGAGAACAAGGAGGGCTGATGACTCTGCTGATGACACAGGGCTCAGAGCAGGACCTCCCAGCCTGTGACAGCTGAAATGCCATCACAGGCCAAAAGAGAACTCAAGAAAAGGAGTTGAATAGGACAAAGAAAGATGATAGTCCTTCTGTGATATATATCGATACCTATATGTCATCTATAGAGGTATCAATAAATAGTTACATATACTCTTGAATATTAAAGGTATGAATTCAACACTATCACTTTCAAATGTTCCTTGGAAATCCTCTCCGGTTATCCCAGGGTCAGTCTTTCAACTCTGACCCTTTCAGATGGCTAGTTACAATTGCTATCTGTGGGTTTTACTAGTTCGTATACAGACTACTATTACGCAGCATGTGCTGCATTTCTTGGGAAGAGATGATCTTGGGTAGCGTTGATCAGCACACCAATCCGTCTGTGAGTGTTATTTTTTTACTAGAAGGGGGGTGGGATAATGAAGAGTAATTGTCAAGTCTGCGATTCACTCTTGCAGATGTGAGGTTATGTTTTTAGGTCAGGACTGCGGAGATGAGCCAGAGAGAGCTACAGGAGGAAAGAAAAAAAGAAGCCTCTTGGGCCTGTCCATCAGCACGGCCGACCTCCTCATCCTTTGCATTATTGAAGCATATTCACACATTGGCTGCTACGGAGATGCCTAACAACAGTGGCCGCAATGGACACAGGAGATGCAACCCTGCAAAGGAAGACAAAAGGCGAATCTAGGTTAGGCAGTGATCTCATTTTCCAGCAGAGAAAACCAGAACCGCGGACGGCTCAGGCTGGTCCTTTCATCTCCATTCTCCCTGGTGTTGATTCAAGCATCTCTAGAAGTTATTTCAAGAACAGTTTTCACACATTTCACCACAATCGTGTTTCTTTTTTTAACCTTCTGGAAACAAAACTCAAGCTGTCGCCTGCAGCCCTTGGATATAAGCAAAGATCTGAAAAGCACCGTGGTTTTGAAGTTTTCTTCTTTGCTAACTTCCTGACAATGAAGCTCCCCTGACTGTAGGGATTGCCTGTGGAGCGTTCACTCAGGACACAGCCAAGCCAATTAAGTCTGGCTGCTTGGATGTGCATAGCAATGTGGTAGAAGCCGGTGCTTTCCATCAGCAACATCCTGGGCACTTTTTTTTTTAAGGTCATTATTCTAAGCCCATTTGCTAGAGCAGCTTTCACTTCTCTTGCAAATATTTCGTTTCATCTTCACCATGAGCTGTATGAGTGGAGAGAGGCAAGGGGGGGGGCACGTTATTCTCCTGTTTTACAAATGAGCTTGTTGGTGGTAGAATGAGGTACCCAGCCCACTGACCTGAGCCCAAGAGGAAACTAGAAAACCCAGACATAGAGACCCTTTCCCTGTTTTCCCTGGTGACAGGACTCACACAGAGGGGAGGGGCTGGTCCAAATCCTCAGATACCAAGCAGCCGAGGTCAAGGCTACACAGCTTCACCGTCACTCACGCAGCTCAGGGTAAATACTGAGTGACTCGTGTGATCCTATATCTTCATCTTCTCATGTAATCTGGGGTTTGAGAGGTGCTCAGCCAGCTTGCGATCAGGCAAGCTCTCAGCAGTACGTGCCATGCCTCCTGTAAAAATGCAATATGAACTTGACACAAATCGGGCCACTTTTCAGTAGCATTATGACACTACTAGTTTTGTGAGAATTAAGAATGTGACCCGGCACCAGTGGCTCACATTCATAATCCTAGCTACCCAAAAGGCTGAGGCCCAGTGGGTAGTAGTTCAAGATCAGCTCAGGCAGCAAAGTCCAATAGATGCCATCTTCGAAAACAGTTCACAAAAAGCTGTGCTGGAAATGTGACTCAAGAGGTAGAGTATCCTCTGAACAAGCAAGGAAGCAGAGGAAGTACAAAGCCCCACATCCAAACTCCCGCACCATGCCAACAGCACAGACGATTGTGGATGTGGAAATCAGCCGGAGGAGGCGTCCTGGGCCTCTCCACTGTCACTTCACTGTGACTCCATGTCATGTGACTGGCCAGGCAAGCAGGGCCTTCCATGGAGCTGGGTGCTTCTTTGCAGAACAGGAGAGTGGACTACTTCCCAAAGTTCCCTGAGGTGGTTCAGGGCCAGAACTTTACAACCGAATCCAGTCATCCCACGTGGATAAACCTTCACGTTATATGATTAAGACATGTGAGGAATAGAGCGCTGCACCTTCAGCCATGGAGGCCCAACCCTAGCCAGCCACAAAACCAAGTTTCTAGGATGCCCAACGTAAGAAGGAGAACGAGTATGCAACCCACCTTGGGTGTAGTTCGACTAAAAGATTGAGCACTTCCTCCGAAGATTATCGATGACTCCTACCATCATTAAAGTTTAATTTCATTTATTAGTCCTTCTCTGAGAAATGGATTCTTAGGAAATCTCTCCTGGTTTTCCTTAGGCGTATGGGGAAAGGACAGACGGTGCTTGAGGAAGGCAAAGCAGTCAGCATTCGTGTAAATCATACACGCTTGCTGTCTAGTTTGGATAGAGGGGAAAGTCTTAGGGCAAAAGGAATGCATTCCATATTTTAATTTGAGTTCCAGTCTTAATTACATTTGCTTACACTGAACACATGTGTAATTTCACAAGGACGGTGTTGGCGACGAACTAAAGCATTTCTTTCCTGGGTATTGAACGTCCACCGTTACCCAGGAATGGAGACATCACTGGCAGCCTACTTGGATTGTACTTGCAGATAAACTGAATAGAAGCTACTTGGGGAAAAAATAATGGAACATGCAAGTAGAAAAAAAAGACCAAATATGAGCAATAAAACCTTGAGTGCTTTACCTGCTGACTTTTCCAGGTCTGCAAGCTCCTCGATTGATCCAGAAGAAAAGTTCCAGGTGTTTTCTTTCATGCTTCAGAGCATGAGAAAGAGAAAGAAAATAACACATTGTTTCTTGATGCTGCTGGGCTCAGAGTTCAGACAGTTCATCCTAGTCACAGCAAATTTTCACAAGTCATTCTTCTGGCACGGGGCTTTCATTCCATTAATTCTGCCACAGTGGACCCAACATCATGAATAGCTAAGGTACACTGAGCTGCTGCCACTCTGCCCAAACGTGGCAGCCAAAGCCAAAGGAGACATGGATCCTGCCATGACATTGGCAGTACCACGCTCCTCCTCCGGCAGACTGAGCAGTGCCCTCTGTGGCCCCATGCTTCTCCTTGGGGTGGATCTAGCAGTGCCCTCTACAAACACCCCGTTCTCACCCAGCACCGGTGGAGCACCTTATGTGGGAACGTGGCTTTGCAGATGGGACTACAAAGGGTGTTGTTGATGAGAGGAAGTTGTCTCCGACAGCCAGGGTAACTTTGCAAGGGTGAGACAGCTGGAAGTTTGGTACAGAAGAACAGGGAATGTGCAGACTGAAGCAAGCGGCTATTTTGCTGGCTTTGGAGGGTGGGGGGAGGGGAAGGGACAAGAAGTGAGAGAATTCCGCCCTGAAGGTGGAAAGGATCAGGGATGATCTCTTCATCACTACAGGCACAAGTGATTATGTTGAATATCTCAGCAAATCCCTTTCCCCGTGGCATGCTGGAACCTGCCTTACGAAGTTTACTTTATGATAGGTGTGGTTCCTTTTTCTATCAGAGTGGCTGGCGTCTAAGTGCCTGGTTTCTGTGGTAGCACTGCAAGTGCCTGCAGAACTGAATTTAGCCATAAGGTGGCGACATTACCCCAGACCTGGAAGGCCCTCACGCTTCTGTAAATATGTGTGTGTGTGTGTGTGTGTGTGTGTGTGTGCGTGCGTGTGTGTTTTGGGTTTTTTTTTTTTTGTTTGTTTTTTTGTTTGTTTTGTTTTTTCTTTAAATAGTTATTGGGGCTGGGAATATGGCCTACTGGTGAAGTGCTCACCTCGTATACACGAAGCCTTGGGTTCAATTCCTCAGCACCACATATATAAAAAGCTGGAGGTAGTGCTGTGGCTCAAGTGGTAGAGTGCTAGCCTTGAGCAAAAAGAAGCCAGGAACAGTGCTCAGGCCCTGAGTTCAAGCCCCAGGACTGGCAAAACAAAACAGCAAATAGTTATTATACAAGCGAGTAATTTTTGCTTCACTTCCTGTGTGATGATAGGGAGGTGGTGAACTATCAGAGAACAGAAGCCATGATAGGTGGAATTATACCAATATATCCACATTGGCTGCAGGCGTCAGGAAGGGCCAAAAAGCTGCCTTGTGGATCTATGAGAAGGTGTGAAGCAGGCACGAACTTGGGTGATTATCGTTGCTCGTTGCGTGGATCAGCACTGAATCGGGTTAGGTTCAACAGGACCAAGGCTTTGTCTGGACCACATCAGCTTCTAATTAAGCTCCAGGCAATGACTCGGAGATCCAGCTCGGTCCCCCCATCGCATGGCTTTGCCGTCTCAACCCATCACCAGCCTGGTCGCTGCCAATGTGGACAGGACTTGTGGGTTTATTATGCCAGCACCTGACAGTCTCAGCCTGCCCAGGCCAGTTCCCTTCTGCTCTCTTCCCTCTTCCCTGTACCACCTGCTGTCTGCCCCCTTCTGTCTGCCACACCACATAAAAAGCAATGGATGGATCCCTTCAACCAGAGGCAGAAACCTCCGCAGCCACGAGGCCAGGCAAGCCGTTTCTCCTTGTACGTTGTTCATCTTGGGTAGTTGGTCACTGCACTGGAAGCTAAGAGGTAGGTAGAGAGCAGGAAGGAGGACAGCTGCTCTGAGCTAAGATTCCCAGTTCTACTTTCATCTTAAGATGGAGTTGACTTAGGAAGCAAAGAGGCATGGAAAACAGGATATGAGTAGAAGGATGAAGACCAGGGCACAAAGGAACTCTCCAGAAAGACGACAGGAGAATGAGCATGGGTGGAGGGGGCATCCATTTCCGGAAGAGTCAAGCCCTGAGTTTCTGTAAAGGAACTGTGGTCCACCACTCCCACCTCTGCCGACTGCCTTCTCTATTTTCATGGCCATTTAGAGATCATTTGAACTCCATTCCATAATTGTTTTCTTGCTAAGCTTCCTTTATGCAGAAAAAAAATATGATAATACAGTTAGGATGATGCTTTCAACAGTCCTGGGGGAAATTAATCTGTTTACAGGATTGTGTATCATGGTTAAACTAATGAGGAGACACAGAAGGTCCACCGCCTGGCTGAAGGCCTGCCCTTGAGCTCCCTGTGCTCGCCGGGACTTCAGGGTCCCAGCGGCTCTGAGGGTCGCGTCTGGTCCCCCTGTGACAGGCCTCAGCCACCCCCTCTGTGAGGATGGCTGAGATTCTCAGATGCAGAGGCCTGGGCTCCGCAGTCTGCTGTTGGATTTGGTTCCTTTTTTACTGAGCTGCGACGCAAGGCGCGGACAAACGTTCCTTTGAAGCCATGCAGCTGCTTCCCGCCAGGGTTCTTCAGAAGGTCCCCTCTCATGATCCCTTCGTCTCCATTTCTCCACCTCCCAGGTTGTTGTTTGCTGGCACCAAGAGCAAACTCTACACCTAGACTCTAGGCTCTACACTGGTGAACCAGGGCAGTGTTCAAGCAGGCAGAATTGAGAGTTCAAAACAGGTGCACGGCACTGAAGTAAAGTAATGAAATTAATTAATATTGGAAACAATGCAATTAACAAAGGCCGGTATCATCTAGCATACACCATAATGTAAAATTTCCAGATGGAAGCATTTAAGTGTGATTTTTTTTAATATACTTCTGTATCACATAGGCCATGTCTGAATTATCACAGTTTCCAAATTAGTGGAGCAGAGGTTTAATAAGACCTTATCATAATTGGTGACAGTTGGTTTTCCTTTGTTACTTCATGAAAAATATGGCTTCCTCCAGTCCAGCTGGGACCACAAACTATCGGCAGAGAGATGGCGGCTGGGCCACCTGAGTCCCAGATGCACCCCATCTCAGTTCTTTTTCTTTGTAAACTGATAATAACTTTAACTGGTTTTACAAACTGTAGAAATGGTACATACTTACAGGGTACCGTATGGTATTTCTGCACAAGTAGAGGTACAGGTTAAGCATATAGCCCTCACCAAACAGGCATCATTCTGGATGATAAAAAGGTTTCTCCTGTTAAAGGGTTACCCCGCCATGTTCGTGTGTTACCAACGGTGGCATTTCCCTTGATAGTAACAACCTGCCCTCACTTACTGCAAGGGGCAATTATAGCCAAGGACAACATGCATGTGACCCTCCCATGACCCTCTAGATGAAGAGGAGGGTCACATAAGCCCTGAGAAATATCTCACCATGTCTGCCAGGGTTCATGCTTATTTGTAATGGTCAATTTCATGTGGAATTCTAAAAGAAGAGAGGGGGGTGGAGGGAGGAAAAGAAGGCAGAGAGGGAGAGAGAAAGGAAAGGAGGGGGGAAGGGAAGGAGGGAGGGAAAGAGAGAGGGAAGGAAAGAGGAAAGAAGGGAGGAGGAAGGGAAGGAAGAAATGAAGGAAAACAGGAGGGAGCGACAGAGGCAGGGAGGGAGGGAGGCAGGGTGGGCATTGTAGCATGATGTACTTGTCATCCCAACTACATGAGAGGCTCAAGGTTCCAGACAAGACCCGGCAGTAAAATCCATCTCAGTGTGAGTATGGTGAAACATACCTGTAATTTCCAGCATGGAGCAGGTATATCACAGCCTAAATGCACATGGGTGTGGGGAGAGGGAGTGAGACTCTCTTAAAACTAACCAGTTCAGGTCTGGAGGCATGGCTCAAGTAGTAGAGCACCTGCCTAGCAAATTCAAAGACCCGAGTTCTAAATCCCACTACCGTAAAATAAGAAAAACAAACAAACAAACAAACAAACCATTGCTACTGTGTCTCAGCAACTTCTGTGGCTGCACAGGTAATAGAAAGCAACCTATTTCTGAACACTGAGTTATAACAGGCCTGTGACAATGTCCCAGACGTAAGAAAGGGCCTTGCAAAATACAGAGCCAAGAACTTGGTGACCAGGTGCTTGTGGGGGCTGATGGGTTGGGCTGGACTCGGACTTGGGCTTTAAGATGCCCGGGGAGTGCTGATATCTCAGAACAGAATCCACTTAGCAGAAAGAAATTAATGGATGATGTAGGTGGTACATGTTTTTGTTCCTGTAAACTAAGCCTTCAGATGACTTCTGATAAACTCTTTGGGGATTTCTAACTGAATTTTATTCTTTTTTATTTTTATTTTTATGTTTTGCACGGAAAGGGAGCCATACACATTAGGTCTTTTCTGCTTGCTTCTCTACCTCTTCCTTCCTTGTCTTTCGTCTCCTACCATCTGGATCCTGTACGCAGTGAGCTTGGAATAATAGTTGCAGCCAATTTTTACAGTATTTTGAGACTTTCTGATTTTTTTTTTAGTGTTCCAATTGTTAGCATTTAGGGGAAATCTTTAACCATTTTGGTACAAAGAAATTCTGGCTTAATTAAACTATCATCCAGGGCATCTAAAGCTTCTAATCGAATTGTCAGAGGAAGTGGAATGCATGTAGAACAATTAGTTTCCTTGCATTCAGAAGACAAACACTCTATTTCCGATTTCTGTCTGGCCCCGAGAAGCCCCAGGGGGTAGAAATTGAGGGAGGAAATGATGTGGGGTGAGGTGTAGCCACCAGAACTCATCCTGCACACCCGGCTTCTCCAGGGGAGACTCATAAATGCCAGCCCAGCCCAGGGGCGCCGAAGGAGACCACAGGCAAAGGCAACCATATTAAAAATTCAAATGTAGGTAGATTTCAAACTAGCTAGAAGGATTCTGGATGTCCCCAACATGAAGAAATGATGAATGCTTCAGACAGCAGATTCGCTCGTTAGCCCAGATTTGATCATGTCACCTTATGTGTGTTGTTAAAGACAAAACATGGCTGTCCCAGAAACACATGCGATTATTATGCATCCAAAGTAATTTTAAAGCAATTTTAAAAAATGTATCACTAATGAAGATATGTTAGATCAATGTAAATGTAGCATTCTTTTGACAAGGTACTGATTTTTTTTTAACATTCTTCTTCTTGATGCCTCTGGAAAACCCTAAGGAAGCCATGCTAACAGCAGCACTGGATGTTTGAGAAACAGGCAGAGGTGAAGGGTTTGCCTTCCAGAAAGCATGTTCCCTTCAGCGGCCAACTCATCAAATATGTTCACAATGGATAAAAATAACACACCAGGTGCTTTACATATGTCAGTGGAAAAGGGAAGAGAAATTCATGTGTACAAAACCCCCAAACACGCAAACATAAAACCATGTCCTTGGTAAAAAGGCAGGAATGTTAACGTTAACACCAGGTTGTAGTGCTCTAGGTACTTTTCCATCTCTATCTCACTGATAAAATATTTTAAAATCCATGCTTTAAAAACTAAGTCCCCTCCACAAAAAGATAGGAAGATTGACTCATATCAAAAGTAGCAATTATGCTAATTTCTCCCAAGATAAAACAATAACGAATGCTCTGGCTGTGTTCCTCTTGTACTCTAAGCCTCACTGTTGAGAGGTTAACATGGGAAAAGTAAGTCCTGCCTCTTGTCTTCCCCAATTTTTGTGAACACGAGCTACAGTGGTAGATGTAGACTGAGCTGGGGGCCCTGTCTGGCCCCAAGGGCCCACGAAGGACAGACTTTGTCACCCTAGGCCACTTGGCCATGCCTCCCACCTTTGCTGTCCAGACTCTGGGGATGGGCTTGGCCACAACCTCCTCATTGCATATGCATGAGCAGCCTCCTGGCCTCTTCCTGCTGAGCACCAGAGGCAGTCCTGCTCCCGAAGAGGAGAACAGGGCTACCCTGCAGCTCCTGATTCAGACCCTACTGGCCTGCAGGCTCCACAGCCAACGGCTTCCAGCCTGCTGGGGGCTCTGGCTGCAGGACAGCCCCATGAAGCCCTCCAGGACATCACAGCACTACAGAAGCATCCGGAGGAATGCCAGCCAGCACTACTTGTTCCAGGAGTCCCTGTGGCTCAGGTAGGTGAATTCGTCCATCAGCAGGTTTGCACGGAGGGAGTGCAGGAGCTAGGAGAGTCCCCATCCCACTCAGCCTTCCTCAGCATGAACTCAGACACATTCCCTCATGCTCCTGCATGACTGGGTGTTGGTCTCCGCTGTGCTCAGGGAGGGAGAGGGCTGTGGGCTGTGGGTTCTTAAATGATGAGCCGGACTCCAAAGACCTGTGCCCTGCAGACTGGCCATGTCGCCCGCCAGTTCCACTGAGAGCTCTCTGCTCGTCCAGCAGGACAAGGGAGAGCAGGGACGCTCTGTCCACGAGCGGTGGACAAGGCTGCCCGCTAGTCAGAATTAGGTGACCATGCTACTTGAATTTTCTCAGTATTTATAATGAGTATTTCATTGAGTGTCTAAAACTCTGTTTACTATGGAGAAATTGGAGGACATTCTGAGGGAAATGACACCGGCAGTCTTGTCTTTGGATAGCCCAGTGTGGTTCTGAATGGGGCTGGGTGTGATTACTGGGGACAGGCACTGCCGCATGTTAAAGGTTTGGGTCTGCTAGCAGAACTACTGTTGTCTCCCTGAACTATTTCAGCTCATTTTCCATCCACAGAATCCGCTTCCTGGTGCTGTCCCATCCTGTCTGGGGTTTCACTATGCAGAAGGGCAGAGAGGAGTCTCAGGGTCACAGAGTGAGGGGGGCAGAGAGGAATGCAGAAGGATGCTGCCCGTGTGTGGAACTTATTATTTCAATGAAATTGAAAGCCGTTTTGCCTATCAACAGCGCTGCGTCCCAGGGTGGAACGGTCTCTCTTGGTCTCTCTTATTGGTCTCTCTTATTAGCACTGTCTGCAGCTCTCTCCCAAGCCACTGTTGGAATAAAATTGGGAAATGCATTTCAGTGAGCAGCCAACACTGCCAGATTTCCTATCCATGCCCACATGCTATCACATCCATGTCACACACCATGCACACATGTACACATATGTGCACATGCCACACACACTCACATTCACATGCATGTAGGCACAGGCGCTCACACACTCACCACCTGTGTGTTTACACACATACTCTCACCCACACTCCACACAGATGACTCTGGGGCAGCAAGATGGAGGACTCCCCCTGGGAAAGAAGCTCATTGCTGGAAGCCGTTGTATAATCAGATCTCCTCCTCCATGCCCTCACCTTTCAGTAACCTGGATGACAGCTTCAATGCCGATGAAGCAGGGGACAGCAGTGACCCAGAGCAAATCTTCCAGAATATTCAGTTCCAAAAGGATCTCATGGCCAACATTCGCTGCAGACCTTGGAGCATGGGGCAGAAACTAAGAGCACTGAGGTGAGCACCCGAATAACCATATTGATCATTGCAAATGTGCTTTCCAATGCCCCTCTTGGTATCACCATACTGATCGCTGTGAGCATGCTTCCAGTACCCCTCTAGGGCCGGCTGTGGCAACACAGAAAAGATGAGCTCTTTTCAGTTTTGACCTGACTCAGGGAAGCTGCAAACAGCAGTGCTTCTCAGGTGGTTAAATGCTGAAACTACCGGGGCGCTGTTAAAAACCCAGAACCCTAGCTACTCAGGAGGCTGAAATCAGAGGATCAGGATTCAAAGCCAGCGCAGGCAGGAAAGTCTGTGAGACTCCCATTAGCCACCAGAAAAACAGAAAGTGGCACTGTGGCTCAATGTGGTAGAGTGCTAGCCTTGAGCAAAAAAAGGAGCTCAGAACAACACACAAGCCCTGAGTTCAAGCCCCACAACTGACCAAAAACAAAAACAAAAAAAAAACCTCTCAGAACTGTCCCCTGAGCCCTCCTTGTCACTCTATGGGGCACTCAAGCACTCCGTCACCAGGCTTGGTGACCCCCCAGCCTCCAGCATTTTTAATATGCATTCATGATTTTTTTTTTCATGAATACTAGCCTGTGGAAGAGGTTAGCGGTCTGGGCAGGTAGGTGCTGGCAGGGTCTGGGGTATACAGCAGGCACTCACAAAGGGTGACTGGTGTGCAAGTGCTGGTGCCTCCCCTCAGAGGCACCCAGGGCATCCTGTCTTTCTGTCTGCTCTGTGCTCTCTAGATGCCAACCAACTTCCACCCCTTCCCTCTGGTAGATGGGTCTTCTTTCGCCCTCTCCCGTCCTCCTCTCGTTCCTCCTTCCTCAGTCCTGTGAGTCAAACCTGTCTTTCCTTGCAGAGAACTGAGATGCTGGGCTTTACTGATGTCTAGGCCTGGGTCTCCTTCCCCAGGCACCCATCGCGCTCTGACCAGTTGTGCCCGGGTAGCTATGACCGTTAGCTAATGCCATTCGTAGTTTTCACCCCCAGTCTCCTCCCCGGCTCTCTTCATTTCCATTCTTTGGGTGCAGATGGCCTGACATGCACTATTGACATGTATGATTCTGTCCTCAAGTCCAGCATTCTCTTGTGTTGAAAAAGGAATTCTACCAAAGTCATCATTAAGGCAATCTCATCCTTCAGAAATCATGGTGGCAATTATGACTTGCATAACAGGAGGTTAGGCCTTTATAGGCCTTTATAGGCCTTGAGGCCACAGAAAAGCAAATGATGACCGTTCTGTCAAAAGACTTCAGGAAGTAGGGAGAGGGAGATCAGTCCTTCAGCTATGTTGATCGGCTGAGTGACAGCTGGAGCTCCAAGATAGTGGACAGCAGCCAGGCCTGGGCAGTGTCAGGTCTCTGAGTGCAGCTCGTCCTCGGAGCTTATCATCCATCACTCGGAGACACACGACCCAGGCCTTCACCTTGAGAAGCTGCTGGAGCAGCACATCACTGATTGGACCTGCTGGGGCATGTCCTGGCGCCCCGGTGGAAGGTGCAGAAGAGGCCTGAACCCTGACCATTTGGGAACGAAGGGAGCATGCCTGACAAACAAAAACCCACCAGTCTGGGCCTTCTTTCCCTGGAGGGAAGCCAGTGGTTGGCCTCTCCCCACTCGCTCTGCACCCACCTGAACAGCTCTCCATCATAATAATGAAGCTATCTGCCTTGGGTGGTGTATAATTAACTTTTTTTTTTTTTTTTGCCGGTCCTGTGGCTCAAAGTCTGGGCCTGGATATTGTCCCTGAGCCTCATTTGTGCTCTACCACTCTATCACTTGAGCCACAGCACCACTTCTTGCTTTTTTGTGCTTAATTGGAGATAAGAGTCTCATGGGCTTTCCTACCCAGGCTGTCTTTGAACCGTGATCTTCAAACCTCAGCCTCCTGAGTAGGTAGGATGACAAGTGTGAGCCACTGGCGCCCAGCTATGATCAAATTTTCAGTCTGTCAATGATATTAACACTGGTTTTTCTAGTCCTGCTGTTCCATCAGCTGTGGATTTAACCACCCACCCTTCAATGATCAAACATCTCCATAGAGACAGCGGAGTTATCAATTACAGCTTATCGATAGTTTGTTTGGGTCGAGTCTCAGGGACATCGCTGTATAATACAATTCTCTGCTCTCATTAACCAAGTACTGTGCTTTCCTGGAAGCAGAGTCTCTGAAGCCAGCTCTGATTTTTCATTTCTAGAGAGCTAACTGCAAGAGGAAGCTTGCTAAGGGAAGGAGCTGAGAAGTTCCTGGCTGCAGCAAGGACTTGAAAGCTCATATTCCCAGCCAGCCTCCTTTCCAGGGTCCAGGCTCATATTCCCAACCAGCTGTTTCCTCCTCTTCCCCCCCACCCCCCCCCCCGCCGAATCAGAAAAGGACTGTAAGAAATTTACTTGTAACTAATTTTGGTAGGCCTTGGTTATTTGGACTAGACTGTGACAAATGCTTGGCTGGGCACAGGGGCTCAGACCCGGCATCACAAGTGCAGAAGGACATACGCACGAGGATCATGGTCCGAAGCTAGCCTGGGCGAAACCCAAGGCTCTACCTGAAAAATTACCAAAGCAACAAAGGCTGAAGGCTTGGCTCAAGAAGCAAAGTGCCTGCCCACCTCAGCCTTACCCCACAGCCTCTCATGTCGCTCGGTAATCTGTTCCCGAGGCACAGATAAATAGTGTTCATGGCTGTATTTGTTCTTCTTTCAGACGAGCGAAAGAGATTGTGCTGAAGTTTGAAGGGAGGCTGACCAGGACCCGTGGCTATCAGGCCGCAGGCGCAGAGGTAAAGGCACCCACTGCCCGACCTCTCCTTGGTTTCCAGGGCCAGGCCTGCCTCTACTGTTTCTGTGTGCAATAAGGCAGAGCTGGAAAACCTGAATTTCCCAGCATTCCCCGATCCATCACCTACCAGTCATGTGACACTGAATTTGCCTTATCCCAGGGGAAAAGGCCACTGTCCCCCAGCCCGCCTGGCCCAGCCACTCATGGATATATTTTCTGTGTCCCTGGGTGTCCACTTCACCATGGGCTCTGCAGTGACAATGTCTCAAACACATGCCAGCTCACAGTTTACAGTTTATGACAAGGCTGGTCTCGCTCTTGATTCTCACTTCTTTTCCTATTTCATAGGAGTTTGGCTATAGGTTTGTCACATGTAGCTTTTAACTTTCCTTCTGCTCCTAGTTTCTTCACAGTCTTTGTCATAAAAGGATGTTTGATTCTTCTCAGAGGATTTTTCTGCCTCTGTTGGAATAATGAGATTCTGGTTTCATGCTTGCTTATGGAATGTGTTAAGTTTATCGATTGAGGCATGGGAACCATCCTTGCATTCCTGAGATGAAACCCACTGGATCACAGTGTAGGATCTTTTTAATACGTTGTTGTTAAACAATACATTATAACGTCCACAGGAATTGTATTGAGAATTTTTGCACCGATGTTCATCGGAGAGATTTATAATTCTCTCTCTGGTTTGGGGACGAATCTACTACTTGTTTCACAGAACTGGAGTACTAGTATTTGTTTCCTTTATATTTTATGGAAGAGTTTGAGGAGCATTGGTGTTCATCCTTTCAAGGTCTGAGAATTCGGCAATGAATACATCTGGTACTGGACTTTGTTGGGAGATTCTTTGTTACTGTTCCAATCCCATTGCTTGTTAGAGATGTGTTTAAGTAGATTACAGTCAATGTGAGCTGGAATATGACAAATAAAAGGGAGGACAATGATTATTGCAAGGGACATCTGCAGACAGCTGTTTATTTCTGGCTGCAGAGTCTGTGTGAGCATTGTCAGGAGTGGCTCTATCTGCCTTGGCTCTCAGATCTCGAGGAGGAGATGACCAATTCCACCTCCTGACAATATTCAAATTTCCATTTGCCAGTAACCATCTGGCCTTAGCAGACACATCCAGAATGACATTACTGTGGGAGCCTGCAGCAGGGCCAGGCGCTGCCTTACAGTTCTGAATGTGGTAATTGCATTTGCAACCCTTCTTTGTGCAATGATATCATTTGCTTCCAACACAAACCCAGATTGTTTGTGTTTTAAAATGCACCACCTGCCAATTTTGCTGGAGAGAAGAGCCAGTATCAAGGCATGCTCTGCTTTATTCTCCTTTGAGAAAGAAAAAAGTTGCAAGCTTTTGGCAATTGTATCTTAAACCGACAAGACAAACTTGCTAACCTTATTCACCGTCACCTCAGCCAGGAGAGGAGATTCACCATCACCTCAGCCAGGACAGGAGAGATGCCAGATCAGAGCTCTGTAATAGAATACAAGGTGTTCATGGGGTGGAGAGTATTTTCAGAGTAGACTCTAGTCCTTACACACCAATGTCATTCTAGCCATCTGAGGTGTCGGCCACCTAGACTCCCTGGCCTCCCTCCCGGAGCTATCTTAAGTCTAGGACAAGGTCAGGGTTCTTGAAGTATTGTTCCTTCATGGTTTCACCACCTTAATCTCTGCCTCAGAAATCGTGTGAATAAGGCAAGCTGTGACCCTAAAAAAAATATGAAGCATCATCCAGAAGCCACAGGTCGGAGCCCATGGGAGGTGCTCCTCAGTCAGGACACAGGGAAGACGAGGCCTTGGAGCCTCTTCATGGACCCTGCAGCCACCATGACAGGTGTCAGAGGGTGTTCCTGGAGCCTCCCCCCCACCCAGGACCTGGCATGATCAGGAATGTGACACTCCCACCCTGCCTCTCCTGTCTAGCTCTGGCGGAAGTTTGCTCGTCTTGCCTGTAACTTTGTGGTCATCTTCATTCCCTGGGAAATGAGGATAAAGAAAATTGAGAGTAAGTATCTGGGCCTGGGTGAGTGGGCAGAAATCAAATCCAGTGGCCGGCCCCAAGCCCGACAGGTGTGTCCTGTCCTCAGAGTGGTGAGGAGGCACACAGCCCCAAGCCAGGCAGGTGCGTCCTGTCCTCGGGATAGTGAGGAGACACAAAGCCCCAAGCCCGACAGGTGTGTCCTGTCCTCAGAGTGGGGAGGAGACACATAGCCCTGAGCCAGGCAGGTGCATCCCGTTCTCAGAGTGGTGAAGGAGGCACACAGCTGGCACCGCCCGGCTCTCAGAGGACATGGAGGTGGACATCGGTCTGGGAAGGGACTGATCCCCAAACTGTTTTTCTAATTTGGGTTGACCTCTCCTCCCCACCAGTCCATTAGTTTAGTCAGACATAACAATTCCAAAGGAATAAATGAAAACCTGGGAGGAAAAAATAAAATAAGATGGCAAGGTGAGGAAATGCAAGTGTGAAAAGCTTCATGTCATAGAAAACATATGCTAAAAAAAATACACCACACTCGCAACACCTGCACAATGCAATATACAACACCTGCACAACACACAACACAACACAATTCACCCACACAACACAACACAGTACAGGACCAGGAATATACTCAACAGTATGTCTGGAATAAAGGAAATTGTAAAACTGAAGTATGGACTAAAAAAGTCTGCAGAGAGACTTGAGAAAACTTAATATTTCGAAGATGTGGACTTCCTCAAAAATCAGTTTAGATGTTTAATGTAATTCCAATAAAAGCCTCTATATATGGTATTGAGTACTTGACAAAATGGTCATAGAAGTCACAGAAGAAGAAGAAAATCCAGGAGAAAAAAAAGTTTTAATTTGAGGAGAAACACAAATGCAGCTGTGTGACTAGGAGGTTAAAACATTGTAAGAGCTAAAAACTAAAAGGGCATGCCACAGTACAAGAATTGATTGACAAAGGAAGGAGCAAATCATTCGAGAACAGAAATAGACTATAGGATTTCCTTATCCTATGATAATTATGGGAGTCTATTAAATTACTTCATAAATATTCCTAAGATGGTTCATTCAGCTCCTACAGAGTAGTTTTCATTCCCTCATTTTAAAACCACATTAAGTATTTGAAGATACAATTACAAATCAAGAAAAAATAAAAGAAAATGTAAGTATCAAAATCTCATAATGGAGACTTGTCAAATCATGACAATACATTAGGAAATTATCAAGGAAAGGAAAGCACTGTTGTGCTTAATTATAGGGGAAATAAATTTGCATACATAAAATGTAAATGCAATAGTGAGATGACAAATTAGGAAACCCACGTTCAACACATGAGTGATGGTAAGTACTTTTGTTGATTTAGAGGAAGCATGAATGTATGGATGTATGTAAAGTTGCAAAGATTTCCCATGTATTCTTCATCGTCCAATTCCCCCAACTGTTATCATCTAACAAATTGGGCTTACCTTAAAATTAAGACTAAAGGATCTTTAGAAAGAAAAATTCTTCACCTGCTTAAAATAATGACAAGAAATATATCAAATTCTCAAAAGATACAAACACTTCCTAATGTGTGTGAAATGTCATATATTGGGTGAAGACTTGCAGGTGAATTGCTATGAGGAAAATGATTATCAAACAGTGTTTGCTCTACACATAGAGCTAGTCGCTAGATATTCATGACCTCTTGGTCCAGCTAATTTGCCATTTGCAGGACCCCCTAGTGTGAGAAGGGCAGTCTTCCCTTACATCCTATTTCATGGAGATTCCTTGTACCATGAGGATGGAATATGACCTGCACTCACCAACTCTCTCTCATCTCCTTTCAGGTCATTTTGGATCAGGTGTGGCTTCCTATTTCATATTCTTGAGATGGTTATTTGGAATTAATGTCGTGCTCACAATTATGACTGGCGCTTTTATCGTCATCCCTGAGGTAAGAATCATTCCAGGAGAGAGAATGAAAAAAGAAAAGAGAACCCTTCACTAAACAAGAGCTGGAGCTGGGTGTGGTGACACACATTTACAATCCCAGCACTCCGGAGCCTGAGGGAGGAGGGCCCCCAGCTTGGGTGGCAGAGCAAGCCTGCACATGGCCAGCCTTTCCTCTAGAGGGCCACGTGGTGTTTCAGGTGGCCTGCAGACCCGGACAGTCCCGGGCACCATGGCTCACGTCTGCCACTTAGAGCAAGAGCAGTCCATACAGACACCAACGAAAGAGGCTGTGTTCCTCTAACACTTCATTGATGGAAAACACAATTCGAATTTTATGTGATTTTTAGTTTGTTCCAAATATTTTCCTTTTGACCTTTTGTAGCCATTTAGTTTCCTGACTCTCAGGTCATATACAAACGAGAGATGGTAGGCTGCATTTCATCTTCATTCCAAGTTTCTAGTCCCATGTTATAATAAAACCAAGTCACTTCATCCTCAAGAAGTAAACAGGGCCATTCGCCTCCCAAGCTGTCGGAGAAGCCAGGACCTCAGCTCCCCCTGAAGCCACACCCTCAGCCCCCTGAGACTCAAGAAGATAATCTGACCCCTCAGGGCGAGGAAATCTGCCCTGAAGATCTCCTGTGTGTGGCAAATGGCCAGGCAGATGGAGATCTGCCCCCCCCCTTTTTTTCCTGGTCCCCTCGGCCAAAGGCCTTGCCACCCCCTTCCTTCTCTCTCCAGCTGATCGCAGGCCAACCTTTTGGAAGCACGGCCAGTAAGACCATCCCCAAGGAGCAGTCAGCATCCGCTCAGGACCTGGACACCATCTGGTCCCTGGGGGTGAGGCTAATGTCTGGACACACTCTTGCGCGAGGGGGGGAAGGGGGGGAGAAACAGAGAGGGGGAAGAGGAGGACAAAGGGAGGGCAGGGGGGAGGGGAAGGAGGGTAGTGGGTGAGGTTGGACACTCTGGCCTTGGGAAGAAGATGAATGGTCACCATCTGGGACTTGGCAGCAATACCTCATGGGATTTCCCCTCTTCCCTCTCCCCTCTGTCCTCTGTCCTCTCCCTTTTCTCTCCTCTCCTCTCTCCCTGCAGGGCCACCTGCAGTACTCAGTCCTCTTCTATGGCTACTACGGCAGAGAGAGGAGGATTGGGAGGGCTGGCTACCGGCTGCCCTTGGCCTATTTCCTGGTGGGGATGGCAGTGTTTGCCTACAGCTTCATTATTCTCTTAAAAAAGTATGCGTGCTCCGTTTCTCAAGGTCCTCATAAGGGATTCTCTGATGTGTGTACACCCATGTCATCTTTCCGACAGCCTGATGAAGTTAGGCCTGATGTGGAGGAGAAGACTCAGCACTTCCTGTTGTGGTGCTGGGTTCTGATTTGGGCCTGGAAAGACAAGACCTGGGGAAACATATTAGATGATGATGTAGATGCCACACTAATAGGAATGAACAATACAAAGTAAGGGGGCACAGGCTGCAGAAAGCAAAACAGCTGCCGTGTGCCTCCGCTTGTGACAAGGCTTGTCGGCTCTGCCAGGCCGCTGGCACCTCTGGCTCACCATCAACACAAAGAAAGCAAATTGGCTGGGGCTGGGGTCTGGCACCACCCCCACTAGCCCTGCTTTTTCTCTCTGGGCCTTGTCTGTGAAATGGACAGGTGGCTCAGAAGCCTGCCAGGTTCCCATCCAGCTTGGCGTCTGGGCTTCTGTGCTAGAGGGGTTAGAGAGATGCAGACCAGGGAGCGTCACTAAGCCTGGGGGAAAGGCTGCCTCACACACGCTTCTTCCTCACTGGTGTTTCCATGTTCCTCACGGTGGCAACACGCCTGGCCTCGTGGTGCACACCTGTAATCCAGGCTGCTTGGGAGGCAGAGGCAAGAGCGTGGTAGTTCAAAGCCAGACTGGGAAATGGTTCGTGAGGCCCTGGCTCAAGAACAAAACAAACAAAATGGGCCAGGATTGTGGCCCAACTGTTAGAGGCCTTGCCCACTGCAGAAACAAGGGGACATCCTGAACCCGGCTCCCTCGCGCTTCTCCCTCGCAGGATGGCCAAGAACTCCCGCACCAGCCTCTCCAGCACCTCGGATGAGAACTACACCTTCTGCTGGCGGGTGTTCTGTGCCTGGGATTACCTCATCGGAAACGCAGAGGCCGCCGAGAGCAAGACGGCCGCCATCCTGAACAGCATCCGGGTGAGTGGGCCCCAGTCCTGGGGGCCAGGGACAAGGTGGACCCGGGGCCACCACGTAGGCCAGGGGAAGCCACGCCCCCTGGAAGCCACGCCCCTGACCACATGCATGGGAGACCACGCCCCTCGTGGCCACACCCACTTGCCCCCCACCAAAGCATCCTGGGGTGCGCGTCTCCTGATTTCTGCTCTTCTTTTATCCTTTTAAAGTTTCAATTTGTTGCATTTTTAATAATTCACACAGTGGATTATAACCATGGTGCATGTATGTAACCTGTAAACAGATAAACACTTCTGTGTTGGGGATGCACGTTTTACTTTTTAAGTTGGATTCAATCAAATGTTCTCAGGAACTTGGGTCAACCGGAATGATCCAGAGAGCTACAGGGAGCGCAGATTCACTTCAAATAACTTGAAAATTTCCTGTACTCTCCACTCTTCCCCCAGCCTCCAATTTCCTTTTTCAACTGATTATGAGATCCTTGGCTGATATCAATAGAAATCTTACAGAAAAAAAAAACAGGCATTGCAGCTATGTGTTGACCTACTGGACACATTAACTCTTGGGTTTCTAATCGGTGGCAGTGCTAGGCTTCTAATGCTGTGTATGTTTCCTTAAAGGAGGCTATTCTGGAAGAGCAGGAAAAGAAGAAAAGCAAAAACCTGTAGGTATTAATTATACTCCATGCTTCTGGACTCACTAAGTTTTGTTTCAGTGTGGTTGGAACTTTAATGAGATGGTGCATGGTTACAGTCACCAGACAGCTCTTCTTCCTGCTGACCCCCATCCCTCTAGTGGCAGGACCTCTGAGAATTCTACACTGTCCACAGCAGGGTAGAGACTGCTTCCCCCTCTCACAGACCCTGCCATGGGGCAGGGGTGAGGGTGACCCACCCCTTCATATCCTCTCCTTTTACTTAGGTGATGGATGGCTTTAGTGCCAACTTCTATTATGCTCACACTCTGGCAGGGTAAGTTCCTAGATGTGTGTTCTGAGAGCTGGTCTGGTAAGGGTGAGTCCTGGGACCAGAGGACTGAGAGAAGGGAGGCTTTCCCCGAAAGAGACATGCCCAGCCCATGTGGGCAAGCATGGCTCCTCCCCTGTCCTTGCCATGGGCAAGGTACCATGGGGTGGAGACCTCGGAGACCTTAACACGTCCTTACCATGCCTGAGCAGCTTGTCTTGCCTGGCCCCAGACCTGCCCTCATGATTGGCTTCTTCATGCAGAAGGCCCATTCCCAGGGCAGCTGGAGGAAAGCATGTAGGAAGCTCAGGAGACATACCAGCTGCTAGGCAGGGCGAGGGGGCAGGTGGGGAAGAGGCAGGGTGTGGCCTGCTGTTCTCAGGAGGCCTGGGGTGGGACTCGCCGCTGCCCCCCCCCCCCCAGAGTGAACAGCACATGCCCCTGACATCTGCTTTGGCTCTGGATTCGAACCCCTGGCAGTGCACGCCAGCCCATATGTGCAGAGCTCATGGGTGGTTTGAGCCTTTCCTCACACGTTGAATTCACTCCAGACCAAACAGATCTGACGCAAAGATTCACGCTAGAACAAGTAACCACACGGGTTTAAAACCTGCATCTAGTTCCTCTGTCACAGGCATTCTTTTTTGTTAAAATAAAAAATTTCATTAAATGAATGAATATTTAATTTCATCAATGACATCCCCTGCATTGATTGGGATGACTTGTCTTCCTGTGAATGTGTTTTTATTCATATACTGTTTCAATTCTCAATGCTTTATTAGTCACATTTTGCAGACTACATTTTGCTAGGAATTAGCATCTATTTAAATTTTAAGATTCATTGGCATGATGTTGGCCCTCGTATCCTTTTTATAAAGTCTTTTAGCTAGTTATATTTCCTATTTTTTCTATTAGTATTACCTTGTGTCTTTTCTCCCTTTGGTGTGGGTTAATCTCAGAAGAAGAGTGCTGGTCTCCTGTCACAGGCATTCTTGACCCCTTTGAAAATGAAGGATTGGAGGTGAAGGGAGGCAATGGCTCATGAAGACAGGTGGCAGCGCTGTGTGCTGTCCCTCAGTTCCTAAGTCTCTGAGCTCCCTAAGCATGTCATGGTTTCCCGAGCACTTGTGGCTGCCTGTCTCCCCAGGGCAGTGACCATTGCTCTGAGGATTGTGGCCAACATCCTAGTGCTCCTGTCCCTCGCTGGGAGCATCTACCTCATCTACTTCGTGGTGGACCGGTCCCAGAGGCTGGAGAGGTCAAAGAAGGAGCTGACGCTTTGGGAAAAGAATGAGGTAACTGCCAGGGCCTGTTTGTTTCATCAGCAGATGCCTCCAGGCGAGACCAGAGCGGCTGTCCTCTGCCCTGTCTGTGCACTGCTCAAAATATCTCTGGAAACAGTCTCCATTGCCTCAGCACAGACCACAAGGGCTACCAAGCCTGCATGGCAGAGCCCCAGGCCTGGCTAAATGATCTATTGATCTGTGTGCGGAGTGACTTTGATTTAGAGCACCTTCAGGCTTTGAGCTTTGCCGTCTCCCTGTCCATCCTTGTCCCTCCCACCTCTGCTCTCGGAAACCAGCTCCACCTGCAGACCTGCACTCCCGACACCTGGGCTTACAGCAAGGGCGGCCCACTGTCCACTGGTGAGGATGTGGGTAGCTCCCACATCTCTCGTTAGGCTTCCAGATCCAGCCCCACACAGGTGGCCTGGGCTGACCAGCCCTTTTTGCCATTCCATGACAATTTCCACAAGTGGGAAACTCCACAAGTAGAATTCCTAACATCAGTTCTAAGGCAGGTATCAGAAAAGCTGACCCTGAATGTTACCTGAAGTAGTACCAAAGCCACTAGGTAAACAATTAGCATCCACTTAGAAAATAACAAATGCAAGCAATGAAATGATTATCGATTTAACCAAAATGTATTCATCAGTGTACAATAATTTATTAAACCTGATGCCCCACTGGGTAATCTTTTTTCACACTTTCCTATCTTGTCAGTTGAGTGTGTTATATAGATGTGTGCATTTACACAGACAGATGCTTCAAAGGTATATCCAAGAAATTATTTAATTCAGTTCAAACCTGTGTGTGGCAGCCAGAACTCTTCCTCCTTTTGCTATAAGAACGGAGAAACAAGAACCAGACATAATTCTCTAGATGATTAATCTTCCATATACTGAAAGAATATTAAATTACCTCTCTGCCTTCCCTTTTCTATTTGTAATGATTGTAGTTATTTCCATCTTCTGCCCTAGGATGAGGAAGTATAAATAAATGAAATGGTAATTGAAAAATGTGGCCAAAATGCTAGTGAGTAACACATGGCCTTCAGAGCATGCTCAGAACAGCAAGGGAGGGACCTTGAAAGAAAAAGACCCACGACAGAGCAGTAGTGGCTTTTTGAGAAAGGATAGCTGTTACAGACTGGGGAGGTTTTCTGTGTAGGAACTCCACGCCCCATGGACAGACATCCTCTGTCCAACTAGTGGGCTTGGAGACCACAGGAAGGCAAGAGAGGCTGGCACGGGCACCTGCGAGGCACAGGCCTGGCTGGCACAGAGACCCATGGTGCCCAGGCCTGGCATGATTTCTCTTCACAGGTGAGTGTGGTGGTCTCTCTCGTCACCATGCTGGCACCATCTGCCTTTGACCTCATTGCTGCCCTGGAGATGTACCACCCACGGACCACGCTGCGCTTCCAGCTGGCAAGGTACAGCAGCCCCATGACAAAGGCCCCTCGATGGCTCAGCCATCTGCCGCCCACAGGAGGAATGTGTCCGTGGAGAACAAGTCTGGCTTCTCCCTGGCACTGCCATACACCTGCACCTATGACACACATGGCTGGAGAGAGCGGAGGCAGAGAAGGAGCCAGAAGGATAGGGATAGACACATAGGTAATGGACACATAGGTAATGAAGAAGAAATGGGGGTGGGGGAGCAGGAGAAGGAGAAGGAAAGGGGAGGAGCAGGAGGAGGAAGAGGAGCAGGAGGAGGAGCAGAAGGAGGAAGAGGAGCAGGAGGAGGAGCAAGAGAAGAAAGAGGGGGAGGAGGAGGAGGAGGGAGGAGGAGGAAAAACAGAAGCAGAAGGAAAAGGGGGAGGAGGAGGGGCAGGAGAAGGAAGAGGAGGAGAAGAAAAGCAGGCAGGAAACACAAACAAAAAGGAAAACAAGATGACCGAAAGGCAGATCTGGTTTTCCTCACTATTGAATGTCCTCTGCTGGGAAGGAATTTTCCAGACAACAGAGGAGCAGGCTGCTCTGATAATAGCTCTCAAGAGGTTAGATCAGAGATTCTTCCAGACTTGCCTGAGTGCTGCTTGGGAATCTGAGGTGGTCAGTGGCCGGAGAACAGTGGGCTGAGCTGTGCAGACACTTCCAGAATCGGGGTAGCCATGTACTTTCCTCGCTCCCACCGCCCCATCCACTTGGTCCCACTAGGAGTCAGCCGGCATCCTCTGAGAGGATGTGGCAGTAGATATTTTACATTTTCTGGGCCATATGTGAATCTCTGTCAGGAGCACTAACCAAAGGTTGGGATCGTGTTGTGTCACAGCCTTATTTGCAAAGACAGGCCATGATTCACCAGTAGCCATTTCAGAAGTAGAGAAGCATGATCAGAAAGAGCAAGAGGTTGGGCAAAACCTTGGTGCCCAGAGTGGACCAGGGATGAGGCTGAGCGATGACTCCTGGCCCTGGCTCTCCCTGCTGCATCTAACCTCCTTGACCCAGAGGAGAAATGCCCTCCCCAGCTCCTCCCCAGCAGTCGCGGGGAGAATCGATTCCGTGATTGCATTTGGTCTAATGGCAATCCTATTACACAGATTGGCCTCGTCAGTCATGTTTAAAACAAGAGAAACAGAGACACCGAGAAACCTGGCCCAGACAAATTAGGGATGTTTCTGATGCTAAGAGAATGACATGGCTTCAGTTCTGTTAACTCCTCAGCAGACAGTGGCAGTGTTACCACAAGGTACCACAGAGAGGCAGAGATGGAGATGAAATCCATGCCATCATTCCTCCAGCCCTTACAGGAGGCTGGGGTTCAGCCAGCTCCCACTGTCCTTAGGTGGAGATTGTAGCAATATGAGGATCAAGTGTTGTGGTGCATGGGAAGAACACTTCATAGATCAGAAAACATGACACAGGCACCCTTCAGACAACTCACTTCCAAAACCACCGGCTTTCTGCAACTCTGGTCTGTCTCTTCTTGCCTCCCCTCTCCTCTGCTCCCCTCCCCACTCCTCTTCTCTCACTTCCCTCCTCTCCCCTCCCTTCCATTCCTTTTATTTTCCTTTGAGATTCTGAGGTTTCAACTCGAGGTAGGGGCTCTGCTGCTTGTGCCACCCCACCAGCCCTTTTTGCTTTAGTTATTTTTCAAATAGAGTCATAGCTTTGTCTGGGGCTGCCTCAGACTACCATCCTCCTCCTATCCCAGACTCCCCTGCAGCAGCATTCTAACATAAAACATCACTCCCAGATTTACTGGTTGAAAAAGGGTCTCACTAACTTTTTGCCCAGTCTGGCCTCAAAGCACAGGCCTCCCAGTCTTTGCCTCCAGAGTACCTGGGATTACAGGTGTGAGCTGCCAGCTCCGCTGCACTGGGAGTCCCAGTATGCTGAGCCAGGGATGGAGGAAGGCAGTTACCTGGGGAGGGCCTCACAGATGCACCTGGGGGCCATGGTGAATTGGATGTATAATGATAGCTAGGTGATCTAAAGGTGCCCAGTGCATCAAGGACTTGGCTGAGCCTGAACATGTGGACTTGCGGGTTGCGGGCTTGTTTCTGAGGTGACTCCTGGTCTCCAGGGTCCTCGTGCTGTACCTGGGGAATCTCTACAGCCTGATCATCGCTCTCCTGGACAAGGTGAACAGCATGAGCATTGTGGTGAGTGGCCAAGGCCATCATCGAAGTCACGTCCACAGCTTACACTTGCACTCCACAAGCTGTGTCCAAAGCCGCAAGCACGGCCGTCCTCCGGGTAAGGGCAGGGAAACCAGCCCATTCCTCAAGTGAGTCCCTGAGGCAGGGTCATGGCTGGTAAGTGGCTGAGCTGAGATGAGAACAGGGGCTTGGACTCAGCGTGGGTGCCTTAGCTCACCCCAGCTCCTTGGATTCCCCTGGGGGGAAAGCTTTGGGCAGCTCTCACAGATGGCCCCAGAAACAGCAGCGGCCGTGGGACTACTTAGAAAATCTGGGAGAAAAATCTCCTGGTCAGCGGCTCAGGGTGAGGCCCAGCATCTCAGGACCGCAGATTCTCCACACCCAGCCGGGGCAGCTGCGTGGCTGTGGGTCTGTCCACCTGCAAGGCTGGTCATCTGGACAGGAGGGGAGGAGAGCTTTCTGAAGCTCCTCGCCCAGGTGTTGGCCTGGATATGACATGGAGGCTGACCAGGCCGTGAGGAGCCATTTTTCTGCATCAAGGCTTTGAGGCCCCATCGACCTGGTCCAGACCTGGGAGGAACATTCATCAATGGTGCCACCCACCCACTGAGTGTCAGCCTTCTCATGGTCGTGGATAATCACCCTCACCTGGGACTTCTGTGGGGTCCTGACCCTCCTTGGGACTGGCCTGCAGTGTCCACTACATCCCTAGGAAATCCTGAGTCACTCGAGGAAGGGAGAGAGGAAAAGGAGGAGGGAGGGAGGGAGGGAGGGAGGGAGGGAGGGAGGGAGGGAGGGAGGGAGGGAGGGAGGGAGGGAGATTATTCCTGAGCAAGGCCATGATCCTTGTTGTATTAGCCATGATGGATTCTAATTTTTCTCTCTCTCTCTCTATCTCTTTTAACATGCTATCAGCCTTTTTCCTTCCCTCCTCCTCTCTCCAGGAAGCTTCTGCAAGGAACAGCACAAGTCACTGGGTAGATCCCACCGCCTTCTTTGGGACCAGGATGACCTCTCAGGAAGGAAAATGGTCCACACCAACGGCTAAGCCAGGATCAGGGCTGGAGAGAAACAGCACGTGGGAACTAGAAGAGACACGTGTACCAACTTACACCACCCCCCTCCCCAGGACCAACAGCACTGCACTGCCCCCCCAGAGCCCCCAGGACCAGTGCTGGGAGACCTACGTTGGCCAGGTGGGTCCCTCAGCCCTATGGAGGGGCCTCACCTCTTCACCCCTACGGAGGGCCCCTCACCTCCACATCAATGCTCAACCCCCAGTGCCTCTCTGAGGAGTTGCCATCCCCGCTTCATGGAGAAGCGAACACAGTTCAGTGAGGCTCCTGCCTTTTCTCAGTGCCGACAATCAGGACAGAATCTGGTATGGTTGCTTCTGTGTGCCCCTGGGATCCTTCTTGCCATTGTCCCTTCAGGCACGAGGTGGAAACTGAGGCACTGTGGTAATTTGTCTAAGAGCCTGAGAGTAAAAAGCAGAATAAAGACAGCCCCAACATCTGCTCCAAAATCTGCGTGTCCTTGGGCGCTTCATCTCGAGTCCCTACCCAGGACTCCCCAGGGCTCCCCAAGGCTGAGCCCCGTGGCTCAGAGCCTCAGACCTCAGGGCCTCAGGTTCTTTCCTAGTTTCACCTAATATGGTCTCAGCTATCAACATCCATGTTTGGACAGACATTCAGTGAGCACCCCCATGGCTGGAAGCTCCTCCCTCTGGCTACCCTGCTGTATAAAGCTGGGAGCCAAAGACACCACCCTGGTGACCCCTGGTCATCCTAGAGGGAGGAAACTGAGAGAGGAGGGCTGGGAGAGGGCTGGGGGGGGCGGAATAAGGGGACCAGATGGGGGGTCCTGCTGGGGGAGGGCAGGCGGGGCCGTGGCTGAGACACCCACCTCACAGGAGATGCTGAAGCTGTCCATCATTGACATGCTCTTCACCGTGGCGAGTATCTTGCTCATCGACTTCTTCCGGGGGCTTTTCGTTCGCTACTTAAGTGACTACTGGTGCTGGGACCTGGAGAGCAAGTTTGTAAGTCCATGGCTGCCCACGGGGAGGCCCCAGGGCTTGACCCAGGCGTGGCGTGTCTGGGGCCTTGCTGGGCGATGCGTCAGCCGCTTGGGACCACGCTGAACTGGTAATATACAAAGGCCTTTGTCAGCTCATTTCTAAGAGCACACTCTCTTGTCCTCTTCTAGCCTGAATACGGGGAGTTCAAAATAGCTGAGAACGTCCTGCACCTAGTGTACAACCAAGGGATGATTTGGTGAGCAACAGCGCTCCTGACTTCACTTGCACACGTCGTACGGGCTAAGATGCTGGTGGGTCTCAAGGGACAAGACCAGAGTGTAGAGTGCAGGGCCTTCCCTGGATCACACAATGAGATTCTGTCAGCAGAAGAATCTGGGGAGACAGAGGCCCAGGGGAGCCTTGCTTTCCCTGCCCTCACACAATGACATTTCTGTCTGCCACTATAAAGCAGACATTTGTCTTGACTGGTTTTTACTTATTCACTTTTGGGGGATACTGGGCTTGGGCTCGCCCTGTGGGTGCTCCACTGCTGAGCCACTCCCCCCCCATACACACACACACACACACACACACACACACACACACATTCACTCTTCTTTTGCACTTGTCCCGTTTCCTGAAAGTGGGAGTTGGGGTCTCAGACCTTCAAAGGGCTTTTGTGTTTCTTTAAGCTGAGGGTGTAAGTCTCAAAATCTCAGCCCTTGCTCTTCCACGGGGCCTCTAGACCACAGGCCCGGAGAAGAGCATGCCAGCTGACCTTCCTTGTGCCCCCAGGATGGGAGCCTTCTTCTCCCCGTGTCTCCCGGCGTTCAATGTGCTCAAGCTCATTGGCCTCATGTATCTGCGGAGCTGGGCTGTGCTGACCTGCAACGTGCCCCACCAGCAAGTGTTCCGGGCCTCCAGGTCAGTGGGAATGCAGTCTGCAAGGAGTGGAGACCTGTGCTCCCCTAGCCCTCGGCAAGCTCCCCCCACCAACCCTTCCTGTCCTTTCCTCTTTCTTCCATGAAGCCACTGCCCACAGCTCACCCCTGGCACTGACTCTTCTGGAACTCACGACACACCTTTTAAGACCTTTTAATGGCATCTCATGATTATGTAGAAAAAGGGACACAATTACAAATGTTAAGTAGCTTGGTGAATGCCCACTAACTGGACACCAACAGGCCATTCACACCCAGGTAAAGCAAAAATAGTGAATGCCACAGAGTGTTCCCACCCCCAGACACTGGAGTAAAGTTGGGTGTACTGGGTGTACTCTAGGCAGTACATGGTCATGCCACGCGTGTGTGGTTTTGTGTCAGCTGTGTTTACTCAGCGTTGTGTCTGGGAGTCTCATCTCACACAAAACACGTTCCTGTTCCTGTATCCCTGCTGCAGCTGGGGGCTGTGGCTCTCTCCACTCACTACGAGCCCGACCTCAGAACTGCAGGTCACCTGCCCTGGGGTGGATGGGGCCACACTGTTTTGTGCCCCCTGCAACCAGTGAAGGCTCTGGTTCTCTCACCAGGGGGAACCTGCGGGAATGCGCTCCACACTGCGTCCTTTCACTTTAGTCATTGTGGTGGATTTATAACGTTCTGACACCACGAGGAGGGCTTGGCTACCTTGCTTTGGTATCTTAATTAATGGTGTGCCTGTTCATGTTAGTGACTTCCAAACATGTTGACTTGCAGGACAAGGTCAGCTGGGGCTGCTCCATAGGTGTGTGGGCTGGTGGCTCGGCCATGCTTATGAGTTTGACCAAGGTGGGCTGGAGGGGGGTTGGGGTTGCCTTGAGCACTGATTTTCAGGAGTCTGAGCTGTGGGAGGCTCTGTGACACATCGCTGCTGAGTAGCACTGGGAAGAAGATCTTTCAACCTGCAACAGGCTGGGGTGACCATGGCTTTCATGGGATCTTTGGGCATCTGCCTCTGAACTCGACTCATGGCGCTTGGTCTCCTCTCAGGTCCAACAACTTCTACCTGGCTATGCTCCTCTTTATGCTCTTCCTGTGCATGCTGCCCACTGTCTTCGCCATTGCCCGCTACAAGCCGTCTCTGAACTGCGGGCCGTTCAGGTGGGTGCAGCTGGCTCTGTGTGCGGCTACAGCCAGTGGTGGGGAAACTGACGGAGGTTGGTTTGCATTGCCCTCCTGACTCACACAAGAAATCTGGGAGACAGGTCCACCCTGCATATCTCATAAGCCCAGCATAGCCTCCTTCCATGGTAATAGGTAGCCTGTCCTCTGGTACGGCATCGCTGCTCTTGCTTAAAAGATCCAACCCCTGGGCTGGGAATGTGGCCTAGTGGTAGAGTGCTTGAATCGCATACATGAAGCCCTGGGTTCAATTCCTTAGCACCACATATATAGAAAAAGCCAGAAGTGGTGCTGTGACTCAAGTGGTAGAGTGCTAGTCTTGAGCAAAGAGAAGCCAGGGACAGTGAATCCGAGTTCCAGGACTGGCAAAACAAACAAACAAAAGATCCAACCCCTTAAAACAAAAAAGGGGTGTAGTTGAAATGGTAAAATACAAGCTAGAGTCCTTGGGTTCAATCTTCAGAACTAAATAATAATACAGTTAATAAATCTTGTGTACTGCTACCACACAAATGCACACAGTTGCTGACTTCCACCTCTTCCGAGCCTTAGATGACTACCTCGTGGACATTCTCTTGGGAGTGTCATGTGTTTCTTCTGCTTAGATGTTTACCTCCGCCCCCCATAGCTGATTTTGAGGTTCAGCTTCCAGACATCTTGATGGCTTGTGGCTTGCCATCGCTGAAAGCAAAAAGAGCTGGACTCTATTTCCTCCCTCACAGTGGACAGGAGAAGATTTATGATATCCTGTCAGAGACGATCGAGAACGACTTCCCAGTGTGGTTCCGCTCTGTGGTGGGCCACGTCACCAGCCCCGTGGTCATCCTGCCAGCTGTACTGCTTCTCTTGTGAGTCCCACCCGGCCCACCTCTGGGGACAGATGTGCACTTGGCCTTGAGACAGCTTTGCATAGAATTAGGGAGCTCAAACAGAAGCCACTGACAGAGCCCAGGATTCTGAGCAGGGATTCTGAGTCAGAGCCCGGAACAAGCCACTGAACCATGGAGGGAAAGAGCCACCGAACTCAGCAAAGGAGGGGGACGCCACTGCCATAGGACGGCTGTTGATCCATCAGCAGCATCTGGGTGCCTGCCATGGGTGCCACACTGGGACTCAACTCTTAGTACCACCCACCACATTCTCCAGAAATTTAATTTTGGAGAGAAACTTCATGGTTTGGTTGAGTAGCACCAGCTGCTTTGGCTTAAAGCTGAACTGGTTCTCACAGCTTGGTCCACTGTGACCCCAACCTGGCCCCCTGCTTGTCACGACCGAAGTCCAGAGCTCAGGCCAGGGAGGGAGGCTGTGAAAAAAGCAGATAGGAGCTCCTCCCTGGGTGTGGGGGTTCCACATTCCACCACAGTGGGGACTTGTTTTCCACCACCCACGTGAGTAGGGAGAACCCGAGGGCTGCTTGGCACTCACAGTTTCTGGCCATCTCTCCTAGCATGCTCATCTACTACCTGCAGAGCATTGCACGGTCGCTCAGGCTCAGCAACCAGCAGCTCCGGATGCAGATACAAAATGCAAGTATTGCGAAAACTGGGCCCTTGGGGATGTGGGTCCCCTGTACCTGTAGATGAAGCTCTCCCTAACAGAGCCAACCCCTGAGACCTGAGGCTACCACCCCAGGGTCCTTGAGAGGTTTTCTGAGAGTATCGAGAGGTTTTCTAAGAGTATCGACCACACATCAGTCCACATTTTCCAGAGACAAACGTACTCATCTTCTCTCTGCTCTGCAAGGGGCTTGCAGATTCCTTGATAACATTCATACCTGTGCTAGCCATACAAAGCTTCCCAAGCCAGACACCTCCTGGGGCCCTGGCAGTCTTGGAGAAAGGAGAAGAGGCCCCATCCCCATCTTGTGTCAAGTTGACACCTTTCTTGGCCTCCCTTTTGTCCCTGGACCCATGCAGAAAGTGCCTTCCACTCTTTGCAGCTTAAAAAATCCCCATAAATATCAGTTCATGCAAAGAAATAGGAGCTAGTCTTCTGAAAAGTCAAATTAGAAGTGTGTTTGGAGTTACAGGTGGCATTCTGTGCAGTGCAACTCCATGGTTGATCCAAACATTTTTCATTGTTACTTAGGCCAGCTGTGATAGGACAAGTACCTCTACTCTAAAAAGAAATCCAAAAGCTGAAATGCTTAAAAAAAAAAAAAAAAACCTGGGGGCTGGGGATATGGCCTAGTGGCAAGAGTGCTTGCCTCGTATACATGAGGCCCTGGGTTCGATTCCCCAGCACCACATATACAGAAAATGGCCAGAAGTGGCGCTGTGGCTCAAGTGGCAGAGTGCTAGCCTTGAGCAAGAAGAAGCCAGGGACAGTGGTCAGGCCCTGAGTCCAAGCCCCAGGACTGGCAAAAAAAAAAAAAAAAAACCTGAGGAACTCTAGCATGAGTCCACAAGTGGACTTTCCACTGCGTGGCACTTCACCTTATGCAGAAAGTTGCTCAAATGTCATGCAAAATCACCTTCAAAGCATGCATGTGGGTGCATGTGAAGGATAAATGAATTCTGTGTTTGTACAGGGGTTTCATGCCCCACATGCTGTATTCAAGCACCTTTACCAAGTGTAAAGATCTGAAAATCAAAACGCACCTGCTTCCAGCCAGCACAGGTAAGGGATGCTGGGCCTGGATTGGGAGAATCTAACGTGACAGGTGAAACGGCCAGCCCCAAATGAAACTGGCTGGGTGCAAGGCCCTGTGTCTGTGTGCATTTCCTCGATCAAGAGGCCTTACACCAAAGCGCTGCTCTTACCAGTGGTAGTAGTTCGGCCACAACCCAAGGAACAAACCATGATTCACAAATCTTTTCCTCTCCACAACATGATTTGTTTTTACTGCTTCCTGCTAAATCCAAAGCAAACCACCTGACATTCATTTACATTTTAGGCAAGATCTGAAGATAAGAAAAAGGCTGCCCAAATGATAGAGGGTGAGTATATTTGGAAGACGCAAAACTCTCCATTAGCTGTCTCCATTAGTCTCTGTTTGCTGTCAGTTAAAAATAGAGCAGGACATGATTCCAGGTCCACCACCAGCAGAAATTCCTGATAGCCAGTGATGCTTCTTCATAGTTCACTAGGCAGTGTGTTTGGATGTGTCCTTTGTTCAGAGTCCCCTTCTCCCAAGCCCCTCTTCTGCCTGCAGCACGAATCCAGACGCAGGAAGAAAGCAGCAAGAGGCTTCCGAGGGATGGAGGCCTCAGCCAGCTGCCCTCAGCCCACAACAATGGGAATTTGGCCCGTTTGGATTCCCTGAACAGTAAAAGCAGCAAAGTAGAGACAATCACCCAACCTGTAGCCCAGAGTCCTAGGCTGGGGCATGGTCCCTGCTCACCTCTTCCTGTTGGTTCCAAATTGAGGCAAGAGCACCCTACTAACAGGTAAGCCTTCTGTGACACAGGAAGCCAGCTCCCTGCATAGGGCCCAGACTGTGTGGCACTTGGAGGCAGGAATTCAAGGTCTCTACAGTGTCATAAGCCAGAACCACAATGTTCCAGTTGTCAGAAGACTGGCCACAGGGTATGAAGGGCAGTGACCTTTCCTGAGATCTCAGAGTAGAGGTGGGGGGTATCGAGGTCTATGAACTAGACCCACCCTCCTCCCACTATCTTCCATATACCTCAAGAAACCCTTCCTGCTAACCTAGAGTTTGCATTACTGTGGTTTGGGGATTGCATTGCTATGTTCTAGGGATTGCGATGCTGTTTTGTGTTGTTGTGGTCTAGGGATTACATTGCCATGGTGAAAGGATTGCATTGCTGTGATCTAGGAAAGGAAAGGCCTTTTAAAATTGTTTACCTTCCATTCTCTTAGCCCAAGACTGGCTCTATTGTTAGAAAAACCTATATTTCAGCTGAAGCCCAGTGTCTGGATGTCATCTCCTCAGTGGAGAGGCCGCCAGAGAAGTCGTGATTGTGGAAGGCCCTGGAGCTCTGACTCTTCAGTGCCTGGGAGTAATCCTCAGTGGAGAGGCCGCTGAAGTGGTCATGTTTGTAGGAGACCTTGCAGCTCTGACCCTTCAGTGCCTAGCCAGATCGGTTGCGTTTGTGGAAGGTCCTCAGTAGACCTAGGACATTCACAGGGTGACAGGGACAGATCTACCCCAGCTCTTGGCCTGCACATTCTGAAGTGGGAGCAATACAGATAAATATCAAGGTCATCTTTTTACTCCTTTTCTTTTCTGAAGACCGTAACTAGGTTTGGAAATAAACCGAGGTCTCGCTGTACAGTGAGCTGTGTTCGTATCTGTGTGGGGCTGACAACAAAGAATGATTCAAATATTCCTAGCCAGGCCACTGGGCTGGGGATGGGCTTAGGGATGGGTGGTATTCTACCTGAGGCCCCCCCCCAGGCTAGCCATCACAGACACTAGCCTCCCGCAGGAACCCCCCCCCCCAGGGTATCCCCCCAGAGGCTAGCCCCACTCACATAGCCCCATACACACTCCTCCACAGGCTAAGGGCTCCATCATAAGATGTGTTAGCAGAATGCCCTTCCCCTAAACCCCTGCAAAGATGATGTCCCAGGCACCTGAGGCTTCCGACATGAGCATATTCCATCCAGTTCCCCACAGGCTTTTGTGCGTGCAGCCACGGGACACCCTAGAGCGCCTTAAAAATCACTGAAGACCAAGGAGGCAGGGCTGCTCACCCATCCCTGATTTGCAGGTGCCGACGCGGGCTGTGTGCAAGCACGGGTGACCTGCACCAGAACAGACCCTGCGTGCCCGTGACGCTTACACGGCACACAGAGGAGCCTGCCCGTGCTCCTGGCTGGGGGCCTGGGGTCTCGAGCTCTAAAGCACATGGTCATAGACCCCAGGCCCCCAAATACCTCATCATCAATGAACACAACTCTCACAAGAAAGCCCATCCAACTTTCTGGCCAGAGAGGCATTTCAAGATAGATGTTCCCGGTGACATGGAGAGGCACCCTAAGAGCATGTGCCAGTATGTGCCCCAGGCTCCCCACCAGCCTCCTTCTCCACCGCTCAGCGAGGAAGAGGAGGAGGCCATGCTGAGGAGAGGTTTGGTCCCGTGGCCATTCCCCACCCGCTCTCTGACAGACCTTCCTCGGGCGTCTCCCTTTTATATTGGCAGAAGGTCAGAAAGTGACACTTTCAATCCCGAGTACTGGAGAAATGCTTACCACAGGTCTGGCCATGATGCTTTCGAGGGCCAACCTGAGCAGCCCACGTTTGTGCACCGAAAGCCACGCTCCCGGAACTGCCAGTACACACAGCATCCTCTGAAGGCCAGGGTCAAAGCCAGGCTTGAGCCAGCCTGCACAGAGTCTGACTCCATGTCTGCAGCATCCAGCAGCGACCAGCAGAACAGCAGCGCTGACCAGTACCTTCGAGTTATTCACAACCAGGGAAAACTCCGTAGGTCTGCTGGCCAGCTGGGCAGAAGGAAGGCCACGTCTGGGAAGGTGGTGGTGGTGGGTTTGAATGACCTGATTTGCTCAAATGTCTAGACTTCCTGCTTGCAGGGCCAGAGTCCTTTGGAAATGCAGGGCCAAGTATTTGGTCTCACGCCTCTGGAAGGAGAGAGAGGAGCTTGTCCTCTGGGTGTCAGAGATGTCTGGTGTTTATTTAGGCATGGCCACTGCTGCTAGGAACCTCAGACCACAACTCGCTGTTCTACTACAGCCACACACAATCTGTTCACCTGGCCATTGTTTTGAGAAAACTGTAGTTCTTTGCTCCCTTTGGTTCAGGGTGACTGGAGATCGTACGCCAGCAAGACATCTCACAACACCTGCAGAAACGTCCCTGGAGATGTACATGCACTGTGGTACAAGTATCAGTGCCCCATAAAGCATACCCAGAAACTCCTGACTGTCCTCAAGGGTTTCACAATGCTTACTATATAGGGTAATCAATTTAGTACTGATGAGAAAAACGCATGTGTTGAGAGCTAGTCCTCACTCTGTTTTCCAGGCTGTGTATCTGCATTTGTTAGTCAGGACACTTGGACTGGACATAATCTAGGTTTAGCCTGTGGTTCACTGGGAAGGATGGGGATCGAGGCTCACTTGGAGGCAGGGACTGTTCAGGAACATCTGTCTGCCTCTCCTGTCGACTTCTGTTTGCTGACCTCCTTTTCTCCTCAAGAAGTCTGCTGACTTCCTCTAGGCATTTGGTGGTGGAAGGATGACCGACCCAGAATTTCCAGACTCACAGGCTCCACCAGCCAGCCCAGGGGACAGTGGAGCGGCCTAGCCGGACTCACACCATCTTTACTTGTATAGCAGACCCCCTTCCAAAACTCCTGTCCTTACCAGGTCTGCATCCTAACACTTATCTCCCTATAGCCTGTCCCTCCATTGCATCTTTTCAATGTTTCTGTCTCCTCTACTATACTCTGAGTGTGTTTGGAACAAAAAAAAAAGATTGTTTATTCTTATATACATCTCCCACACAATGGATAGTATACTTGTTCCCTATTGCCACTCAGTATAACAGGATGTGAAAAATCTGAGTTGCAATGGAAGCGGTAAACTTGGAAACACATTCAGAAAATTTGGGACCAGAAGGAAGCTTTAAAATTGAAATGAGACTATGTAAGTCATCTGAAGCTACTCTGCCCTTGCCATAAGGATGGAGGGCAAAGCTGGCAGCAGCCCAGGTTGGGCAGGCTGTTGCTAGGCAGGAGTGCCTGTGCAGGCGTGGAGTGACTCTCCTCACAGGTTGTGGTTCTGGCATGTTTTGCAGTCCTTGTTATCATGACTACGTGCATGAAACTCCCTATTGCACAACCATCCAGAGTTATTTTCTTCCTTGTTCCTACTTGACTCCCTCCTGGGACTCCATTTAGAGCCTGGAGGTTTTCACAGTGCAATGACCAACAGAGGGACTAGAAACAAGTTCAGTTGTCACCTGTGAGTGTGTGGACCTACATGCACAGCTGTCACCCATGAGTGCGTGTGTATACACACCACAAGTCTCTGGTTGTTTTAGCTCAGTACATGCTGTTACCCTGCATGTGTCATGATTAGGAATTTGTGTTTTCAAGGTCTGTCAAGGAAATATGACGACCAAGCTCACTTACATGCAAAATACGTTGTATATATGTATACAGACTATACAAAATACACGTGACTTTGAAATCACATCTACTCCCTTGCTACTAAAAAGCAATAGTGTGTCGAGCATCTCTTCTATGTTTACTTCAAAGTGGACACAGTCCCTAAAAGCACATTTCCCCTGTCCAGTACGGAGCAGCAGACCCATTCTCTGGCGACGCCTTATCAGTCTCCACGTGGGAAGATCCTGTGTGCTGCCTTGGCAATGAGTGAAAGAAATGCTTTCTTTACAGCCAGACCCAAACTTAATCTTGTTACACTGTGTAGTTCAGGCTGGCCTGATGAGGAAAGAATACTGGGTGACTTTTAACTGGTCCACTTCATTTGTTAGTATTTTTCCTTAATTTGGCCATTTGTATTTGTGTGTGTGTGTGTGTGTGTGTGTGTGTGTGTGTGTGTGAATTGTGGCCTGTTTTACATCTTTGCTCATTTTTTTTCTGTTTTGAGCCAGCATCATGATTATGGGCCATTTCCCCAAAGGCTCCTGACAATGGGGGCCTTTTGCTATCAGTCACTTCTATCTGCTCCCCAAAGCCTATCCCTTACCGAAGTCCTGGCCATCCAAACCTGCAGGCCTGCATTGTCAAGGTGGCTTGGAGTAACTGCTCTCCCAAAACCCCTCCATATCTCACCAGTGCTCCACAGCTGGGGAGCTGGGGACCGGAAGCCTTTTGACCAAACAGTTATTGAGGGCATGGTCCATGGCATTAGCAGGAAACCCATGGTAAAAACACTTTCGTAGCAAGCTCCTCTCATACCTCAGATCACAGCCATTGTATCCATATACACACAACTGTGAGAATCCTCTCGGTGAGTGAGGGCCCGCAGGCAAGTGCTCTTGGTGTCCCTGATGGAGCGGCGGCCCATGGGGAGATGTGCATGCTCAGATTAACTCTGATTGCATCTCCTTGCAGTCAGCCTGACTGCTTCTGCTCTGTGGGGCAGTCCTGGCCAGCTGGGCCTTCCCTCCTCAGCTCTGCCATGGTACCCTCATGGTGGTCTAAGAGCCACCATGTCGCTGAAGCACACTTTGGCGCTTTGGCTGCTACATTGGCAAGCAGCTCTTCCAGGTGCAAGGCCAATCTTCCATCTCTCTGTGCAGGAGGAGCTCATGTGTGTTATTATTTCATCCCCAGAGGTAGCCTTTATATTAATTGTTTCACTATTTTTTTTTTTTTATCAGCACATATCAGTAGCACAGGAGATTCCTTGTCTCGATGTCCGTATTTCATTGTATCATTGCCTTTTTGTCCTCCGGAGCCCTTCTCTGGCCGGTGAAGCCGTCCCCAGACCTGCCAATCTTAAGGGCTAGGCGGGACCCACGGAGGCCTCAGGCCAATCCTGGAGAGGGGGTGGGGCCTAGGGCCCCAGGCCCCGCCCCCTCCCCAGCTCGGTTTTCCGGGCTCCTGGCGCCGCGCCGCCGCCTCTGTGCGCGCCTCTGTGGCTCCGCGGCCCCGCAATCTCGGTACCATGGACCTAGCGCAGGCCACGCAGGCGGGCGAGCAGGTGGCAGAGAAGCTGCTCGGGTATCGGCGGGACCCGTCGGGCTGGAAGATCTGCAGGGAAGGCGTGAGTGAGCCGCCGGGCCGGGTGCGGGCCGGGTGCGGGCCGGGTGCGGGCCGGGTGCGGGCCGGGTGCGGGCCGGGTGCGGGCCGGGTGCGGGTTCCGCGCCGCAGTCCCCAGGCCTTCTGCACCCCTCTCCGGGCTGGATTGAGAGATACCATGAGGGTCCCCGAGTTGTGCCGCCATCCCCGCATTGCTTAGGAGACAAAACGACGAGACTCGAGAACCAGGGCCCATTACACTTCAGCCATCAGGGCCCTGGGAGAGCCGGAAGGACCAGACGCAAATGGGCCAGGCACAGCCTTGGGGAGACACGGGCCCTGAGAACCCCGACCCTCTAGAGAACCACGGCCCTGAGACCTTTAAGGAAAACATAGGCCCCGAGACCCAGGACCCCCTTAGAGAACCACGGCACAGAGACCCCTGACTCCCTTAGACAAACATGAACCCTGAGTCTCCCGACCCCTTACAGGGACACGGCCCTGAGAACGAACCCAACCCCTTAGAGAAGCACGGCCCTGAGGCCCCTGACCCCCTTAGAGGAACACGGCCCTGAAGCCCCTGACCCCCTTAGAGAAACAAGGCCCTGAGGCCCCTAACCCCCTTAGAGGAACATGGGCCCTGAGACCCATGACCCCTTAGAGGAACCTGGCCCTGAAGCCCTGACCCTCATCCTGCCGCACAAGGTCCCGGCCAGGTGTTCCCCAGAGCCCTTCTAGCTCTGAAATGCTACGGTTCTGTGCCTTTTGACAGAATGGAGTGACAGTTTCCTGGAGGCCATCTATGGAGTTCGCAGGGCACCTGTAAGTTCAGAGATGCTGCCTCCTTCCTGGGCCTTTGGGTCTGCTCTTGCAAGATTCTAAAAGACTCCAGTCAGCTCTGGCCCCTGTGATCAACTGGCCTTGAGCTTCCGGCTTAAAATCACTTCCATAAAGCCATAATGCCTATTGTGCTCTGTTTCTGCAGCCCCAGGGGAGGTGGGTTAGGGCATGAAGGGCCTAGGAGCTAGGGCAGCAGCAATCAGACAATCCCCAGATAAACGAGTTTGATGGGTGCCTGGGGCACCAATTTCCCTTTTGCACTGCAGGTACCGAGGAGAAGGGGTTCTGTCTGGGACACCGCAGCAGGTGTGGCAGTGCCTGAAGCCAGGCGGTAGGAGCCTGCGGGAGAAGTGGGATGAGAATGTGAGCAGCTTTGAAATCATACAGAGCTTCTCAGATGTAAGTTCTCCCAAACATGCTATCTGCAGACAGTGTCTGGGCCCTGCTGCAGTAACCTGGCCCCTGGGGGAGGAAGGTTCTGTGACTTTGTAAGCAAGAGATTCACTTGATCTCAGTGCACAAGCCCAACCTGGGCCCAGGTACTTTTGGGAAATGGCTTGTCTCAGAGAGGCAGAGAAGCCTCCATAGAGCCCAGGGAACACAGTTAGAAGCAGCTGGGGAAGAAATGCAGCCCGTCAGACTCAGCTAGCACCTCCTAAAGGTCTGTGTACCCTGCCAGACCCAGCTAGCACTTCCTGAAGGCCGGCCCTTGTACTTTGTTGGGTTGGGCTTCAGCTGGTGTTCTGGTGCGAGAATTTTTTTTGGCCAGTCCTGGGCCTTGGACTCAGGACCTGAGCACTGTCCCTGGCTTCTTCCCGCTCAAGGTTAGCACTCTGCCTCTTGAGCCACAGCGCCGCTTCTGGCCGTTTTCTGTATATGTGGTGCTGGGGAATCGAACCTAGGGCCTCATGTATCCGAGGCAGGCGCTCTTGCCACTAGGCTATATCCCCAGCCCCTGGTGCGAGAATTTTTGAGAAAGTATGCCCTAGCTGACAGCCACATTTCCATAAACTGTGAAGCATAGCATTTTTGTTCATCAATTTTAACCAAAGCAATGACATTCTTTTAGCTGTATCTAAATAACTTAAATTTTATTTACTGTCACTCATCTTAAAAAGACGCAAATACATTTTTGTTAAGTAGAAATTGTATATAATTATTTTTCTTGAACTTATATTTGCACTCCACTCAGCCCACTGGATTTTACTCTAACCTAATGCCTGTTTATTCTTGGAGGACATCATCTTTCATCATAAGTATTTACATGAATTGAGATTATTCTTTTAAAATGGTGCATTTCCTTTGACCATAGTACTGTTTTTACTAAGACATCTGGGTTGGAATATGGATGTAATTTATTACAATAGCATGGAAATTTTGGTGAAGCTTTATGAAACACAAAGAGAAAATTATTTTGCATGTCTGTGTGAGATGTTGGGAACTCTTTATGTTAATTAATTCATGTGTTCATGAAACTGTAGGACCTCTGCCCAGAGAGATCCAGCCTTGGTAGGTAGGACAGAACGTTCAGGCTTCTGGTTTGCACTGGCTCTTTACTGAAAAGCAGAGAAGCAGCCAACAAGTGGGAGTATTTATTGGCATTTCTCAGCATGGTTTGGGAACATCTCAGATATCCTAGTTATAAAATAAGCAGATGCTGAGTAAGTGGACAGATGAGAGGACAGGGAGCCACGCCATGCAGTGGGAAAAGAAGATGCATGCGGTTGGCTCTAGATGGTAGGGGGAAGGCCTATGTGCAGCTGGTTCTAGATGGTGGGGGAAGAAGCTGCACACAGTTGGTTCTAGACAGAGGGAGAGGAAGGCCTGTGTGTGGTTGGTTCTAGATGGTGGGGGAAGAAATTAGGGGCATTTGGTTCTAGATGGTGGGAGAGGAAGGCCTATGTGTGACTGGTTCTAGATGGTGGGCAAAGAAGGCCTATGTGGTTGGTTCTAGATGGTGGGGGAGGAAGGCCTGCTTGCAGTTGGTTCTAGATGGTGGGGAGGAAGCTGTGTGAAGTTGGTTTTAGATGGTGGGGGGGGGTGAATTTGATTCTAGGTGGTGGGGGAGGAAGGCCTGTGTGTGGTAGGTTCTAGATGCTGGGGGAGGAAATTAGGGGCATTTAGTTCTAGACAGTAGGGGAAGAAGCTGTGTGTGGGTGGTTCTAGATGATGAGGGAGGAAGCTATGTGCACGTGAACTATCCCCTGATCAGTCAGTTTGGGCAGGACAATCGGAGAAGTACAGTCATTTGGAAACTGGCTCTGGGTGTGCCCATCGGAAAATGCTTCAGAGCCCCTGTGCCCTCCGGACCCTCTCGCTCACCGTGCTCCTACCATCAGTGCCCCCCATTCCAGCAGGCTGGGTAGAAGGCAGGGCAAGAGAAAGTGATCTGGCTGTAGACCCAGCTGTGCCTTATTGCTTTGGCAGGCACTAAACATAACCAGAACTGCAACCCCTTCAGCTGCCATGAAGCTGATTTCTCCCAGGGACTTTGTGGATGTGGTGCTGGTCAAGAACTATGAGGATGGGACCATCAGCACCAGTGGTGAGTGACAGCCAGGTCCTGTCAGCACAGGTGGTGAGTGATCGCCAGGTCCTCCCTGAGCCTGGGACACTGGAATGTGTCCTCCATACGGCTCAGATCCTCAGGAAAGCTGAGCCTCTGGGAGCAAGTAGGAAGCTCACACCAGTGGTCATCTACCCCGCAGTTCGAGGGGAACCTGTCTATGGGGTCTGAGAGTCCATGTGCCAGCAGCCCCAGGTTTTGCCAGCAAGCACCCCTTGTGATTCCTGTGGAGACTCCTCCTTTGTGCTGTGGCCCTGGAGGATAATGCTGGATGTCACAAAACCTCTGTGTGCAGTGACTCCTGCTGGAGTCCTGAGGGGCCCAGCCAGGTCCCTCTTCCTGCCTAGTGTCACTGTACAGCTCAGCTGTCCCTCTGGCCCTGCCTCACGGGAGAGCGAGTGAGCACCTTGCCACTGTGAGCTGAGGGTGCCCCCCCCACCTTCTGCCTTCCATTTTGTTATAATCCTTCCTATAATATTCTTGTGGGACTGGGAAACTGTGCCCACATGGGTGGATTGGGGGATGTGGGTACACACCTGTGTGCAAGTAGATGCTTGAGTGTAAGGCCCTTATCAGCCCTCTGGGCGTGGTGCCTGGTCTGTCCGTGCTGGGGCTCCTGGGAGGAGCTGGCCTGCCTGATGGGTGCTGTTATCCCTGACCGACCACATTCTCTTCCAGCCACACACGTGGAACACCCACTGTGCCCCCCGAAGCCGGGCTTTGTGAGAGGATTTAACCACCCATGCGGCTGCTTTGTTGAACCTCTGCCAGGGTAAGGATTGCGGCACCTTGGCCAGACCCTAGGGTGGACTGGAAATGGGCTCGCAGACTCCAGTGTGCCAGATGAAACTAACACGGGCACATCAGGGTTCATTGCTGCAGAATCCTCCCTCCCTCTCTCTCTCTCTCTCTCACATACACACACATAAACACACACACGCACGCACGCACGCACATGATATAATAGGCCACTGGACCTGCACATGGAGGTGGTTTTGGTTCAGGAAATCCATCAGGAACCTTACCCATCCATCCTGGTTGCATTTAGCAGATGAGAAACCGAGGTTCAGGATGGCTAAGTGCTGTGTCACAGGTAGGCTAGAGGGCTGGCAGTCTGGGGTCTGAGCTCCAAGGCTTCTCCTCTGGGCCCTGCCCCACCCCCCACAGTAAGACCAGCTCTTCCCAGCTAGGAGTGGGTGGGTAGGGCCGCCAGGGTCATTCAGAGACTGCATGGTAAACAGCCATGCCCTGAGCCTGCCGCCCTCTCTCCTGGTTATGCCCATGCCGTGGCCTGGGTTTTAGGAAGAACTTTCTATGCAACAAATTACCTGGAGGTCAGCAGCGTCAACTGCATAGGAAACATGGCGATTGCACGCCACTGTACTCCAGGGTTTCCCTCAAGCCCTGGGGCCTGAGCTCTCCTCAGGTGGCACCTGCTGCCTTCCCTGCCCCCCACCGGCATTCGTTGCTGGGCTCCACAGGTGGAAAAGGCAGCCTGGGTTATTTGTGGAGTGGCTGCTGTGTGCCCAGGATGCGGGCTGTATTCTGTTTTGGTGAGATGCCCATGGTGGGCGTGTACACAGTGCTCCCAGCCAGCTTTGGGGATGACTGGTGGTGCTGTGGGCCACCTGCAGCACCTTGGGCTGTGGGCTGCTCTCCCCATTCTGTAAACACCACGTGAAGCCATCCCTGCAGGAGCCTCCATGGCCACGCTGTGTGACACACCAAGTTCACCTTTCCCCACCCGACCTCCTGGTTTCCTAATTAAGTACCCAGGGAAGCCAAAGGAAATGGCCCCAGGGCCTGGAGGAGCTTGTGACAGGGAAGAACCAGTTCCCTGTGTCCCTTGACACATTTGGCTGTTGGTTCAGCCCCGCACTGCTCTGAGCATCAGACCTTCCTGTTTGCAGCCGGCTTGCAGCAGTCAGTCAGACGCCTCTCTGGGGACAGCCTCTGCTTGGGACAGACTCGCTAGGGACACGTAGCATCACTCTTCCTCACCACTCTGCTGTTGCTTCCCCAGGGAGCCCGACAAGACCCACCTCGTCTCCTTCTTCCAGACCGACCTAAGCGGCTTCCTCCCACAGAGCGTGGTGGACGCCTTCTTCCCACGCAGCATGGCCGAGTTTTACCCCAACCTTCAAAAGGCTGTGAAGAAATTCTGTGACTGACTCTCACCTGCTGATGAGGAGCACAGGGAGCTCCCGGTGCCAGTGCGGGCCCCCGGGAGCTGCTGGTCCCTGTGAGACACCTGCCAGGAGAATGCTCCTCGGAGTGCAGCCGGGCCCACCACACCAGTGCCACGCCACTGCCACTCAAGGCTGGCCCCAGAGCAGCGACATGCAGCCAGGTGGTCCAGGCTCTGGCCATCGCACATGCACCGAGCTCGAGCACCATACGGCCCAGCGGCCATGTCCCCTGTTCTTTGGGAAATGCTGTCTGTACTGGACACAGTCACCGTCTTCTTAGTGCCTGGGATTCTGCACTGTCTACCTGCGTGCGTTCTTCTTGCACACACCCTCCTCCATTCCCTGTCTACGTCTTTAATACTGCCTAAGACTTTGGCCCCCCCACAATTTGGAGAAATTAGAGTTTCAACCATGGGAAAAGAATTAAGGAAAGGCTCTCTCAATTGTCTTCTTGAAGTTCACTCTGTGGGATTGGTTTTCTTCCATCTTCTTTCCTGCTGTGAGTGACTATGTCCCCAGAAAGCCAGGGTTTGGATCTGCAGCCCTGGGGTGAGTGCTCTTTGTGGGTGATTCTAAACTGAGCCACTGCTCCTGTTTGCCCATGGGGAGAAGCCTGGCATCTGCTTTCCTTTGTCATTTGTCAGAGGCTGGGTAGGGAGTACACACGTGCCTTCGCCTGGAAGCGTGGCCATGTTGCCTGGAAGAGGCTGGATGGGAAGTGGGCACTCCATTGCCTTTGCTTTTTTTCAGACAGGGGACACAGCCAGAGATGGGCCCTCCCAGCCTCTCTAGTTGTGGATTATTTCCAGACTTCCCACCTTTGGAAAATGCTTCCCCTGTGTGACACTAGTTTACTTGCCCATGTTGGAGCCCTTTGGTCCCTTGTCCTGAGTACCAAGAGGTGAGCAAGCTTCATGACACAACAACATGGTATCAGGCCAGGGACAAGAGCTCCTTCGCTGTTTTCAAGATCTACAGATCCTAGAGTCATGCTGCTGAGATCCACCGACACACCCACGCCTTGTCTCAGGAATCTGTCACCCCTCTGTCACATCTGCTCGTCCACTCAGAATTAACGCATTCTTGCATGTGCTCAAGAGGCACGCCTGGGTCTCTCTTGTGTGCCACCTGCTCTGTGTCTGAGTCCACCTGACACTCTCCATGAGGAACCTTCTAGGGAAGGCCTCCTTCAGGTGGCCAGACCCGGGTGGTCGCAGAGTTCCCAGCCATCAGCTAGTGTCAGCTCTAGATAGCTGAGGGGTTCTCACTCATCGCAGACCCAGCCCCAAGATGCTCCAGGGTGGAACAGAGAGCAGCTCCCCCCACCCCACCCCTGCCCAAGCTCCACCCATCTCATAGATTGCCCAGAAAACAGAGTTGCTGTTATAGGCTGGATTGTTATGGTACTTGTAAGGGTTTTGGGTTTTTTTTTTGCAGAGCATGTGACACATTCATAACAAGTTGTATATTACGGTTGTATTTCACGATGGCAGCATTGTCACTAGCTCTTATACACAGTTGACAGTCTGTGCCATGCCATTGTGGCTCTACCCTCACTTTCAGGACAACCATCTTGCTCTGTGCTGGCCCAGGAGGGTGGGACTGGAGCAGCAGCCATGATAAGCACACTGATTCTGAGTCTGGAATCAGCTGTCATGGGAGCCGTGTGCTTCCTTCCGCGCCATGGATGGTCTTCTGCCTAGGAATCTCCAGCAGCCACAGCCCCCTTGGAGGGGAGCCTTTTCCTCTTGATGGCCACAGAGACAGGCCCGTCAGGCAAGGCCTTGATGACATTCCAGGCTTCGAACCGGGTGAGGCCTTGCATGGCAGTGCCAGCCAGCTGCAAGAGTTCATCTCCTGGCTGAACTGTGTCACCACTCAGTTCTGTCGCCACCCCTGAAATGAGAGAGACGGTGACCATGGATTCCACAGTGGCTTCTGAGGACCCGAAGCTTGGGGCTTCTCAAAGGTGGTGTCTGCGAATGGTAGGCCCTGAGGCTGCATGCCAAGCTTCCACTCTCTGTGGCCCCTAGAAAGCCATAGCCCATGCTGTCCCCAGGGCCAGGTGAGGTCCTTCCACAGAGGAAGAGGGCCTTCCCTGCAGTGGGCCCCTCTGTAAGTGGATTACATGCTGTGCTGTGTACCCAGCAGCACAGACTCTAGGCCCCAAGTCCCTTGACTTTGGCGCACATGCTGATTCCTGAGCTAACTCCAGAAGGGGAAAGGACCCTTCTCTGAGTTGAGGTGAGGACCCCATCCTGGGGTGCTTTGGGGTCCTTGAGCACCCCAGACACTGCCGTACCCATCACCTCTTCTGAGGAAGGCCCCATAGCACACAGCAAGAGAGACCTAGATGTTCCCCCCCAGTGCTCTCACTCCCGGCTCTGTGGCCCAGGGCTTCCAGCAGGAGCAGCAAGGAGTCAGGTGGATTAGGGGGGAGTCACAGGCCATTCCCATAGGTGTCACAGGAAGCCCCAAATCCAGCTGGCCCCGCCACTGGCTGTCCTGTATCCCAATTCATGATGGAAAAGATACCAGAATTACAGAGGCAAGCAAGCGCCAGTGAGTGGAGCCGGGACCAGGTGAGGCCAGGAGGCCGTGGGAAAATATGTAGCACAGTGCCAGTCTCCAACTTTGTTAAAAAACAAACAACAACAACAAAAAAAAAACAGATATTTTGTTCACCATGGATTTTTTTAACATTCTTTTTTTTTTTTAAATATTGATTGGAGTATTATTGATCTTGGGGTGGGGGGGTTCAGTTCTGTGTCTCAGGGCTGGTATGTTGGCCCTGAAAAGCTGAACCTGCCTAGGCCTCAGTCCCATAAAGGGATCCAGCAAAAGAGAGGTCAGGAGACGCTGGGGAGAAGCTGGAAAGGGAAAGGCACAAATCCCAGACAGGCCTGGGTGTGGTGCAGACACACTCACCTGGCCACACACCCACACCTGGGCCACATGCTCACACGTGGACACACTTGGCCAGAAGGGAAGAACATGTCCAACCACCCACCTTTGAAAATCCTGTTGACAGTGAGGGGCCTGTCTCCGTGCAGGGAGCCCCTCCCGCCTTCCAGGCTGAAGCCCAGCCCTGCAGAGGTCTTCTCCAGCGTCACGGTGAGGACAGTGACCTCCGCTGTGGAGGAAAGAAACCACAGGGCCTCATTGGAGACCAACTCCCACCCATGGCCCCAGCCGCTGAATGGCACACAGCACCCACACCGGCAGCCTCATGCATGGAAGCCACAGAGTTTGGAGCGACAAGACTGGCTCCCAATGGTCAAGGCCATGCACCCAAGGGGGCCTCCTATGAGTAGGGAGAACTTACTAGATTCTGAAGAGGCCTCACTGGCTGTGGAGTCAGTGGAGGAGTTCAGGTCTGGCACAGCCTCCTCAGCCTGCCGGGTGACAATCACGGCTTGTCGCGGGTCCCGAGCTTGGCGGAGGACGGCCAGGGCATCGTTGTGGGTGGCCCCTTTGAGGGACTTGCCGTTGATAGAAAGAACCTCATTGCCCTTCTGGATTGTCCCTTCTTGGGAGGCCAGCCCATCTGGAAAGACTCTGTGAACCTGGCAAGGCAAGAAGTGGGACTAGAAACCACAAGTCGGGTCTGCCTTGCCACTACAAGGCCTGACTACCAGTAACCAGCCCAGAGGAACTGAGGGTGGCGAAGAAGATTTGGGGTCACAAGGTCCTAGGACAAAGCTGCTGGCAGGCCAGCGTTCCTTCCCTCCATCCCCGGAGCAGAGTTCAGGGGCAGTCATGGTCCTCACCAGAGTTCCGCCTCTCTTCCTTCCTCACCAGAGCTCCGCCTGTCCCTTCTGCAATGCCCCAGCGCAAGGACTCCCATGGTCCCTCAGCACCCCTCTCTCTGCCCAGTCCTCACCACAGGCCCACTTACCGTGATCATCTTGTTCTCCAGGTCCACTCCCCCTGCCAGGCTGAACCCAAGGCCAGCTCCTTCCTCCTTGTGCAGAACAGTGACTCGGATATTGTCTAATTGCTGCAGACAAGAACATCTGTAACCACCCCTGTACCCACATGAAAATGCATCATCTGCTATATCAGCACGGGAACACGCATGTAACAGTTCCCTGTACCAGCATGGGGACACGCACACCCACAGTTCCCTGTACCCACACAGGAACACACACACATCCACAATCTGCTGTGCTGGCAGAAGAACACCCCCACAACCCTCTGTACCAGCACAAGCACCTCAACGAAGGCTTTAACATTATATGCTGTTCTATCAAATGGCAGCCAGACCAGCTCCCAGGCCCTGCCTTCCTCCATCCTGTTTCAGTTGGTCATGCAGACAGAATGACACTTTCAAGAGGCACAGGAAGGAAGCTGAGAAAGAAGAAGTCTTTCTAAAGCAGCAAGCCTACCTCTTTATCCTTGCCTCCCACATTCATACCCCTGGGTTGATCCTGCAAAGTCAACTAGAAACTTCTGCAAGATGGGCAATTCTCCATCATTGTAGGGAGAGGTCAGGTTGTAGGACTTGGAGGTCAATGCTGTTTTGCAGGTTGCTTGGTTGTTTCATTTCTTCCCTTCTTCATCATTAAGGGACCCAGCTTATCATCTCGTTCAAGTAGCCAGGCATATACAAAGCACACAAGCACATATTCACAAGTAGATGCAGGCACATGTGAGTGTGGGTTTGCATGCTTTTGCGCTCATGCATACACTAATCCATACATGCACGGACGCCGCTTCCACATGCATGCATACACACGGGCAGGCATGGGCATGTGTGGGTGTGGAGCCAGGACAACTTGCACTGTCTAAAGATACTGTCTCCCTATTTTCATCTAGAACTGGGATCTCAAGATCCAGTTCACCCAGAGCCAGGCAGATGAGAAAATGGACTGATTCAAGCAACAGGGAACTTCAGAAAACACACTCCCGCTGAAAGAGGTCAGCTGCTAAGCAGGACAGCTCTGCCAGACCACTCCCTTAGAGAGAGAGAGCAGGACAGAGCCAACGGCAATTCCCTTAGAGAGAGCCTGCCACCTCCCAACCTGCCCACCTCCCAACCTGCCCCCCCCCGTGCACCCACACCCTGCCTACCCCCCTCCCCTGCGTGCCTGCACCCTGCCTGCTGCACCCCCCACCCCTCCCCACGCACCTGTGGCACCCTGCCTGCCACTTCCTCTGCACACCTGCGTCTGTGCTCCGAGGAAGCAGAGCTTTCAGAGTGACTCACTTGACCCCCTGGGAGGCCTGGTGTGCACTGGAACCATCACCCACGCTGTTTACAGCAGTGTGCCGCCACCAGCCATAGATTCATGCCCAGGCTCAGCCCCTAGGACACCGGCACAGCACTGAACTTGAACTTGGAAGGAGAACATCTGGGCTCTGTGATCTGAGCCTCTCTTTTCTTATTTATACAATGGGCAAAAGATAGAAGTCAGTGTGTTACAAGCGCTTTCCAGCCTGTAAAGCTTCCTCAAAACAGTTTCCCTTTCTACAGCAGGATAAAATGCCTCAGTCTGGGCCTCGGGGAGCTATGTTGTCAAACCTCAAGGCCGATGGGCTCCTTGAGTCAATGCCTCCCAGGCCCTCCAGGTGACCACAACAGCCCTCTCCACCATGGACACCCACCAGGAAACCTACTTTCAGTGTGGCCTCATCCAGGACGCTCACTTCCTCCATGAGCTGTTTCAGTTCTTCTGCGCTCAGCAAGGAGATAACTGACTGGCTGGGCTGAGTGGTGCAGCAGGCCCCATCCTCAGGCTGAGAGACGCTGGGGGCCCCATTCCGGGCATCCACAGGCTCAGCCAGACCCTCGCTGTATTCTCTCAGCTCTGAAAGGCTTCAACAGGGAGAAGCAGTGAACCGAATGAATAATGAGTTCACCAAGCTAACATCGGCACCATTCCCCTCCCCCTACCCCCATGCAGTGCCCAATGCTCTGTACATGGTCATTCAGGGAACAGATCTGTTCTCAGTAGCACAATAACAACAAGTAAGAATGACAGGGGCAGAGATTCTGGGTCCAGAGGGGATACCAAGAAACCCACTACACTCTGCAAGGGAGACAGAGACAGGAGGAAGAGGAGGAATCTGGCATGGGGATGGATTTGGTCCAAGTGCAGTGGGTGTGGATGGAACATCACAATGGACCACTTTAGATTACAAACGCATCTTAACAAAAATAAATCAGCTAGCAGCCCAGACCTGCAGCAGGACTCCACACGGTTCCACCAGGCCCCCCATTCTGTACCCCTGTTCTCATCCTCCCACTGCCTAATTTAGCTAAAGAGGAACTGAGAACCAATGTGGCAGGAACTTGAGGTCAGAGTCAGCACTGACCTGGGGCTAGAACCAAGATGTCCTCAGTCCTAGCCCAGAGGCTGAGCCCGGGTCAGAGGGATATGGGTTCCTGCTGGGGAAAAACCCTCCCGAGGAAACCTAGACCCTCCAGAGGTCAGACGAGGCCTTGCCCAAGGGCCTCAACCTCCTGTACCTCCCTGCCTCACTCACCAGAGGCCCGCCCCTGTCCACCACCTCCCATCCCTCTAGAGGCTAGGAGGGAAAATGCCTCCTGGTTATGGAAGGCAGAGGTGCAAAGTACACATGTGTATGCACACACACACACACACACACACACACACACACACACACACACACCAGAAGAGAACAGCCTTTGAACTAGTCTGTCTGAGAAGATCTTAAAGTGACATGTGGGATCCTAAAATATAACAGAGGGAGAAAGAAGAGAGATGAGACGGTGAGAAGAGACATGGAACATGGACCCTCACTTGAGGGAGAAGCCAGTGTCCGGGGCAGCGGCTTCGGCAGGCCCATCTGCCGCGGTGTCTCGGCTGGAGGCAGGCTGGAGGGCAGCCCTTTCCTGGGAGAGGCGGGGGCTCTGGCTGCCAGGGATGGGGGATGCGAGGCACAGCAAGGACTTCATGACAGCCGAGGACAACTGGCTGCTGATGGCATAGAGCTTGCTGGACTTCTCATCCCCTGCCTTGGTCTCACAAGACTTGGTCCTGGTGAGGGGGAAGCTGCGTGCCCGCTGGCCTGGCATCTTGAGGGCTGGGCCTCGGGCATCCTCTGCCTGTGAGGACGGCAGTCTTGGGAGGGGTTGGGAGTCCATGGTTTTTTGGCAAGGTGGCCGTCCTGGGGTCGGGGATGCAGACACACCAGGGTCGCCGGATGGCGAGGCTGCAGGGAGGACCTGTGGCAGTGGCTCTGCCTCTGGCTGCTTGTGCTTGGCAGAGAACGGGGCTCCTGGCCCCAAAAGCCCAGGTGGCCATCCCTCCTCTGGCTTCTCAGAATGGCTAGAGGCCTCCCTGGAGGAGGGCGGAAGGCTCAGCCTCTGAGCTCTGTCAGGCACGTGGGAGGAACCCAGGTTTTCAAAGGAGCTGATCCTCTGCTTGATGGAGGAGGTGGAGGTGGGAGGGTGAGGGCCCTCTCTGGAGGCAGGCGCCGGCTGGCTGGCTGGGGGGGCCTCCCACAGCCTCCTCGGATCGGGGGTGCGGTTCCGCAGGCCTCTCAGGCTCTGACGAAACCACGCTGGCTTGGGGGCCACTGGGGGGCCTCTCTTCACACTACTGCTGTCGGCTGGCATGTGGACTTTGGGTGCACCATTGGCAGTGTCTGCCCTGGGTGGGGTCTCGCCTGGGTGGCCCTGCGTCCCCTCCTCTTCGCCCAGGCTATCGCCGGGCTGTAGTGGCATGTGGCCATGGTTCTCGCTCATGATGGGGTTAAATAAGTTCTTGATGCAGTCTGAAATCCTAACCCACGGGTCTTCGGCTGTGGGCTCAAAGCCGTAGTCCATCCGTGCCTGCCGCCTCAGCGCCCGGTGTTTTAGCGGGGATGCTCCAGCCACTAGGAGCAGAGACAAAGCCAGGGCTGTGCATTACACGTGTGTGGTTTTTCTTCCTAAATTCTAGCTGCAAAGCGAAATGGCAAGAAGGACAATGGAGGAGGCATGCAGGCCGCAGACACCACGGTGAGCTGCCACTGACTGCAGTGGGCATCTCTGGGCGTTGTCACCTGACCACAGAGGGCAACTTCCGGCACTGACACTGACTGCAGTGGGCAGCTTCAGGTGCAGCCACCCAAACACAGTGCCAACAGGCAGGATCCAGGACCCAAGGGGAGTTATTTGCTAGCATGCTAGTGTCATGGCACTGGAATGGCTCCACAGATATCTGTCCAATCTCAGCATTTTGAAGTGGAGGACTACAGTATTTAGTAAAGCAGGAGGCCCTCTGAGGACAGAACCTGAGAGGGGACTCGTCATGACCCATTCCCCTCTTCAAAGTAGATGACAAGTCATAAAAGATGCTAAAGCGGAAGCAGTTATTTTACCTTCTTACGCTTTCCAGCCATGGGCCACCAATTGGCTGCCATATTTGTTATGGACTGCTAGGCCATTCAGAAGGTAAGTGAACTGAGCACTGGTGGTTCACACCTGTAATCCTGGCTACTCAGGCAGCAGAGATCTGAGGATCACAGTTCAAAGCCAGCTGGGGCAGGAAAGCCTGTGAGACTCTTACCTCCAATTAACCACCAAAAGTGGAGTTCAAAGTGGTAGAGTGCTAGCCTTGAGCACAAAAGCTCAGGGACAATACCCAGGCCCTGAATTGAAGACCCAGGACAAAAAAAAAAAAAAGTGAGCAAAAAGCAGATGGGGCACACTCCACCCAACCTAGCTCTCCACACTGCCCGCCCTAGCTTAGCATTTCACATATCATACACCTGCCTGCCCTTCAAGGTGGGCAAGTTCAAGTGTGCTGCTCACACGTGGGGACAGGCCTATGTTAAGATAATGATCAGCTCACTCAGCAAACAGGTGCTTTCCCAGTCTAAAGAGCTAGCCAGAAGGATCCAAGTAGACAAATAAAACCCGTGCCCTGACTTGTGATGACACACTGGAATGTGAAGGCTCCATTCTTGAGTTCTGACTTGCCAAGCCTGGGATGGAGCCTGGAGGCACAGAGAACAGGGGGTCTCCACCCGGAACTCCACCTGCTTGCCAGGTCCTCGGAGTTGCCCAGCCATATCCAGCCCTCCACACATGGGGTTTTCCTCAGAAGCAGACACAGAGCCGGCATCTAGATGAGATGCTACCCTTGACTTCTCAGGGGCAGGGGGGTTGGCCTCTGAACCCCGACAGCCAAGAAGCCAAGGCCATCATGCGGCCTTCCGTGTTCGCTGCAGGCCACCTTTCTGTGGCCACGAGGAAGCTGCTTGGGTTTGTGGAGCACGAGCACCAGCTTGCACCCCAGTGTGAGGAGCACAGGCCCCTCTTCTCCCTCATGATGAAACCCCACCCTCCTATCCCCATCCCTTCTAAGGAGTTGCAGGGCTCCAGGACCCTGGATGTAGCATTTAAGTGGTTCCCTCTCCCCCTGCTTCTGCACTGTAAAGCTGTGAGCTGTAAGGAGCCATTGTGCTGAGAATCAAGAGAGAACAGTTGCTTAAGCAAGCCCTGTGCAATCGAGGGAGGACATCATGTTCTCCAGCTGTTCCTCAATTAGGATGACTAGGGGAACGAGTTGGAGGGGGGGCAGCCGTGTCCGTGGGCGCCTGTGCTAGGGGTGGAATGCAAGCACATCCCATCCCCAGCTCCTCCTCTCAGAAGCATCTCCTGAGCTTTCTTGCAAGGGGGCTCAAACAGTTACCAGGTGCAGGGCCGGCTTGCCACTGCCCTTCCGTGACCCAGAGCTCCAGCCAGACCTGCATCTCATCATTGTTGCCTCTCTCTCTCTCTCTCCTCACAAATCCAGCCTTTAACACATGCTTGCTAGTCTGGATGGTACGCTGGGGTCTGGGTGATCTTCTCCCCTGAGCTCATGAGGGGATCAAGGCTCACAAAGGTAAGGCAGGTTCCCAGGCCACAGGGGAAGATGGCTAAGATGATCTGAACCCAAACCCTGTGCTCTTTCAAGCAGGCTACTGAGTACTGAACACCATGCAGTGCTGGGTACTCAGCACTTCATGCCGTTAGGTACTCAGCACTTGGTACTGCTGGGTGGATGGCATGGACACATCTCACCTTCCACCTTATAGAGTGGTGACCACCAACAAAATGCTACTCGTGCTTCTCTATCACTGCCATTGTAGGTCTGGGAATAGTAAATGCCCCACGCTAGAGCCCAGGAGGCTGTGGGGCCTCCGGACCTCTTCCCAGCTGCCTCCCTCCTGGCCATCCCAATAGGGCTGCATTTCCTCCACTGGTCCACCTGGGAGGCTTCCCACTCACACAGCACCTCTACTGCCCTAAGCTGGGCTCCACTGTGCACACAGTACCTCTGCTGCCCTAAGCTGGGCTCCACTGTCCATTAGCCCCAGCGGTTGGCCAGGCCACCGCAGCAGGCTGAGCTTCAGCCCGAACTCCCTCTCCTACTTTGTCAGTGGACCCTCATCCGCAAGGCCCTTCCTCCTGGGAAGTGACTGTGGACACTTACCTGGGCTGGCCCTTCTCCCTGGCTCGCCCTCAGTGTGGGACGCAGTCTGCTGGTCAGGCTTGGGTCCTGGGCTGCAGGCAGCAGCACCGGGGCCTCTCCCCGCTGTGTCTTCCTGCTGTGGTGTCGGAGGCAGTGGTGGCAGCAGCTCTCCGGCTTCCTGTGGTGTAAACAGGAAGTGTCAAGGCGGCTGTGCGGGTGGGAAGGTGAGGGGCTTTTGCTTGGACGGGAGGACGGACACTGAGCTGCAGGTGACTGCAGTGTCGTCGCACCTTGAAAGGAGCGTCCCTCCAGCCTCTGTGCTTGTGGTACAGCCGGCCTCTCAGAGGCCTTCCAGGCCTGGTCCTGTGGGTGCTCAAGGACTTACACCTGACCCCCGCCACACAGCCAAGTAACAGATGAGGAAACGCGGCAAAGACCGGTTTCTCAAACCACACCCGTGGGTCTGCCCACTGACAGAAGAGGGCAACTCATTCCCTGCCCCTGCTTGCTATTGGATGTCAAGATCCCTGCAGCAGCTCTCCCAGAGGATGTGAGTGGAAGATCTCTGTCCCCTGCTGTCCATGGCCATCAGTGCATGTGGGAATGGTCCACATGAAGAAATCCCGTGTCGAGGTGCCATGTGTCCGTGTGTCATTAGTATGTAAGTGTGGCGTCAGGGTCTTGTCAGTATGTTGACGATGGAGAGCTGGAAGCCTCTGATCCAGCCGTTCCACTGCGAGTCTCCGTGCGGGTCCTGTGGACCGGCTTTTCTGTCAGAGCCAGGGCTGACTGCAGGTCTGCCGTGACACACCAGGGCTGGTGTTCAAGAGCGCCTGTGCACTGTGCAGGACGCCAGGCCACCCACGGGTACAGCCCTGCACCTGGGCACAGGTAGCACAGCCTCTTACCTGGTCGCGGGCGGGCAGGGTGTGGTGGGAAGCACGTGGCGAGCTCTCTCTCTCTTTCAGACTCCGCTGAGGTGCAGTGTCGCTCTTGAAGTATTTTCTAGGGGGAGGCTTGGGCTTGGAGGCCGTTGGCTTTCTCACCAAAATCTCAAAAGATTTCTTCAGTCTCCGTGGCGGGTGGGCATCCAGGCTGCCAGGGAGTGGTGGGCTGTCCTGGGGTGGTCCCAGCCTCTGTCCCCGACCCAAGGACAGGGGCTCTGAGCCCCCACTGCAGGGGCTGCCCCCCGGGGACCCAGACACACAGCTGCAGTCACTGCTGGAGCGGACCATGGCCTGCGCCCTGCGCTGCGCGGCCGCCGCGGTCTTCTCCCGCCCCTTCTCCACCGTGGGCCGCCCGTGCCAGCTGCTCTCCAGCCTCTTCCCTCCTGCACAGGACACAAAGGGGCAGGATGGGGAGGGAGGAGCTCTGGCCTGATGGCTCACGTTGCCTGGGGTCAGGTCCCACAGAGCTGCACGTGGAGCGGGAACCCAGTGGGCCCACCTGAGTGCACATGGGCTTGCCCCACCATACACCCTGCGCTCTGTGCTGGCAGCTGAAGCCTGGGCTGCCAGGTGGGGAGGCATGCACGTCCACGTCCCCACGTCCTTACCTTCCGGACCCCACTGCTGCCTCTCCTTCCCGAACCTCAGGCTCTCCACAGCCTGAGCCACAGCTTCTTTGAGTTGCTGCTCAGCAACCTAGAAAATGTCCGGTTGCCCTCTTAGACAAAGGGTGGAAACCCCTGCATGGGGCCCAGGGGCAGCACCAGCCCTGCGCCTGGATTCTGCCCTCCTCCCTCCCTGCAATGCACTGCAAACAGTGACAACGTGACTTCCAGAGATGATTTGGGCATCGATGACTCTCAGGATCTCCAAATAACCTTGAATGTCTGTCTATTAATAGAGAGGTCCCCAAGTCCCCTTCTCTGCTCGCCACCTCCTGACTGCTCTCTGCAAGACTTTAGGCACCCTCACCACCTCACACTTTACCTCTGCAATCTGCCATGACATCATTATTACTGTGGTCACCTGTCATGACATCATCTGCCATGACATCATCATCATTATCATCGTCATCGCCATTCTATTGTCTGGGATGTGGCTCACAAGTCCCTCATCTCATCAGTTATAGCTAGGAGCCAAACAGACTTGTGTTCAAGTCTGCTTTCCCACTGTTGGGTAGTATATCCTTAAAATCCACTTCCCAGAGGATAGTTTACAAAATAATGCACTTGAAGCCAATGGTACAGGAAACAAAAGACAAGTGGAGTGTTCCTCTAGGCTGTGGAAAGTCTCTCAGCAGCAGCACCGCGACTTCCACCCATGTTGTGTCCCTAGCACAAAGGGGAGAGCACCTGGCGAAGGCCCGTCACCTGAGGGTCGGGGTGCCGGCTGACGATGATGGGTACCAGGCCGGGGCTACAGTGGCTCAGGACCGCGTAGACTTCGTTGAGGGACATGCAGTGCACCGGGGCGTCGTTGATCTCAACAATCTCATCTCCGCACCTGTGGTCACAGCCACAGGAAGTGGTCAGAGAGCTGATGGAGCTGGACGTGCAGGGCCACCTCCCCCCAGTCCACTCCTAAAATCTCTCAACAGCAACAGACACCCCCATCACCCACACAACTCAACATTCCCCTGGCCGCCTCCCCGAGCAGCCAAACTTCACACGCACGCTGGCCCACGAGAGCAAGCAAACTGCCTCCTCCATTCCTTAACCTCTAAGGACACCTGGTCCAGGTGAGACTGCCACTTAGCCAGTTAGCCCATGATTTACCCAGCCCACCCCGCCTTTGGCCCTCAGCACTCCTGTACACAGGAGGAAAGTCAGAGCAGAGGGGGTACCACAGGGTGAAGAAGCAGCCCAGGGAGAGCAGCCGTGGTCCCTGCAAGAACCAGTGGTGGAACTCCTCTCTGCTTAAGGCAGGACAGGAGCCATGAGCAACTGCTGGGCTTTGGATAGGTGCCCTAGAGGCATTGCTTCACCCTGTGCCAATCACGGGGCTACTGAAAACACACATGAGGGTGTGCCTCGAGTGTAGTCTCGGGTCTACTGGAAACAGACACGGACGTACCGCAGCCGTCCATCCAGGTGAGCCACGGATCCCGGAGAGAGCGTGTGGATGAAGATGCCAGAGATGCACTGGAAGTAGGGGACACTGCACAGGCCGATACCCAGGCCCACACCGGCCTCTGGAAGGCAGAATGGGGGGGGGCTTTCCAGGTGTGTACTGCCCTGTGAGGCACCCCAGAGTCTCATGGGCTACACAGTGACCCCACTTATCCCCCATCCACGGGCTACACAGTGACCCAGTTGATCATCCCGAGGCTGGAGGAGACTGGAAGGGGGGGGGTGGAGGCTGGAGGGGCTTGGAGGAGGAAATCAGAAGGTGGAGGAGGCTGGAGTAGCATGAAGGATGGGGAAGAGGCTAGAGGAGGAAGGAGGGGGTAAGAGGAAGGTGGAGGGAGTGGAAGAGGGAGGAGGGTGGTGGCAGGAAGGAAGGACACTGAGAAGGAAAGTGGAGGAGGCTGGGGGAGGCTGGAAGTGGGGTACAGGAGGCTGGAGGGGGTAGAGGAGGCTGGAGGAGGCTAGAGAGTGGTGGGGGGGTTGGGAGTTGAGGGGGGATGCTGAGGAGGAAGATGGAGGAGGCTGGAGGGAGTGGGGGATGCTGGAAGGAGTGGAGGACATTAAGAAGGAAGGTAGAGGAGGCTGGGCGAGGCCGGTGGCCCTCTCTGGCAGGTGGCACCCTAACCTTTCTTCAGTGAAACCTCCACCATGATTCTGTAGCTGGGCCTGGCAGGGCTGGTGGGGCTCTCCAGGGTGAAGGGGGGGCTGTCGCTGGCCACACAGGTGCTGGAGCTGAGGGAGCGGCAGAGAGGGGGCGACAGGTGTCTGCCCAGGGAAGGGGGTGTGGTCAGGCGGGTCCTCACAGTGAGGGTGAGCAGCCCCTTCTTGGCTTGCTGGAAGGAAAGAGAAGGGTTGACACCCGGCAGCAACAGCGGAGGAAGAAAAACAGCCGCGGAGGCAACAGCAATAAAAAACCATCACACAGTGGTGTGCACATGTACAATGCCTACATGTGTGCACTTCACACATGCAATGCATGATGTAGGACACACAGACACACATACCACATGTTATATGTGGCATACACTATGCAATACACACAGGTACATATACCACACATTGCACATGGTGTATGTTATTCAATACATATGCTACATATTACATACAGTATGTTGTGCACACATGCATACACACTACATATTTCATAGAGTATATACCATGCAACATATAGGTGTGCGTTACATATTACACCCAGCATATGCCACACGATACATATATGTGTGCATGCTACATGTTATTCTTGTGTGTGCATACTACACATTACATGCAATATAGACTTGCAATACATGCATGCATATTACACACAGTGTATACTATACAATCTATATTATCTATAAACTTATACTCCAGAGAGTCCTAAACTGAACTAACTAGGTGCTCCATGCAAAGGAGTTTTCATAAAGGGGCAGTGCTAAGAGTTTGGTGTCATGGCTGGCAGTCCCCAGAGTGTGGCCATGTGCAGATAAGAAATAATCACCTTGAACTTCTGCAAAGCATCCTGATGTGTTAGTCCAGCCATTGACTCACCATTGAGTTCCAGAATCTCATCACCTGTTGTTGAGAGAGTGAAAAATAGTAGCTAAGAATAGCATCTCCCGTACCAGACTCCAGCTGCAGCTTCAATCCACACACGCCCGGCTTTATATAACTACGCATGCGATGAGAAAAGGCCCAACTGAGAGCAGTTAGGGTGTCCTTTCCCAATCACACCAAGGAAGGATTTTTTTTTTCTTTAGGTTAGGAAAGCATCTACCCCTGTGGACTCCGAGGTCCAGCTCTGGGCTCTTCCACTTTGTCCTTAATTCAACCAAATCCGGTAAAAATTGCTTGGCCTGGGTTTTGCCAAAAACATCCTATATAATCACTTTTTGGAAGAGGAATCAAAATAAATTATCCGTAGTTTTGATCTAGAACAACAGATTCTTGCCCCTGCCATGCATCCCTAATCTACTTTCCAAAGACCGCTTGAGGGTTGAAACCAGAATTTCTACTAGCACAGCATCTCCTTGGCAGGCTGAAATTCAGCTTTTATGGCTGCTATTAACTGAAGAGACAATAAGAAGAAACAATAAGGCTTTGCTTGGGCATACCTGCATCCAGGCAAGAACATAAAACACAATGCTAGGCCTTCCTGCCTGCACAAAGGGTCGTTAAACCAACAGTGGAGGTTCCAGTCCCGTTGCTCTTCCCTTCCCTCCTTGGCTCCCACTTTCTGCCTGCCTGTGGATGACCCCTTACTCTGGATGGCACCTCCCTCCCCTCCCCTGTACCTCCCTCCCTTCCCCTACACCTCCTCTCCTCCATTATTTCCCCAGTGTTGAAGGCCCTGGAGTCTACATGCCGCCATCACTGCCTGGTGGACAGCGCCCCCTGGTGTCAGCCTGGACCGTGGCCTCCCCTCAGCAGTCTTCTCTCCCAGCCTCTTCTCTTCCCTGCCTCCACCTCTTCCTCTAGGCAATGCTTTGTCTTTCCCTAAGAGACAAAGACCACAAATCTCCAGCTTTCCCCTGGCCTTCCTGTTGTAACTGCTCGGGGCTCTGTCACTTGTGCTGACCATCCTGGCAGCCTCAGAGAGCAGCTCCTAGGAGGGCGGGCAGCCCTGGTATGCCAGTCCTCCCATCCTCCATTTCCAGTCTTGCATCCCAAGATGTGGCTCCATTCTGAACCAGCACCAAACCTCCAAAGGGCTCACAGCCTACACAGTGCAGCTGTGGGCACATGCAAGCTGATGAGCTTTCTGTAAAGAGCCAGTCACAAATACCTGGATTCTCATAGAGCCATGCCATCTGTTACCATGCCCCAGTGCTGGTGTCAAAACACAAACCTAGCCACCAAACAATATGTAAACGAAGGAGCCTGGCTGTGTCCAGTGAAGCTTTTCTGTGACACCGAAAGTCGCACTTCATTTCATTTTCCCACAACACACGCACACACACACACACACACACACACACACACACACACACAGGCACACACACAAAGAGAACAGTTTGGCACTTGTAACCATTTAGAAGTGAGCAGTGTAAAAACAGGTTGCGCCTACTGGACCAGAGTCTGCCCTGAGGCTGCCCACATTCTAAGAAACCATCGCTGCATTGTGTTGGGGCTGGCAAACATTTGCTTTTAAGAGTCACTTGGCAAAATGTGTTCATCTTTGCACATCCATTGGGCGAGCCCCTCCTCAGCTTCCCTCCAATTTCTAGCTACCTACCCTTGAACTTTATCTCCCAGCTGAAATCCAGAGGCCTCTTTAGACCAAGCCTATAGCCTAATAACCTAATGTGACCTCAGGGACAACTTGAAGGTGCGGCCCTGACCCCCTAGGACCAGAAGGCAAGTGTCTCAGTTTCTTAGGAGGACTTGGGGCTTCCATTCTATGGTGATACCGAGAGCTGACAGGAAAGAGCTGGGGTAAAGGGTGGGGAGGAGGACAAGGGGAGGGGGTCCAGCAGGCAGGTCATGTCTGATTCCTCTCTGTATTCCTAGAGCCTTTACCTCTACAGTATCTCAAAGAATGGCTTCCCCTCTCATCTGCTGGATGCACTGGCCTTAATTCCTGTGGCCGTGGGTGGAAGAGGCCAGCGGGTGGGGAAGAAAGAGGGTATCGGGGAACCCTAGCAGTGGAAGGATCATGGAATGGAGGGACCAGAAAGGAAAGGGGGGAGGAGAGGCTGTCCAGGCTGGTGAAGGCCCCCAGTGATGATGGGGAGCTGAAGGGAGAAGGTCCCCTCCACCCACCTGCAGACCTCAGGTGTGTGGATGGCCTAACAATTCTGGATCCTTCCTTTGATTTCTCAACTATTCTCCGATAACAGATGGGGAATCTACCTTCTTGTAGCCTTCCGTCAGCTGCCGCAGCTCCCCCTGCAAAGATGGTTTTGACGTAAATCCCAATGGGGCCATAAATGCTGTCCTCTCCCCCAACAATGCTGAAGCCCAGGCCCTAGGGGAAGAAGAGAGGCTGGGATGAGAGTACACCATGCCAATCCTGAGGAGTATTTCCTGAGCTCTTGCTCTAGCCCGGAATACAGGAGAGGACAGGGTGCCCTGAGGGACAAGGCCACACCAGGCCTCACAAAGGAATGGGAGGAGCAGTAGCAGTAGCGTGTAGCCTGGGTGCTGCATCATACCACAGCCTGGGTTGATGCATGGTACCGCAGCCCAGGTGCTGCATTTTACTGCAGCCTGGGTTGATACATCGTACCGCAGCCTGGGCTGCATTACATCTGAAATTCTCCAGGAGTGGCGCCTCCACATGCACAGACAAAGGTGGATGGAGACCTTGTCCTGGCTCTCTCTCCAGTTAGTAACTCTGATCAAGCCGCTTTGAGTCCCAGCTCCCCCTGTGAAATGCTCCTGGTGTGGTGTCGCCTCACCCACACCTAGCGACAGCATCATGAACTCAGTGGCAGTAACAGCGGCAGCTGATGACAGAACAGCAACCGTTCCTCCTCCTTCCCCGAGCCCCTTCCTGCTTCTGCTCTGGGTCCCACCTGCCTCTCCTCCAGGCCCCAGACACATGCCATCCCTCTGCTCCAGGCGCCATCCTCCCGGGCCAGGCTACACACAGGGGCCTGGGGTTGTGGGGGCTCAGGCTTGGATACCACACCCACTGCAGCACAGGTGGGAGGAATTTGGGAGTGGAAATTTCCAGTAACAGGGGAAATGAGTGACAGCGGGAGAGGGGAGAGTGGCTAGGCTTGCCCTACAGCTGTACCAGGGAGCCCACAGAATGGGGATCAGAAATAGGACAAGGACTCAGGATGCACAGGTCCCTCCTTGAGGACCACTGCAGCAATCAGTCCTCATAGCAACCTTGCACTAGACTATCAGAGGCAGCCTTCCATTCCAGCCCTGGGCTGCAAACACGGCCCCCTATGTCCCAGGGGACACAGCCGGGGGAAGCTGCGGCTGATGGCCGAACTCACACACCATGGAGTCACCCAAATGGAGCAGGGAGCACAGAGGCCAAACATCCATGAGTCCAGCTTTCATTTCCCAAACTAGAAGAAACACAAGGTAAGATGTCTTCCCCTACATTCCTGGGTTTAGGGGTCAGGTAAGCGCAGGTCCTGGGAAATCCGCTTCCAGGAAGGAATGAGGGAGAGCACTCTGAGAGCTATGGCAGCAGCTCTGCTGGGAAGCACAAAACGGCGATGATCCTGGCTTACCTTGGCCTGGCCCTTCATGAGCACGATATTGGAGATGACGGAGGCCTGTGGACCCCATGGCTGCCCCAGCTGCACTGTGCTCAGTGATCGAGTGGGTCTGGAAGCTCCCTGTAAGGAGGAGCCAGGGTTTTAATGTGCTTGGAGGGCTACTTGCTTTGTGGAATCTACTTCCTCATTGCCAGGCCTACATCCTCAGGTCCTGGCAAGAGAGGAGGCCCTGTAGCTGCCCATGCCGGGCACAAGGGGGCGCTCAGCAGACAGTGAGCTATTCCTACCGGGATTTTTACATCTACTTTTTATTTTGCCTACTAATCAAACACTGCTGTAGTTTGTGGACATGAAAACATGCAGGAAGGATTGTTCAGCCCTTCCAACCATCCCAGCTTCCCGTCTTCCCGTCCTCCATCCTCACCGCAGTCTGTGCTGCTGGACAGTCCAGCTGTTGAGAGAGCGACTTCCTGTTGCTACAGAGAGAATAAGGCTGCCGGTCTGTGGTGTCCACAGATTTCTTGGTCACTGGGAAATCAACCTCTCCTGAGCAGTATGGATTAACACCTGCATCGAGAGGGAGAGATCCAAGAAAAAAGCATCTGCAGTCTCCAAATGCAGAGCTGGAGGAGGAACAGCACCAGCCTCTGCCTTCTGCCAATCCCTCGTCAGCCAGGGGCCACGTGGTGCCCAAGGCTGGTGCATGGGGGAGGCACTGTTGCAGATGTGGGCAGAGCGTCCCTCCTCTCCTCACAGGAGCCCTGAACTGCTGGGTGCCGACCAGGCCTTTCCACAGGCTGGAACTCAGCAAGCGTCCAGAGATAGCATCTCCTATGTGCCAAGCCAAGTGCAAGGCCCTCAGGAAACCACACACTACCTCAAACCCCATCCCACCTGCCAATGCATTTCCAGTCCCAACCAAGGAGCAAGGGGAGGGAAGCAGCGGAGTCCCAAGGCAGACAGAACCCAGCCAGGGCCTCGTGGGGGAGGCCAGGCAGATGCCTCCCAGCCGCCCACACCCAGAGGGAAAGCCCTCCACCCTCCAGTGAGCTCAGTAAACACAATTTATACAGCTTCCTCTGCCTTCCTGTCTTCCAACCATCCACACAGCTGGAGAAACCTTCAGAGATGCCCTGATTCCGTCAGCACTTCCCCACTAAAGTACAGTGCTAGCCACATGGACAACTTAAATTAAAACAAGGGAGACTAATTGTAACATTATATTCACTATGCATTGTCTTTCTGGCACAGAAATAAGACAATGGGACTTTGACAGCCTGCTTTTCCTAGCATTGCTCGGGCTTCAAAGCTGCATCATCTGTACTTGCAGCCTTTTCCACTGGAGGGCGCCATGTTCAAGCCCGCAGAAAGACAGGGGTTTCCTAGCACCCCTACCCAAGAGAGGAAGAAATGTAGGAAGGCAAGTGGAGCCCAGCTACAGAGGTGACCCTGGAGAGGCCAGCCGGCTGGGGGTGGAGGGGGGTGTGGCAGGCCTTGAAGAATGCTCTGGGAAAGGCCAGCCACGCCATCTTGGTGTAGTACAGGTGGACCAGAAGGAATTTCTCCTCATGTTCAAAGGCAGCATGGCCCTGGCCCCAGCCCTGGGGACATTCCGAAGCCACTGAGGCCACACTTACTAGTGGAGTTGCTACGTGTCCTCTGGTGGCAGACTTTAGGGAACAGGAAGCGACTGCTCTGTGCCTCAGCTTTCCCAGGCTTTTCTCTGGAGGAGGCTGTAGAAGATTCCTGCAAGGGAATGCTCATCTTAGTTACTCAGCAACCCCGGACAATGGAGGTGCATGCTGGGCTTACGTATAATGGAAAGAACGAGCTGATTTCGGGGTTTCCCAAAATCTGTCCATAGTCAATCCCTGTTGTGTTAACCAAACTAAGCCTTTGCTCCTTTGAGTTGATTATCTCTGGTACCTGCCAGGTGGGGAAATCTGACTGGCGCGCTGAGCCTTGAACCCGGAGGAGTAAGGTTTGGCTGCATGAAGAGTGGGGATGGGATTTCGGGTGGGCGAGGCAGCCATGCAGAGGTTTGAGGTGGTGGCCAGTGGCCACGTGATCAAGGGAGAAGCCGGACTGGGCTGTGCCATCAGAAGGGCAGCTTCGAGAGCAGATGGAAAGGTAGATGCTTTACCTTCTCCCCACACCCCTTTATTCCCCTCCTTCTCACCACACTCTCTTGCCAGAACGGATTCAACATACCTAGGGGCTAACAGCAGCTCTGGGGGCAGGAGCCCCAAATGCCTGTGGCAATGACTGGAAGTCACACACATGCTCTTCGGGGTCCCTGGACCCTAGCATGCCTGGGGCCCCACCTTGCTTCCTGCTTGGGCCTCGCCTGCCTCCCTCCCATCCTCCCGCACACAGGCAGGGACATGGTAGCTCCGTGGGAGTCCTAGATCCCCCACCCCTCCGGCTGTGGTCAGGACCCACAGCTGCTCTTCTGTGGCAGGAAGTGGCCCGTGGCCAAGGGATTCGATTTCCCACTTGCTAGGGAAACCCGGGCCGCAAAGCCACAGGCCAAGCTGCCCATTGGCAGTGAGACGAAAGAACGCAGCTGAGTGGCGCCTGGACCGCACGCCACACACAGCACATGCAGAGATGCGGATGGCTGACCGAACTCATCACCCCGAGGCGCCTCCTCATCACCCCGAGTCGCCTCCACGCGTAGTGACGTTGCCTGAGCCATGTTGTGAGTGTAAAGAGAGGCAGCATTCGCCACATGGGTCAGCACAGCCCAGGTCCTTCATGAGGGCAGCTCTGGAGTAAAGGACCCCACATCCCCTGCTCTGCTGCTGCCCCTCCCCAGGCCGGGGTCCGGGGACTCCAGACCCCCGCCAAAGCCGAGCTCATGCAAACCCAGGTCAATACTGGTGGCCCCTCCTACCCATTTATGCAAATCCCTCCCCACTACAATTTGCAGGGCACCCAGGCGATGTGCCAGGGTGAGTAAGCACGGTCTGACGACATTCAGCCACAGAGAAACTGAGGCACAAGTGCAGACGCAGACAAAGATGGCCTCAGAAGGGCTGGTGCCCCTTCACTCCAGGTCTGTGCTGTTGGGAGCAAATTGCCCTGCTGGCTGGAGGGGAGTGGGGTGCCCACCCCTGGCTGGGGGGGGCAGGGTGCTCAGCTCTGGCTGGAGGGAGGCGGGGTGCCCACCCTGGCTGGAGAGGGGCAGAGTGCCCAGCTCAGGCTGGAACGGGGGGCGGGGTGACTCTTTGCTAGGGAGGGTGGTAAGTGGACATTGCCAGGTGTCCCCAGGCTGTCACATAAGGAAGTGAAGATGCACAGGAAGAGGGGATAGCAGATCCAGGAGCATGTCAGGGAGCCAGGAAGCCAACCCTCCCTGTGCCACCTCATCCAGGGCAGAGCAGGGGTGAAGCTGGCTGGGAACTGTTGGGGCAGCGTCCAGTGGAGGACGGGATGTGAGGGCTGATGGGCAGCGTCCAGCAGAGGATAGAACATGCCCCACCTACCTAGCTGGGACTCTCCTTCTAACTGGCGGGGTCCCCACTCTCGCCCTTACCCTCACTCCACCTGGCTGGACTTCCCTCCCTTTAGCCTCCAGTCTCCTCGAGGGCATGTAGAATACTCTGCCTTTGAGTCTGTTAGTCCCTCTTTTCAAGATTCTAGGTCAGACGGAGTTGGCACTGTTGGAAGTCGGCTCTTAGCATCCTGCCATTTGAATCCATCCCAGGTGCCCGAGACTCCTAGAAGGAAGGGCGCATGGGCGTCTTAGGTGCTGCCTGAACTCAAATGCTGGCTTTGGACTCTGCACCTCTCTGGCACAGCCTTGGGCGGAGCTGGCTGGCCCTGGGCCCGGGTGTGCCACCTCTGCCCCTCTGATGAGGCTTGTTCATTTCAGCTTGACTGCTTGTGCAACTTCCTGTCAGTGAATTCTCACATGGGCGTTTCTGGAGCAGAGGCCTCCCTCAGCCTGTCCAGATGCTGTTTTGAAATCCTTGTAGCCATGGCATTGCTGGAAGCTGAGAAGGCTGTCTTGGCCAACTGAGTCACGCCTGGTGCCGGGCTGCGCTGGTGCAGGGAGGGCAGAGGAGGGGAGAGGAGGGCAGGGCAGCAGCCCGGGACTGGGACCAGAGTGTCCCTGGAACAGGAAGCAGCAGCAGCTGTGCAGGCGCTTTCAAGGCACCTCCAGAGAGGGCAGGATGGCTGCGGCCCTTGGCCTCGGTGACCCAGCACCCTGACTGAGAGGCCACATACAGCTGAGTCCTTAGACTTTCATGGAATCGCCTGCTCTCCTCCAAATGGACACCAGATCTCAGGTCTGAGCTGGGCACTGCCACTCCCTGCCATCCCAGCTTGCCCTTGACTCAGACTTGACCCATCTGTGCAGGCCACCCCCTCCTCTGTCCACAGACACTCCGCAGCGCCCCAGCGCATGGCCAAAGGCCTCCTGAGCAACAGCGGCTCACACCTGCCATCCCAGCTACTCAGGAGGCTGAGACCTGAGGATCACAATCCAAAGCCAGCCTGGGCAGGAGCGTGCAACACTCTTATCTCCTATGATCCTCCAAAAGACAGAGGGGAGCTGTGGCTGAAGTGGTAGAGTGCTAGCCTTGAGCAAAAGAGCTCAAGGACAGCGCCCGGGACCTGAGTTCAAGCCCCAGGACTAGCTAGGGGGTGCACGCACATACACACACACACACACACACACACACACACACACACACACACACAACACCATACTTCCATCTAGACTTGAACAGTAGAGCTTCCTGCCTCCAGTCATCTCCACCAGGACGCCTCCCCAGACCAGCTTTACCCAAACCTCCCTTCCCAGCTGTGCCCGAGCCACGTGCAAACTCACTGTTAGCCAGTGAGCGCCTGACAGTGGCTGCTGGCCAGGTATGCTGACCGCACAACCATTACTGCACTCGCAAACAATGCCATCCTCACCATCAGTGTGCACAAACAGAAATGGCATTCACCATTACTACATACTGCGAGGTACCAGTGGGTTTTCTATTACTGATGCCACAACTGTATCTTTGCAAAGCTCGTGTGAGTTATAGGCCATTACTAACACGCTCAGTGCCATACTTAAGAAAACGGACATACAGAGAGGTAAGTTAGCTGCCCAGGATGGCACAGACCCTAAGTGGGAATGTGAGACCCCAGTCCGTGCCCCTGCAATCCCAGCCTGTGCCCCAAGGCCTCAGCCGTGAGAAGACGATGGTCACTACCCTCCTCCTGAGGGTTGTGGAGGAGCACAGTGAGCTATGAGCTGTGTGTAGCACATCAGAATTGCTGAGATGGGGGAGGCGAGGTTTTGCCATCATCCCTCAATCTGTGTTACACATTACATTACTTGCTCACGTTCACATCGGCAGAGGCCACCTGGAAAACACCCAGTGGGCACTCGGGGCATGAACTTGCCCTCCCCTCCTCACCCATGCCCTCTGCCGGAGCCAGGCTCCCTGGCTGTTCCATAAGTCTTCAGAACAACCTGCCCACCATATCTCCTCTGACCCCAAAGACGTCCCACTGCATGGAGCATTGCCCCTGGTGTCTTCCTCCAGCGCTCCAGGCTCGGGGTACCCTGTGCTGACAAAGCCTGTCATTGGCTCTCAAGCAAGCATCCCCTGAGCCTGACTTGCCACCATGCTGGTTTATACAGTTGTCATGGAGGCCCTGGCTTAAGTTTCTCTTAGCTTCTGTTCAGAATGAAAACGTTAGCTTTCCCAATTTTGAATGAATGGATTGCAGGAGGAATTCCCAACATGGACACCAGCCCGAGGGTCTTCCAGCCTCTGGTGCCTGGGCCTACCTTCATGAAGAACATCCACCTGCAGTTCTTGCCTCCATCGCCTCCAGCCACATGGAGCTGAGCAGCCTCAGGGGCCCGTGTGAGGTCAGGGAGGCTGCAGAGCCCTGCCTCCGCTGTGTCGTCCAGTGGGGTGGCCGAGTGCAGAGGTCCCCGCATGGGGGAAGGCGGAGGCCCCTCCGGGGCCCGGGCCAGAGCAGCTTCCAGGGGGTTAGGGAACCTCTCCTCTGGACTGGAGCTGTCCTCGCTGGTTCTCCCATTGCAGAGGATCAGGGAGCGGGAGATGGACCGGAACTTCATAGATTTGCGGCTCTTTCCAGAGCAGCCGTGGGGCTCCATCCTCAGAGAGGAAGTGAGGCCACCCTTCTTCTTTTCTTGGTCTCTGGCCCTGGGCTGGTGGCTGGCACCCAAGCTGGGCTTAGCAGCCACACCATGAGTCCCTAGAGGGAAGAGGAAATGGGAAGAAGCCACGTGACTTGTTGACACATGGAGCTGGACAGGCACAGCCTTGAAACCTGGGCCTGGGCACCCAGGACACAGGGCAGATGGCACCCTGGAACCTAGCCATGGACACCCAGGCCTCAAGGCAGATCGATGCATTGCACTGTAAGGGTTCACCCTGGCTTTCCTGTCTGCAAGCCAAGTGGGGCTCCATTCACCCAATGGTCAGCATGCCTCCTCTCCCAGTCTAAGCCTTCATCCTACAGGCCGAAATGCAAGGTGCTGGCAGAAGAGCCCATATCAGAGTCACAGGAAAGAGTGGGCACCATGAGGACCATGGCTTATGAGCATTTAAACTTGAAGCCCATCTTCAAGAAAACCCAGTCTGTACAGGGCACAGAGGAGAGGACCAGGGAGGGCCAGAGAGGGACAAGGAGGGATAAGGAGAACCAGGGAGGACTCTCTCCTTCCTGTCCAGTCCTGTTATTCTCCTTGGTGACTCTCAGTGTCTCCACAGACACCCCAGGTTCCAGGAGCTCAGCTGTGACCACTGGTAATAGAAAGTTGAGGCTCTCACCAGTACCAACCTGCCATAGCCTTTGTGAGTAAAAAGGGAAACTTGCCGGGGCTGTACGAGGTTCAGCAATGAAACAGGCAAATGTGTGCCCTTCCCAGGGCTTTGGGCTGTGGCCGGGCCAGGGCCCCAGCACCACGGCCACCAGAACCGGTCACCAGCCCAGGGCCGCAGCCCAGCCCCACACCTGGCTCCCAGCCTCATCCCCGGCTCTGCCTTCCCACGAGAGGCCTCCAAGGGTCCCCAAAGGGCAGGTGACAAATGAGGCCCGGTGCTGCCCAAGCCACAACACGGAGTCGATTCCAGATCAACAAGCAATGGGTTACCCACCCCTTCCCTCACCCCTGCGCTGCTTGTGCTCATTGATATCTGCATCAGCCCTTCTTCTTTCAATTTATTCACCAGCAGCCTATGGACAGCCCCCAACAGCAAAGAACCAAATCAGAGGAGAAGCTGAAGCCTCTGAGATCTTCTACCTGTCGGGCTCCATTCAACTGCCTCGTTTTACAGAAGACACAAGTGAGGTCCAGAGGGGTTAAGTTCATTTCCCAAGGTCACACAGATAAGACTCAGGGCAGGCTGAGCCCTAGAGTGCGGCTCTCCCCTCTGCCCCTGGCTCTCTTTATCTTTAGCCTCGGAACACACTCCAAGTCAGTCCCTCTGCCTTTGAATGCACTAGCTTCTCGGTCCTCTGCCCCTGCCTCCCTTCCACTCACATCTTCCTGAGCAGTCAGTCTACACTCTCCTCTCTCTCTCCTTGTCCCTACCCTTGCCGCACAGAGCTGGCCTCCTTCCCCTCCAGCCTCTGACACTTTTCTCTCTCTTGGTTCTGTACACCCTATGTCCCGGAGTCCAGAGGCCATGCCCACTTGGTCAGCTGTTGCTCTTCACCATGTGAAGATGGCTGCCTAGGAGCCAAGCTAACCCAGGAGGTGTGGAAGCCACAGAGGAAGGGGGAGATGTGCAGAGAGAAAAACCCAAGAGGGACTGAGTCCACAGGATGCCCCACACGCAGCTAGATGCAGCCATGCCCGAAGCCATATCTAGCCAGTTCTATTCAGTTCTAGAAACCAATAGGTTGGTTCCTTTTCTGGATTTAACAAAATAATCCTCCTTGCATAATGGTTCTTCACCCTGGTGCTGCTGGCACAAGGCATGGAAAACAATGGCTTCCAAAGACCAAGAGAGCGTTCAGATCTGTTTCTTATCCCATGCCAAGTCTTAGATGGGAGCCAGCCATGCCTGGTCCGTGCTGGAGCCCTCCGTCCCTCTGCCCTGGGCTGGCTCTTCTACCCCTTTCTACTAAGCAGTGCCACGGTCTCCAGAGTTCCTGAACAGCAACACCTACTTCCTTTCCCCTCTGTAACTGACCCGGCAGAATCCATCTGTGGCCATCTGCAGGAGTGGCCAATGCATGCAAGTTTTAAGAACAAGGATCTGGAGGGAGCGACCACTTCCCCAGCGGGCCCTCACAGGAGCGAGCAGGCCTGTGGGCACCAGGGCAAGGCGGGGCCCTCCTCTCAGCAAAATGCGCCTTGTGCATGCAGGAAATGCCAGGAAGGAAGAAAGCAGCCCCAAAGGGCTGAAGTGGGGCTGGCACCGAGACACACAGGAGAGGCAATGGAAAGCCCGGTGCGGTCACACGGTCACCCAGCTGTGCTCAGGACACTGAATTGGTTGTGGCTCTGGAGCCCTATGAGTTGCATCCATCTGTGTGCCCTCCATGTGTGCCAAGCCCCACCAGCCTGTGGCTGAGCCTCCTCCAGGCAGCCTGCGTGGGCGCAGGGCAGCCAGCACCCATCTGCTCTGTGCTTTCCCCGCAGGGCCCTGTACTCTCCCTGCAGGGCTCCATGCTCTCCTTGTGGAGCTCCATGCTCTCCCTGCAAGGCTCCATGTCTTCCTTCAGGGCCCTGTGCTCTCCTTGTGGGGCTCCATGCTCCCCACGGGGCTCCTTGCTCTCCCTGAGGGGCTCCATGCTCTCCCTGTGGGGCTTCATGTGCCCCATGGGGCTCCCTGCGGGGCTCCATGCTCACAGGGGCCCCTGCAGGGCTCCATGCTCTCCCCCGGCTACTGGGCAGACACATGGCAACCTGGTCAAGTTTGCAAGCTGACAAAGATGTGTCTTAATTCCACAGAAATCCAGAACTCCAGGAGTTCTGGAGCCACTTGTCTATCTTGCACCCATTACCTTGTATTCGTTTCTTGCAGGAGTTAGTCCCAGGACCCTCGTCTAAGTGAGTGGGGCACTGCCAGGCTGAAGGGTCACGCTTCTCATGGTCAAAACTGAGGGCCCCGCATGGAGCCCCCCTGGGGGAGGAGGAGCTTGGCTGGGCAGCAGGACTGCAACCTCGTGTGCCCACTGCCCCGCCACCTCCTTCTTCCCTTCCTCCCTCCACACCGCCAGTACCAAGATGCAAAAATCCCAGGAACCAGCCTCTAGACTGCCCACCCGACCAGGGACTGGCCTCCAGCCCTGCTGCCCACCCAGGCTCCACAGCTGCTGCCTCCTGCACACCACCGTGCAATGTGGCAGCACGGGGATGTATGCCCAAGCGCCCGGGGGGGTCCCAAAGGAAGAAAGTTCCAGCAGCCAAGAACTTCCCATCGGAGTGCAGGAGGCCCAGGTAGCAACCACTGGGCCAAACAGCAGCCTGAAGGTCACTCACTTACCCGGTGCCCATTGATGTCCTCCACACAGCCCCCGGGACACCCACCTGCCTCCTTCTCTCTCCAGCCCCCAGCAAGGCACTACCCACAGCAGCACCCAGCCCAGGACCCTGGGCCCGCGTTGGATCGGCAGAGGAGCGGCGATGGCTGCTCCTTCCTCTTGCAGTGTCAGCCCGCATCGCCTGCTCTGACGACAGGGCACTGCAGGCGCTCCCTCTCCACCTGCTCCGGACTGGTGACTGGCCAGTGCGTCCAGCCTGCACAGATTCGCCAGCAGACCCCCAACTGGGGCCATCTGACTTCTCCATGTGCAAGGCCTGGTCCAAGAAGGGGGCTGCCAGGGCCGGGAGGCTCAGCCTCAGAACAAGCCCGCCATCTGCTAAGCCACAGGGAACACCCAGGAGGAGGAGCCCTTGCCCGCACAGCCATAGCCAGGTTCCCGGTCCAGCCCAGGCCTGCCTACCTTCCCTGGGCCGCACACAGCAGCCAAAAGAGCCTGAAGGTACATCTAGAAGCTTCCCATAAGCATCCACTACTAGTGTGGTAAATCACACCCGCTATCCCCGCACTTAGGAGACTGAAGTGGAAGGATCACAAGTTCAAGGCCAACTTTGGCAACTTAGCCAGACTGTCTCAACACAACACAGAAAAGGGCTAGGATGTGGCTCAAGTGGAGGGGCGGTTGCCTAGTACGTGCAAGGCGCTGAGTTCAATTCCCAGGACCACAAGACAAATAGAACATCATCATCACTCAAAATCCTGCCAGCAATCCAGGAAACATGCCCATTTTACAGGTTGAGAAAGTCACTACCCAAGAGTTCATTGAGCACCTACTTCCTATGTGCTTCATGACCTTGAGCTATATCTTATGACTGGCTCAGCAAAGTCAAGCAGCTTTCCCAAGTTCACACAGCTAGCAAGGAATCAAACTTCCCAGTACCATCAAGACCCCTTTGCCTCTAAGCTCTGGACCAGAGTGTGCCCCTTCCACTTCTCCTACAAGACAAATCGGTTCTCAGGAGCTGGTTTCAGTGACTGACTCAATGATTCTCTAGCCCCATCCTCAAAGGCAGGAGCAGCAGCAGCATCTGTTAGAAAACAACAGAAACAAAAGGCCCCCAGTTCCTGCACCCTGGGGCCAACCTCCAGGTGATTCACAAGCCTTCCGAGTGATTCTGTGGCGCGCTCGTGTGTGAGAAGAGTAACCTGACGTACATGAAGTGAGTGACAGCCACAGCGTAGAGGGGTGTGACTTGACTGTGTCCCCTGCCCACTGTCACATCACCTGATTAGTGTGCCCTCCCTCCCACCCCCAGCCCCTTTGAAAGCCTAATCTCAGAGTGACATTGAACCCATCTGTCTCCACAAAGCACCCACACATCTGCCCTTAGGCCTGCCAGGCAGGGACCTCTGTGGTCCAGTCTGCTCAGGCACTGGACACTCCTGGCTCCACACCAGAGGCCTGGCTCGCACACCTCTGCCAGCCAGGCTTCTGATTCCAGGGTTTTAATGAGGGTGGAGGTGCAACCTGTGGGAGGCTGTGAAATTCCCCTGGAGCCTGCGGAGGCTGGGACTGCTGGGGGTGCCTGAGGCCACTGTGGAAAGAAGGCTGCCTTTGTAGCCAGCACAAGCCAGGGGGCAGAGCAGGAATTTCTGAAGTGGGGAGCTGCTGCCTGCCCCCCACACATCCCTCGTGTTGCTTGGAATTCCAGAAGCCACATGTAACTGGGCTCATGTGGGCAGCGCTCACGTGGCTGGAGCCTAGGACTGGGGCTCTGCACCCCAGGCCTGTGGAGGCCCCCAGCCTCCCTCCTGCACCAGCTCTGCCCTCCCCGCCACCTGAATGCTGGTCCTGCCCCACTGGCCAGCTCCCTGCTGCAAGGAGGACACAGCAGGGGAAGGCCTGAGTTGGTGAATACTCAAAAGCCAAGCCTTCCTGCACACGCTCAGTCCTCTCAGCCTTGGTTTGCAGATTTGGCAAGTGATGAAAGTAGGCAGTCCAGCACAACTATGGGCAGCAGAAGGCCCTGCACACAGCTCTGCCAACCAATGGGGAGCCTGCCCTCCCTTCATCCCTAATGAACCACTCCTTCTCAGGGAGCAGCCAACGTGACCAGGGGGACTTCTCAATGTGTACGAATACACACATACATATGAACATGTGCAGCTACATGCATGTGCACATATATTTACACACATGTGTGCACATACACACGGGCACATGCATGTACACATGCACACACAAATATACACGCATGTGCATGGCACCACCACACTCAGACACCCATGCACACAGGCCCACATGTGTGTGCAAATGTACTCACCCATACACTTGCACACATGTAAATACACACAAGCACCTGTGTGCATGCATGCATGCACGCAGACAGTTTCAGCTTTGTGAGGAAGGCTCCTGCCAGCTTTCCACGGGCTGGCTTCACTGCTCAGCATTTTATCTCGCTCCATCCCCTCAGCAACTCCATGAAAACAGGTCCCGTGGGTCCAGGCATTTTATAGGTGGAAAGAGCAAAGCTGGGAGTGCAAGCAGCTTGCCTCTTGGGGGCACAGTGCTACATGGCAGAGGGGCCTGGGAAAAGGACATCTCAGTGCCCCTGGACTTGGCCAAGGGCAATGCTGCCTGGTGGCTTTGGGAAGGGGCAGGTGTCCGGCACGATGCTACCCAATGTACTGGCTCTTAACCACACCAAGTTCAGAAGTCTGTTCAGTGAATGATGCTGAGGCATGCTCAGCTTTCATAACCAACCCAGGAACGGTGGTGCACACCCGTAATCCCAGCACTCAAGAGGCAGAGGCAGAAAGATCACACGCTTGAGGGCACAGCAAGACTTTGTTTCAAGAGACAAAAAAAAAAGTTAGTTTCATAACCAGTGACTTATGTCATTCTTCTGTTAGTGCCTCTTGTTAATTAGAAAGCAAATTGGGCCCGTTGTCACAAGTGAAAAGACGCGAAAGCACAAGGCACGTGTGGTCTCATGACAGGCCCCTCCCCTGTTCTGATCAGATGGAAGGTCACGGGAGCTTGGAGCCAGAGCTGTGAGACCACAGTTTCTGCTCTGGGTGACACTGAACCTGCAAAAGTCCCCATCGCTTCCATGCCCACAAAATGGGTTCAAAGACCCAGCCACCTGCCAGGGCTCCCCAAAGTCCACCCACCAAGTCACCTGGCATCCTCTAGATGCCCTCAGAAGCTCCTTATGCGGGGAAGAATCAGTGATTAAACTGTATTATTCACCATAATGCAGATGATAACACAACAATCCCAACTAGGAATGGAACACCCATCTCCCTGCCACACCCTGCTCAAGACTCGGCCTCCAGTGCTCCCTGCCACACACACTTTATCATGGGATTATTCCCATCTGAAGCTGAGCTATCTGAGTATTTGGGACCTCATGCAGCACTGCTACTCTTGGAGTTTGCACATCTGCAGGCAGGCACACACACACCTCCTCCGCCTGTGCCCAGCAGGGCTCTCAGCCCTGGATTGCGCTGAAAGGGCTCCGTAAACGTGGGCTGCGTGAATCAATGCATAACCAAGTAAATAAATGACTACACTGGTTTGTATTTTAGGGATTACAAAGCGCTCTTACAGATGCATCCTGATTTATGTGATTAGACTCAGTATTGAGTGGCACCCGCCAGTCCCGCCTTCCAGACACAGATTCAGAACCTGAGAGGGTTATCTCCAAGGGAGGCGCTTGCTTCCAGGAGCGTTAATAACCCTTCGGGTTGGGCAAGCAGACTGGCAGGGAAGGAAGACGCAGAACCCTGGCAGAGCAGGACAGGTTGCCGTGGCCACCACACAACTCCTGTGGGTCAGAGAGGACTCTGAGCAAAGCCACACTGAAGCTGCCTCCATAACTTACCTACAGAGTTAGAGGTGCTGCCGGCCTTGCCCTTCCTTTCCTCGTTGGGGAGGGAGGAAGGGAAAGGAGAAGAGGACCCCAAGTGGCTGCACCCCTTTCCCAAAGACAATGTGAGCCCAAGATTATCTCACAACCAACTCACAAGAGCATCATAAGCCAGCCTTCCCCTGCACTCCATGCCGGTCCCACTCAGCCCCATCCCACGTCCACTGTGCCTCCCCTGAACACCACAGGAAAGCACTGGTGCTCAAGGTGAAGCTATTTTAAGCCGAGGATGGGGTGCTTTGCAGAACCCCAGCCCCAGCAGCCTCTCCACCTGCTCAGGGAAAAGCCAGGTGTTCATGGAAGACGGCCAGGGAGAGGAGGAGGGGCTCCCACAGCAAGGCTTGGCAGGAACCACAGCCATTTGGGGGTCTTGCCCTTCACACGGCAGGAGCAGGAGGAGGTAGCCAATTTCCCTGGTGATTCTGGCTCTTAAGGGATGGCAGAGTGCACGTGCGGGGAGGCAGGGTCCCCCTCCCCACGGGCTCTCAGGGGAGGCAGAGGTGCAATCTGTGGGGGCCACACGCTGAGCGCGCCGTGGTGCCAGGCGGTGGCTCCCCCTCCTCCGTCTCCCGGCCCACACAGTTATCTACCTGCATCCAAAAGCAACATTTTTACAGATGAAGAAGTACCTACTCTCTTTTCCTAGTTCATTATTGTCATGACAAGACTGACTCAGTACATAAATATTTCCATCTCTGCCCAAGATCACAGCCCTGTCTCCCTTAATATTATTGATATGATATGTATTATATGATACTATATATATAAACAATACTGATTTAAAAATAAAAAGCAAAGCAACTAGAAGGGTAGAAGAGAGCTTCCTGGGGTAGTGGCAGTGTTCCATGCAGAGGTGTATGTGCTTACATAGGCATTTGCTCTTAAACGTGTATAAACACTAGCACGAGCATATACACTTAACATGTATATACAAGGACATATACACATATGTACAAGGACATATATACTTACACAGGCATATACTCTTGGACATGTACATTTACACAGGTATATACTCTTACACAGGTATACACACTTACAGGGGAATGTACACTTACACATCTGTATACACTTAAATGGGTATGTGCACTTCTCAAAGATGCCTGGATGGAACATTTTAGATGGGTACATTTTGCTGCATGTAAATCTTACCCAAAAGAACAGCACATATTGTTTGAACTTGAGTTAATTACACGCATACAGAAGTATAGTGAAGCCTGACACATGGAAAACACCAGATACATGGATGCCCAGATAGTCAGAGGGCTGGGGGCTGGAAATGTGAACACCGGATATACGAGCACACGCCCAGTGACTTCAAACTTGTCTGTACATTTGGAAATCTTTATAATCATGTTTTGGGGAAACACAGAGTTGAAAGCCAGTGGAAGACTCGGTACTATGGGAAACCATAGCACAAACCATGCACAGCTATCTGAGGAGGTGGTGGCACCCGTACCTGCAGGGCCCGTAGGCCTGTCAATCACCCTGCCCCTGCCCCAGTGGAATGTTGGACATGGGGAACAGCATGTGGACATGAGGGTCACCATTCCTTCACACTCCTGTCTCACTCTAAGATGCAGGCTCTCAGTGGAACGCATGGGCCTCACTCTCACTCGCCATCAGGAGAACGCCCTGTGTATAGTGTGGTCTGATTGAGCTCTAACCCAGTGCTGCAAGCTCCCCAGAGCAGAAGACCCTGGTGTAAAGAGGCGCACATGGGGCAGGCCAGAAGGACAGCAGACAGCCACAGGATGGGGTGGTGAGAGCCTGCTCCGTCAGCAAGGCACTTCTCCTTGAGCCAAGCTGGGTATTATTTAGAGATGCTTCCAGAACCATCTGGTTACAAGAACACTGAAAGCATGGGTAGAAGCTTGCTGAAGCCAGATCTCTCCGTACTCTGCCCATGTCCCTGAGCCCCTTTACCTCATGCTGGCCTCCCCGTCCCCTCCCTCGGCCTAACTCCCACAGCTCAGGCAGAGCCTCTGCCGGGATGCCCACCCTGGCCTGCAGGTCAGCTCCCTGCCAAGCCTGCCATAGCTTTTACCCACTCTGACGTTCTGTGTGTGTGTGTGTGTGTGTGTGTGTGTGTGTGTGTGTGTGTGTGTGTGTGTGCCGTTGTTTATTTAATACATCCCATCCGCTCCCCAGAGCCCAGAACAGAGCCTGGAGCACAGCAAGCTCCAAACAAGTAATTTGTTGGAAATGAATTCCAAGTGTATGGGAAAGTGAGTTCACTGTTTATTGAAAAACAAATAGAACGCGGGAAGGGAGTGAGGAAGGAGGGGAATAAAAGGAACCCAGCTCAAGCCAGACTGCACTGCAGCTCTAAACTGCCAAAGGTGGGTGGTGCCTCATGTGGCTATGTTTTCCCTGGGAGATGCACGGGGGTAGAGGGAGCAAGCAGATGCTCCAACCCCACCCTGGCCCCAGCCCTGCCCAAGCCTCTGCTCCATACCCGCCTCTACCCTGGGCCCTGTCACCCCTAGGGCGCTGGGCCCAAGGATCCCTGGGGATCTCTCAGCAGAAGGAATTGAAGCCCAGAGGTCTCCTGACCACAGCTGGGGACATAGCTACTCACAATGGTCACATGCTAACATCTGCACTGGGTGATATAGCAGACCCAGAGGCTGCCCAGAGGTCATCTCCTGTCCTTCTGTGTCCACCCAACCAGCAGGGACACCAAGTCCCAGTGGAGGAAATGACTTAGCCAAGGTCACACGGCTTTGTGAGGGTTAAACTGGACAGGTGCCCAGGAGTTTAAGGCACAATGATCTAGACGCTTGAGCTCAGGGAGCAGGCGGCACTTGCTAAATCCGCTGAGCCCATGTGTGGGCTGCCACTCAGACCTGGAATCACCCAGGATGCAGGTGTCCCTCCGTGGCTGTGCTACAATGGCTCAGTGCTTGGTCCCTCCACTAGCCTGGTCTCCGATGAGGGCAGTGGAGCCCGAGGGCAGCAGCGTCATCCCAGGTGTACTCAGCCTACAGGGTCAGCCAGGCCAGGCCAAGGCAGCGCCTATGTCTGCCCAGCTCTGCCCCCTCATGCCCTCATGGAAGAAGCACTCTGCAGAAACTTCCCAGGGCTCAGCCTCCTCAGCTACTTGGAAACCTCCCCAAAGGCCATGGGCAAGGGCAGGAGGTGATGTGTGTGGCATACCAGAGCACCTCCTGCACCCCAGCCCAAGCCCACGCCCACACCTGCATGGGAAGACCCAGGTAAGCAGTCCTTCCAAGAGCGCTAGGTCTGGCCCTTGCACACGGCCCGAGCTCAGGCTCAGCCCAACCAGCAGCCTCTGATGAGCACAGAACCCTCCCGCCAGCCCAGGCTGCTTCTCCTTTATCACCTCTCCTGTCCTACCAGGGAGGAAGGCACCACAGCTGTTTCGTAGAGAAGGAAACTGAGCCATGGCAAACTCAAATTCCTTTTCCAAGATGAACTCGCCAGCTCCTTGCAAGACCAGCATTCCAGGCCTGGTGGCCAGACCCACAGTCTCAGTGCCTGGTCCCTGCCCTCCACTGCCACTCCGGAGCTCAGAGAAGCCGGTGTGGAGCCGGACCACACAACCCCACGGGTTCCCCCAGCATCGTCCCGGAGCTGGGAGAGTCAGAGTAGGCCTCTGACTCGCCTTGTGTGCCTTTTTAAAGAAAACCATGTGTTTATTCTCTACGCCAAAGTTAAAACAGAACTGGAATCCCGCTGGCTCTGACTTTAGAAGTTGGGCAGAAGGGTTAAAGTCCTTCCCCATAATGCCTGCTTGTGTCTCTGGAGCAGAAGAAGCAGGCTGTTAGGAGAAACTATCTCATCTAATGGGTTGTACCTGCCGGAGGGCTGGGGTCCATCCAGGGCAGCCTGGGCCCCACCCAGTTCTGGTGTCTACTCTCTTCTGTTCCCGCCAAAACCAGAGCTAAGATCTGGTGGAGACCCCACCGACCACCACTGCCAGCCACGTTCACCCACCCGTCCCCCACTCCAGCCCTGCCAGCAACACACACAGAGGAGCGACGGGTGCGAGGAAGCCCTCCGTGGCTTTTCACCCCACGACAGCCGAGCAGCTTCTGTCAGCACAGGCAGAGGGGGGCAGCGATGGTAGCACACACGTGCACACACACATGCGCACACGCATCTGTGCACACACACACACGGCATGGTGTTACAAACTGCTCTCCCACCCCTCCAGGAAGATGCCAGGAGGACCAGCCCCCCTCCCTGTCAGTCCACTTTCCCCGCAGTCCCCCGAGATGATGGAGCCTCACTTACCCGTCTCCCTCCGGGGAAAGACTCTCTTCTGCAAGCTCATGGGCACCCGGCTTCGAGGCAGGGGCAAGGCGGTTCCTCCTAACCAGGCTCAAGCTGTAGTGGGCCACAGCTCTAGGGCTGGGAGTATTTGAATGGGAGTTCAACTACAAAGTAACTTCTCGTTAGAACTGTTTTTTTCTCAGCAGGGAGGGAGGGGAAAAAAAATCCCTTTCCCTCTGCCAGAAAAATCTTTAATGTTTCACAACGGCCGCTTCCAGCTCCTGCCCTTCTTGCAGAGCAAATGCGTATAAAGGCAATGTTATTCCACTGAATAGAGCCCTCAGATCACACGCCTCTGCCCGGACCACAAACAGAAATGAAAAACCTCAAACTTTCCTTTGGACTGGGCACACGATGTCAGGGGCAGAATCAGGCTCTCTCTGAGGTCCGACGTATGGAGAGCGGGTGGCCGGCCTGGGGGTTAGGGGCGGGGGTGTGGGGGAGCTGAGGCTGGAGTCCGCCCCACCCTCCGGCTGGGAAGTGTTTATGAACTTGTACCGGACAAACACAACACCTAAAACCCTTGCCCTGAGTCCCGGTGATTCATCTTCTCCCTCGCACACACCACACACAGACACAGCACCCCTTCAAGCCAAGAGAAAACGCCTTTCATAAAGTCTGCAGAGGGCGCGGGCAGAGCAACTGTGGAGAATGCAGCCTGTGTCCCCCCCACCCCCCCCCCCAAAGGCAGCGGGGCTCCGGGAAGGTAGAGGCAAACAGGAGGCGCTCTGAGTACCCAGGCCAGGCCACGAGGACGGAAGACCAGGGCTCGGCCCTGGCTGCAGCGGGAAGACGCCTGCACCCTACCCAGTTCACCTTCTCACACAGCATTTTATTCCTGGATGTAGATGAGATGTGCTATTATTTTCAATGACCAGTTTTGACTGTTGGGTTAAATAAATCTTTGGGTCCCCACAAAGCATGCATAGTAAGTGAGCAACCGGAAAGAACTCAAGCTAATGGAAGATGTGGCCATGGGAGGCTGCACTGGCGGGTGAGTCCACTCGGCAACAGAGAAAGCCCTCCAGAGACACCTCAAGAGATGCTGGGCCGGTTCCCAGGTGCCCATCACCTGCCAAGAGCCACAGGACTTCTGGGCTCAGCCCACCATGGCTGCCTCCAGCCCGCTGGCCCATGTCACCACCACCAGTGAGGACCCGGAGGAGCCACTGTCACTCTAATTTCTGCACCTCCAGGTTGCTGTGGCTCCCCCTTCTCTCCCCACCTTGGCCCTCCCCTTCTCCCCCGACCTCAGCCCTCCCCTCCTCCCTCCCTTCATGACACACAGCTCACGTGTACCTTACAAGAACATCACTTGAGTGCAGGCTGACAGAAGCTCTGTGCTGCCAGCACCTGGAGCTGGCACCTATCACCAGAGGTATCCTCCCCCAGGGTTAAGGGGGACCGAGAACCACTTCCTTGCTGTCACCCTGACCAATCAGCAAGCTGCTCCAGCCAGGGGTACAAGACAGATGCCCGGTCATGCCCTGAGCCGCAGGATAGCCACCCTCCACTTTGTATGCCAAGGTCTCCAACACAGCGGAAAACATGACCCTCCAGTGCTGGGCAGAGATTTATACGCTGTGTCATCATTGTCGTCATCATTGTCATGCAGGTCCGCAAGGCACTGCGAAGTAGATAAGACAGTTTAGGAAGGTGGATGCACTCTGGGCCCACATGTCTGAAACAAGCCTGAATTCAGGTAAGAACGATGGAGAGGGACTCTGTTCTGCACAACCCCACCATGCGGAAAGGAGCAACGGCTCTGTACTCAAACCCTGAAACACTAGGCTGTGGCTCTCAGCATGACCTGCATACATATCACTGTGATGCCAGTAAGGTCAGAGCCCTGCAGACTTGGGGGACAGGGAGACAGGATGGCTTTCTGGCAGAACCACACCCTAGCACTATGTGAATCTCTTCCATTGGAGTGAAGGATGGCAAGCCTGCTGTCCCGGCCCCAGGCCCTTCTGCAGATTCCCAGCTCGTCCAAGCACAGGGAAATCCATCCTAGGCAGCTCTCCCACCCAGAGCCCGGGGACGCTCAATGACAGAGGATCGCAGAAATAGAGTCCCAAAGACAGCCCTGCCACGCAAACCCATCTCAACCACAGCTGATGGCTGAGTGGAATGCCTGCAACGGGGTGCCGCAGCCTAGACTAGACAAAGGCCCGAGGTCAGGGTCTCCTCTGTCCCTGAGCCTCCCAGGCAGGGGGACCAGGCAGTGAATTGCGGAGGTAGAGAGATCTGCTCCATTCAGCTGCTGTGTGCTTCCTACATGTGAGCACACACTCACGGACAGCCACACAACTTGTATTTTTAATTTATCTGAGCTCTTGCCCGAAGACCCAGAGACATAAAGTCTTATTTATTCCACAGCCTGTTACTGTTTCAATGTGAAAGTTTTATATTATGTGTGCATGTTTTATGTGTTATATATATGCACGCATGTACATACCTATTGATCATTATTATCCATGGCCGACACACAAAATTCCCAAAATATGAAGTCAACTGCATACGTTTTCCTGAGCACAACCCAGGAGTGGCCGAAGGGAAATGGCTGGGTCACTTTTCATTAGGAAGCAGTTGACCTCAGAGAGGGCTTCCAAGCCCTGTTCTGAGCCCCTGGGGCCGTGGTGGGGTACAGCATGGGCACCCTGTCTGTCCTCTAGCGGTGCTTTCCGGCCCTCACAGGGCTGGTCCACACCAGCCCTCAGCCAAACAGGAGCATTCCGGAAGGCGCACTCCATCACGAGTCACCTCAGAGACGTGCCTTCCTGCTCCTGCTCCTGTCTCCCTCCACCCCTCTTGTCCCAGCTTTGTTCTCTCCCCAGAGAGAAGGACCACCCCTAGTGACTCCCTGACTTCCTTCCTGGTCTTCCTTCCTGCACCGCAGCCTGGTCCCTGCTCTAGGGACAAAGTGTGCTGACCCTTATCCCAAACCCCTTCCAGGCAGCACCAGCCAGGACTGGCCCCATAGGGCAGGCTGGGCCTGGCAGCGGCAGTTGAGTTGTAATGAACAGGGATGATGAAGGTGTGGATACTGGCATTCTGATGGTGCTGAGGGTGGTGGCGATGGGGGTGGCAGTGGTGAAGAGGGTGTTGGAGGTGATGGAGACGGTGGTGTGGGTGATGGAGATGATGACAATGATGATGGTAGTGCTGGCGTTGTAGATGGTGGCGGTGACAATACCCACCATTTCCCTAGTGTTGAGCCCTGTGCACATCACTTCACATTTTTTGCCTCTCCCATGAAGGGTGACTACAACCCATACATGTCATGGGACATCATCAAAGTGTGGTTTTTCTCCTGTACTCAATAGGAGACAGGGGCAGGACTGACGAGCTATCAGTTGACACCAGTAGTCCCTTGGCTGACTGAAAACCGTGCAGCTTTGGTCAGACCCTCTGCAGTGGTCCTGGTTAGAAGTGAAGTGACTCCAGTTCTACAGACAGGGCCCTACACAGCCTCAGCCCCCAGAAAGAATGACACAGGACCCAGCAACCTCCAAAAAGAACTAGACTAAGCCCTGGGGCAAAGTGTCTCTCTTCTCCCTTTGTCTGGGGTGGAAAGGTCACACCCACCGCCTGGCTGTTCACATTTGATTCTTCCCACCATGGACAGCTTGCCAGCCGCTTGGACCAGGAGGAGCTGAGGGAGGCAGCAGCTCTGTTGGTATGCCGAGGTGGAGGCTGCACAGAACACAAGGCCTGGGGACAGAGGCTGATTATCTGCCTCCCACCTCTCCAGGGACCTGCATGCGCTTGGATGGAGGCCAACCAGAGAGAGGTCAGAAGGCACCGAAGGCCAGGCCTCCCCTCCAAGGCAGCAGAGCTGCCTTGAGAAACCACAGAGCTGCCCCCAAGAGCCAGAGCTGAGCTCACAGAGGCCGGGTTGAATCACAAGGATAAGGCCTCAGCCTGGTACCCAAAGAGTGGAATGAGAGAGTGTCAGGGAGCTGGGGACACAGGGAGGAGCAAACTCTGTGAAACAGCAAGAGTGCATGCCAACCACGAGAACACGCACTGGCTGCCGTAGACAGAGAGCACTGGGCCGAGCCTCCCTCAGCACATCCCAGCTCTCCTAGGGACACTCAACACTTCTTCCCTCCCTGAAACAGGCCCCAGATTCTCCCCAACACCAGTCAGGCTGCAGGAGAGACTTGCCTGGGTCACAGCTTCCTGCATGTACTGTCTGTGGCAGACACAGCCCCGCTCATATGGGGGGGGGGCACTGCTCATCTTTCCTTTCCTCTCATCTCTGCTCCCCTCTTCCTGAGACCCTGAAGCCCTAGCCTGTTCTGCCCTTGCCCCATGAAAGGGCAATGTCCCTGCCCTGGTGAGGAATCAGGGAATCCCTCCAGGCACCCTACAGACTCTCTTGATGACCTTCCATGGCTGTTCTTCTCTTCTTTCCTCACTGCCATTTTCCTCACAGCCTGGATCCCCAGAGATCTGAGTCCATGCTGGGCCTCCCAGGCACTGGCTAGTCACACACACAGGGGAGACCTCTCATATTCACAGGTGCCACCCCAGGCCCAAACCCCATGTGAGCACACAGCTCAGCAGCCCTCTCGGTGGCCTGCACCAATCAGATGCCTTTGATTTCAGCTCCAAACCCCCCCCCCCCCCAGAGCAATCCTCATTTCTCACCAAGAGTCAGTCCGCAAATGGCAAGTAGAAAGTTCTGGACTTCTGTGCTCTGAAGCTCTTCACGGAGAGTGAGGTTGGAGGATAAAGCTCAGTTCTGGGGGATCTGGGAGTGTGGAGAGGGCACAGACGCAGCCGGGCTAGGTGGGTGATCCCAAAGCCAGAGGGGAAACGGTGGGGAGTAAGTCTGAGCCCATCTCAGGACACACACTTGCTCTGGCACAATGAGGTGAGACGGGTCAGGCACATCTAGTGTGGGCAACATGGTTCTGAGACGCCTCACACCATCACCATATCCACAAGCTATCCCCACTCCATCCTCATCTCAGCGTCCAGTTCCAGGCCCAACCCTTCCACACTGAGGACGTCCGTCTGGACTTCTCCTGTTTCCCCTCCATTGCCTGCTAGACGCCCCACGCTATGCCTCCAAGGTCACTTGGAGTATCTTCCTTCTCTGCCTTCTGCTGGTCTCTCTCTCCACAAAGCCATTTTGTCCCATATGTACAGAAATCAGATTTATGTCTTATCTTCCACGTACCACGCCAAGAGGAGAGTCCACATAAGCCGTCCAGTAACACCCAAGCTTTCCAAACACAGGTGCAAGGCCTTCATCAGCTACCCCCACTGCGGCTCCGACCCTGCTCAGGCCTCACCACCAGGCTCCAGCAATACTGAGGGCTGATCTAGCTCAAGGATGGCCCCTCTGAGCCGCCCTGGAGGAGATCTCCCGCCTCCACCACGTGGGGGAGCCCTGCCCCTGTCTGCAGCAACTGAGGTCCTCTGTGAATTGCCCACATGTGTTTTTTTCTTACTGGTTCTTATGCCCATCTTCTCCACTAGGTTGTGAATACATTAAAGACGAGACCTGGATCTCCTGTGTCCCCTTGACCCAGGGTCTGGCATACTGTGACGGGATGATTGATACTTCCTGCTGCTGCTGCAGTGAATGGAGTGAAACCTACCAAACAATGGGGAGCCTGGTGCGGTGAGTTCGGTCACACCGTTTACAGTCTCTGTGAGACACACAGAGGAGAAAGAAGCCCAGGAGGCATTGGGACAGGACCTAGAGGTCGGGATAATGACCTGGGGTGGGTAGAGTCCAAAGGGTGAGGGTTGTCTATAGTCAGTGGAAGAGACTATAGTCAGTGGAAGTGACTCGACAAAGGTGGAAAGAAGTTCCAATACAGAAGCCAAGGGAAAGAGAAGCCCTGCTCTGCGTGATGCTTAGCCTTCTCTGGCTGTGGGTCAAAACAAATAAACCTCAAGAACCTTTGGCAAATCCATTTGGCTTTCCAACTCTCTTGGAGCCAAAACTGGCTTTCAAGATCCCATCATATTAAGTGGCTTTCGTTCCTTGGGTGCTAAGAGCTGGGCACGGGATCTTCCATGGTGCCACCCATTTCACCAAGGGCTAATTACACAGCCCAGCCCTAGCCCCTTCCCTGCCGTCTGAAACCCCCGTGTATTTGGGTGGAAATCGGATCCATGTGTTCGTGATTCATTTGCACCTTACGTAACAAGGGCTGGGCTGTGGCAGTTTGGTGTCCAGACCATCTGAAGAGTCTCTGCAGCCAGAAGCCAGGAGTTGCCAGGGAAAGCAAGAGAAGAAACCCTTTCCCAGCCTCGTGCACGAGCTGAGGCGGTCAGCTGGGAAGGACACACAGCTCCAGGCCCTCCCTCTGCCAGGTCCCAGGGACCCACACAGTGGGTCTTAGGCTTCAGACAGCCGATGCTAAACTAGCCCCACCAGCCCCGGTCCCAGATGGAAAGGCACTCTTGTTTATGTGAATAATTGTCACCGCTGGACATTTAGACTGTTTCCAATGTTGCTACTATCCATGAGGGGATACAAAAATCTCTGCTGGTAAACTTTGCTTACAATTTCCTGAGGGTGAATTTTCAACAGCACTGGGCTCCTGGGTGGTGCTGATGCCTGGGGTGGGGGGTAGAGTGGGGGAATCTTCATGGTGTCTTGAGCCTCAGTTTGGTTTGTCACGGCCAAGACTGAGGATTTACGTTTCCTCCCTTTGGCCTGGTCTTCCTGGACTAATGAGGCTCCCAGAGGTCTTGGTGGGATCCCCTCCCGTGTGTGTGCCTCCTCCCTAGGGACTGTAGGCTTTTAGCCCTGGGCCCCAGTTGTGGAAGCAGCAAAGCAGCAGAGATGAGGGCCAGACTCATCACAGGGATGTTACCAAGCTGTTTGTAGAGTCTCACCTGATCACCTGGCCTCCCTCTCTGGACCCTAGATGCACCAGGAGCCTCTCAGGGGACCAGTCCTTGTATTTCCCACGGCCTATGAAACTGGTTTATAATAAACCCAAAATCATAGAAGTGTCGCTGTGGCTCAAGTGGTAGAGCATTAGCCTTGAGCTGAAGAGCTCAGGGACAGCATCCAGGCCCAGAGTTCAAGCCTCATGAGAGACAAAAAAAAAAAAAAAAAAACCCAAAATCAACTATTTTCATTTTTTATAAAAATCAGATTCAAGGTACAGCAAGATTAGAAAGGCTAGAGTTCCAGATAGGGTTTAGGTCTGTCCCTGATATGACAGGATTGTGAGGGGCGGGGGGTGGGGGGGAATGTGTCTCTACTCCACCCCCAGGGAGAAATGCCTCCCCTCCACCTCCACCTAGATGGAAAGGGCTGCAGTTACCTGGTAGTTGTAGATGGGCCGGTGCTGACTTCAGCCTTGAAAGGCTTTAGAGAGAAAGAAAAACAAAAAAGCAAAGGTTTTTTTTTAATTTTATTTTATGCATTGGTGTTAAAAAAGAAAGAGAAATGACTGTACTGGCATGGGTGATATAGGAAAACAAAGAAGAAAGGCAAGTAGAAAGGGGAGAGGGTGGGAGGAGGAGCACAAGGAAGGTAGAAGAGGTGGGGACAGAGGTGGAAGGAAGGAGGCAGGTGAGGATCAGAAAAGAGGAGAGGGATTAGAAGAAGGGGGAGAGGGGAAGAGAGAACAGGGGCCCATTTCCTAACTACCTCTCTTCCCACCGCTTCATTTGCCACTGTTCAAGCGGAAGGTCATGTTGAACCAGCGCCAGAGGCCCCGCAGGCCTTCTGCACTCACCCTCCATGCAATAAGCAGGAATGGGAGGATGTGGGCATCTCAGAGCGGCCCTCACTAACCACGCGTGGGGCCTGTAAGACAGCGCGCTGCCACTGTCCTGAGGAGACAGAGCTAGAGATCCCCACCACTCCAGACACCTCTCTCTCCCTCCCTTACCCCCTTTTTCTCTCTCCACCGCCCCCCCCCCCATTCTTTCTGAGACAAGCTCTCCCGGTGGATCCCAGGCTGTCCTCAGATCCAAGAACTCAAGGCCTTGCCCTCCACCAGTTGGGCCACTCCACAGCCCTTTCTTCTTTTTCTAAAGACACATGTGAGTGACTTCCCTTGCTGTCTTGTTTCCTATCACCTCTCAAGCTGCCGCTCTTCCCTTGTCTCCTTCCTCTGCCCGCCCAGAGGTAATGGCCGCTCTCCCCCCTGCTTGTGTCCTGGGGGCCTCTCTTCCTTCTACCCCCCCCCCACCCATTCCCCCCACACACACCTCTGGCCACTCTCTGCATGTCCAGAGCCCAGAGCACTGCCCCTCCCAGGGAACCTAGAGGGCTCTCTGTCACTTTCCTACCCACCAAGGGAGAGAAGGGAGTGAGCACAGCTCAGGGGCCCCCAGGCTCCAGGCCAGCCAGGCAGTGTCCTGGTGTGGCACCTCCCAGGCCTGGCAATGCAGGACAGGGTGGTGCTACTTCCTGCCGTCGGCCTGGGAGCACATGCAGGAGACATGAGCAGATGTTTGGCAGAGGCTCAGTCTGGTCCCCACCAGCCAACCATAATACAGTGCAGAGGCGATGCAGGGAGGGCGGGAGGACAGCAGGATGGGCCTCAGCTCTGGGCCCCTGCTGGGAGGGAGGCAGGGCGCTTGTGGCAACCTCTCGTGCAGTGAGTCCGCACGTGGTATGTCTGGGAATCGAGATGTCCATGCTGAGCTGTCAGACGCTGCACCAGAGCCCAGACCTCTGAGCTCCTCTCACCTCTGTGACACGCAACTGGCTCAGTTCACTTCATCTGGACAGCTCTGAGAGCAAGGGGGCCTGGGCAGAGACCCCTGAGACTGGAGAGGACGAAGGCCACAGTCACAGCAGGTCCATAGCAGTGATTCCTCTGGAACCACTTCTCCCCACTCCTGGGGATCAGTGCTACTTCCTGGGAGAGCTCCAGACTCCAGAAGGAATGTCTATAAAAACGCCAATGGGCCATGCTCTAACCTGAACCCCCTAGGCCCCCACCCTCTGAATGCCAGTGAAAACTACCCTTCCTTCCTTCCTTCCTTCCTTCCTTCCTTCCTTCCTTCCTTCCTTCCTCCCTCCCTCCCTCCATCCCTCCCTCCCTCCTCCTTCCTTCCTTCCTTCCTTCCTTCCTCCCTCCCTCCCTCCCCCTTCCTTCCTTCCTTTTTCTTTCTTTCCTTCCTTTCTTCCTTCCTTCCTTCCTTTCTTTCTTTCTTTCTTCCTTTCTTCCTTCCTTTCTTTCTTTCTTTCTTTCTTTCTTTCTTTCCTTCTTTCTTTCTCTGTGTCTGTGTGTGTAGGTCATAGGCTTGAACTCAGGCCTGGCCCCTGACCGTGAGCTTTTTTGCTCAAAGCTAGCATTCTACCACTTGAGCTACAGCTCCCCTTCTGGCTTTTTGATGGCTCATTGGAGGTAAGAGTCTCATGGACTTTCCTGCTCAGGCTGAATTTGAACTGTGATCCTCAGATCTCAGCCTCCTGAGTAGCTGAGATTACAGGCGTGAGCCACCAGCACCTGGTGAAAGCAGCTCTTACATGTACCTCACACTGCTTCTTTCATAAAGAAAAACCAAAAGGACTTCAAAGCAAGGTGCTTGTGGCTCTTCCTCTTTAAAAACTGCGAACTCCCTTATATTTTGAAACGAAGCAGCAGTTCAGCAATTTCACACTTGACTTATTGGCACTATTGGCTCTGCCCTCTTGTGGCCATTTTGGGAAACAGCAGACCACATGGGCAGGAGAAAGTGGACTCTGGGCTTCAAAGCCCCAGATCCTTAACTGTTACTCTCCACTCTAGCTGACTGTGGGTCCGACAGCCTATACCTCCTACCCCAGCACCCTTGCTGGGAGGACCCACCTCTGTACTGAGGCTTAGGTGTGCCCTTCCCCACACCCATGCCTGGAAGTCTCTCACCAGCTGGGACTCCAGATTGAAAATGGCCTCCTTCAATTCTCCCAGTCCCCACTCCTTCCTGGACTACCCCCCTTCCTTTCTCCTGCCATGGCTCCATACCGCATTAAGTACAAACTAGCACTTTTCAGATGGCCCTGTACTTTCAATGTCTTACCCCTGTCTAAACTGCACTGCTGCCTGTTTCCCAAGTACACCCTGCACTTCCCCGCGGCAGTGTCTTTGGGGTATGCTGTTTGTTTCCCAAGCCTCTTCCCCCAGTGGAGGACTTGGAGGTAAGCACATCTATTCCTCCCTAAGTGCCCTAGGTCTAGCTCGGTGCCTGGTGTAAAGTGGTACGTGCTTATCTCCCTGATAACACAGCTTTTGACACCATAATCAGAGCATTTTACACCTTATGTAAAAAGGCATGACCAAGATCAATTTCATTTAAAGCTGTATTTGGTGAGAGCAAGGCCCATGCCTGCTCTACGCATGCGCCATGGCATCGCTACGTGTCAAGGCCCATGGCCTTCTCTATGGCGCGAGTGTCCTCAGCCCTGGGCTTGGCCATATCCAGCATGGTGGCCGATTCATCCCTGGGGTTCCCAGTAACAAATATCCATATGTTCTTCGGCTTTTCGACTCTCTGTGAATCCAGATATGTGTGAGCTGCAATCTCAACTTCTTTGCCAAAGTAGGTCCTGGAGCGGGAAAGAAACCATTCTGGCTGCAGACTGAGTGGCCTCACTGAGCTTTTCTTTCTTCTCCCGATGAAGCTGATTTTCACAGAAACCCCCCATTCTTGGAAGTAGATGTGCTCGTGGAAAGCCTGGTCCTGACTGGACGAGGACCAGGTGGGGAGCATGCCACTGTGGCCAACCTTCTCCTGTGAGGAAGGTTCTGCGAGGAACCTTCCAGCCTCAAAGGATTTCTGTGTATGCATGTGTGTGTGTTTATGTGAGCATATGTGCATGCACGTATGCGTGTGTGTGCATATGTGCACGCATGTGTTTGTGCATGTGTGTGCAGGCACGAGCACATGTATGCACATTCATGGTCTCTGATGGAACTTTGCCTGAGCTCATACCCCACGGCTCATGTGGCATTTGCTGTGCCCTGCAGTACCTTAAGAACAGGTGTCGATGGGCTACCAGTGCCCGATTCGTATAGCGGTGGTAGATGACCAGTTTTTCATTTGCCTTTACAGATAAAACAAGAGTGCTATTAGCATTCTGTTTTAAGGCCTCCATCTCCTGTAAGCAAAAATCTGAAAATATACTATATGTTAATTTTAACATAATAGATATATATATATTTATATACATATATATGGGATAACTTAGGTTTGCTTAAATACATTATGGTAGATATCACCCATATGATACAATAATTATTCAAAGTTATGTTCGAAAGTATCTTTGACAACATGTTATTAAATGGCCAAGAATATTTTGTGATGCCCTGTTTCATAAAAACAAGAAAAAGAAGGAAACATGCACACATACCCAAAGAAAAATAGTAAACAACTCTACTTGTCTCTGGAAGGTGGAGGTATGGTAATTTGAGCTTTGACTTCATAAATGAACATATGTTTATAATCAGAAAGAGATTCTTAAATATTTTTTGAGACAGGGCCTCAAATCTGTGATCTTCTGCCTCCCGGTGCCATGATGACAGGTATCCATCACTGCGCCTTCACAGAGAGTGTCATTTTTATGGCCTAGTGGTAAAGTGCTCGCCTTGTATACATGAAGCCCTGGGTTCCATTCCTCAGCACCACATATATAGAAAAAAGCCCGAAGTGGCGCTGTGGCTCAGGAAGTAGAGTACTAGCCTTGAGCAAAAAGAAGCCAGGAACAGTGCTCAGGCCCTGAGTCCACACCTCAGGACTGGCAACAAAAACAAAACAAATAGACAGGGGCTGGGAATATGGCCTAGTGGCAAGATTGCTTGCCTCATATACATGAAGCCCAGGGTTCGGTTCCCCAGCACCACATATATAGAAAAAGGCCAGAAGTGGCGCTGTGGCTCAAATGGCAGAGTGCTAGCCTTGAGCAAAAAGAAGCCAGAGACAGTGCTCAGACCCTGAGTCCAACTACCAGGACTGGAAAACAAAACAAAACAAAAAACTAGATTGTATGAGTCAGGATTTTGTTTTTTGTTTGTTTTTGTTTTTCAAATTTTTATTATCAAACTGTTTTTGTTTTTTTGCCAGTCCTGGGCCTTGGACTCAGGGCCTGAGCACTGTCCCTGGCTTCTTTTTGCTCAAGGCTAGCACTCTGCCACTTGAGCCACAGCGCCGCTTCTGGCTTTTTCAATGTATGTGGTGCTGAAGAATTGAACCCAGGGCTTCATGTATACGAGGCGAGCACTCAACCACTAGGCCACATTCCCAGGCCCAACTCATACAATCTAAATGCTGCAGCAGAAAAAGCAGCAGCCCTGGTTCCCAGTGGCGAGCCTGGCACCCATGGGCTGCACCCTGGGCAAGCAGCACCCTGCTGAACATCAGGCAAGGCCTGTGTGACCACGATAGGTTCTGACAGGAACACATCTAGTCTGCAGTCGTGTCTGCACACAGACAGAACATGAGCATCTACACAGTGAAACGCCAAACCTCCAACTCTCCTGGCTGACCCAGAGCTGCCCTCTGCATTGAGCCACAGCAAGGCCTCCAGGGCCAGGGGCTGAGAACAAGAAGGGCAGGACCCTAGAAACAGGACAGGAAGCAGTGCCCTGACCCTGTGACCTCACCCAGGTGGACAGGGATAGGACAGGAAGCAGTGCCCTGACCCTGTGACCCCACAGCAGGTACCTGGTGGATTTGAACCTACAGCCAGGGCTAGGAAGCACTGAGTGCTGTCAAACCAGTGCCCTGGAAGCTGAGCTATGAATGAAAGCAATGGAGAAAGTTCCAATACTTACTTGAGCTGGAGTAACCTGCAACCCTTCCTTCCCTTTTCCCCAGGGACCCTGCCTTCCCTCGTCCCCAGGCTGCACCCACATGGACAGGGAAGCCTTCGAATTCCAGGCGCAGCTGAGGCTCGAGGAAAGCGGCCTGCCAGCGGTTTAGGTGGGAGACCTCGTTAGTCAGGTACACTTCCTGGAGCCAGGACTTCTTAGACGATTTCAGAAGGGTCTTGTGGTCACTGGACAGATACAGCTGGAAAAGAGCACGCAGATGAGCAACAGTGCTTGAAACACAGGGAAATGCAACCACGGGCTGGGTGGCAGCTTCCAAAGGCTGTTCCTGCTGATGTGTGAGGCTCAACTTTCCTCGACCTTAGAAACACCTCTCCTCTCTCTCTCTCTCTCTCTCTCTCTCTCTCTCTCACACACACACACACACACACACACACACACACACACACACACACCTCAAACTACATCTCCTTCCTTTGAACCAAACTGAAATTCAGCCCGACCTCCCCATTTCCTCATCCCCTGCTCCCCTGCTCCCTTCAGGACAGAGGACCCGGGCCACTGTTGTTACTAAACAGTGTGCACCAGGCTTGATGCTAGAGAGATGCATTCCTCAAACAAGCTACCCCTGCAGCTTATGTTTATTTGGGAGCCTTCGCGGCAATGGTGGCTGTTTAGGTGGACAAGGCCTCATCACCCCACCTGAAACCACAGTGTCCTTCGATGCTCATGGCCACCTCCACCCCTTCAGCCGCCAGAAGCGGAATGAAGGACAGGCAAATGACCACAGTGTCGTGCAAACATCTACGGTGAACTTGTTAAATGCTAACAGCACAAAAACCTTTAAGAAATACTCTGGGGCGGGGGGAACACACATGTATTCGTTGTCACATTTAAGTTTAAAACACACCTAAAATGATACAAATACAGTAGGCCAAACGTTGGTAATGCAGACCTCTGGATAGACAATGCTCATTCATTCTACTCTCTCGACAATCTGGTATTTCATTCCAACTTTCAAGATCAGGCCATAGCACATCAGTTGTGGAATGCTACCGTTTTCTTGGCAAGCTTTGGCTTTTCTCAGTGGTAAATTAATAATTTGTAATAATAATAGTTATAGCATACAAACACGGAATCTTCATCTCAGAAAGAACTGTTCCATCATCTTAGCTCTGCTCTGCCACTTACTAGCAGAGCAACTTGAGGCGAAGCCATTTGATTTCTTTCTTCCTCAGTTTCTTCCTCAGTGAAATCAGGATAAAACAGTCCCAAGTTCACAGACTGAGTGTATACGTGTGACAAATTAGATGGGGGACAGGGTGACATTGCTGAAGATCCATTGTATGCACAAACTGATGCATTGAATTGAAGCCCCTTTGTACAGCTACTTAAAAAATAAATGGAAAAAATGTAACACATTTACAGTACTGCCTGGCATATAGCAAAGTGGCACCGCCTCCCACTTCATAGATGAGATACAGACCCCAAAATGATAACTTGTCCAAATGCCTAACTCGCAGGCATGAGCTGAAAGATCAAATATAGATTTTTCTGGTTCTGTTACACCTCTTAATCCTCAAAGATGTTACTTATGCCACACAAAGATTTGCCTTACGCACACCTGAGCATCCCATAGTGTCTTCTCCCCCATAAGAGAAAAGTTTGGTAAGCAAAAGCCTTTTAAATGAAAAGTTTAATTAAAAAGTTGTCTGACTACATCTCTACAGTCCCAGGTTCACAAGAGTCTGAGACATGAAAGCAGTTCAAGGCCAGCCTGAGCAACATAACAGGACCTGACCCAAGTATTTTAAAAATAATAATGTTAAATAATATAAATTACATCAAATAGCATTAGTGACATGGGACAGGTATCAGGTGATTATTAATCTAGTCATCTAATCTAGAGGTACAAGTTGAATTTTGCCAGCTGAATTGCCAATTGTTGTCTTCATTTATTCCCCAGTTTTTAAGAATGCCGGATATAAAGTTAGATAGAAAAACTTCTTTGTAGTTCCCTGCCCGCTTCTGGAGGTAGTTAGGAAAGCCAGTTTTGGAAGCCAGAAGTGACTGACCGGAAGTGGGTATACATAGTGAAGACTCACCATTTTGTCTTCAAATCCTCCTGTTAATCCAAGACAGAAGTCCTGCCCGTATCTTACCACTTGGCCGGTGGCATCTTTGCCTGCACTGTGCATAGAGAACAAGTACAACGTCAGCACTGCTCCTCAGATCCTTCCAGCTCCATTTTGGTGCATGCAAATTTGTGTAGTCGATTTTTTAAATAATCTGTAGTCACATACCATAGCAGAATTAAATACCTAAGTAAAAGTTTTTAGCTTCAGATCCAGCTGGCTTGCTAGTCTGTGATCTGCAGTACAGACCAGAGTATCCCTTTGTTAAGCCTCTGTCTAGGGTGGATATCCTGCTAGTACACACTAGTCCACAGGACAAAACTCTCATCAAATGTGACCACATCTTTATAGAGAGCCAAGGTAGCACGTAGACTTATGATACAATCTTCCAGGGGACAGAAATCACAATCAATGCTTAGTTGTCTTAACATAACTTTCACTCCAGTGAAATCTAAAATCAACGTGTGAAGGACAGGCTATATTCTTCTCAGGTAAATATTGCTTTTATGAGTTAGTTGCCAAAAGTCAAGTAGTGATTTTTGTGATTATGTCTCTATTTGTTCTCTGAGGAAATAATTGCTCGTTTTCAGTCTCAAGCATGTTTAAGTCAGAAGGGCAAATTCCATGCACTTTGTATCAGGGTATATTTTTTGCTGTAAGCATCATAGCAACACTAGGAACAGTCGAAGCACTTGATCTAGCCCACAGCATCCCCAGGTGCTGGTAGAAAATTCCCCTTCGCTTCCAGTTGTTCTTCTGTCTAAAGGCCCCATGATAACATTTCTCAAGATAAGCAAGCAAGGGGCTGGGGATATGGCCTAGTGGCAAGAGTGCCTGCCTCATATACATGAGGCCCTGGGTTCGATTCCCCAGCACCACATATACAGAAAATGGCCAGAAGTGGCGCTGTGGCTCAAGCGGCAGAGTGCTAGCCTTGAGCAAAGAGAAGCCAGGAACAGTGCTCAGGCCCTGAGTCCAAGCCCCAGGACTGGCAAAAAATAAAAAAATAAAAAAAAAGATAAGCAAGCAAGATGAGCCCAAGGTGTTTGCATAAGCTTTGCCTCTAGCATGCAGAGCCCCTACCCAGAGCACCCTTAAACCACAGACCAAACAGGCACTTGGAGACAACAATCTGAGAAGACACGTCTCTACCTCAAAACCACAAAGGTGTTTCTGCCGACAGGTTGCCTGGCTTCCACGGCAGTGACATCGCAGGGGACCTGAAAGTCGTCATTCAGCTGGACCTTAATCTCATCGGGAGCCATACACAAGCTCAAGTCTCCGCGCTGAAACATGCCCGCTTCCTCCAGAGCCGGGTGGTCAGGGTTCATCAGCATCACCTTGTCACCGTAATGAATGTACCCATCTTCAGTAATGGACAGCTGCATCTGCAATGCCAATACGGAACGTCCAGAGAGACACATGAGCCTTCCTCTCCTTGCCATAGTGGAGCCTGTGGGGGCCTGCAGGGAACAGGACTTCTAAAAAGGCAAAATGTCTGGGAGGCTGTGGTGCACCAAAGGGAGCACACGACTCTCCTTGAAATTGAAGGTGTTTATGCCTGAGGTGATAGCGATTTCTACTTGGGCAAGAGATATGCTCATGTATACAGGGCAAAAAAAAAAAAATAGCACAGTGACTCCTGGCAGCAAACCTAACAAAGCCAAAGTGATCTGGGGAGAGGTAATTCACGCTCATGGAAACTGTGGCATGGTTTGTGCCAAATTCCGAAGCCACCTTCCTGCTAAGGCCATTGGACCCCTCTAGAATTTAAACTAATGAAAATTAAATAAGGTAAATCTGTGCTCTTGCTAAAAATAAAAAAGCCATTTGATTCCTTAACTGCCAAGGACAAGGCTACTCTCAGGTGTAGCTTCTTTCCTACCTAGACCTGTTTCAATAAGGATTTTACTTGGATTGCCTCAGTTCTGTACGATCCACACCAAGAGGGCTCCATGCAGATGGCCCCCACCTATATAAAGTCTTCGCCCAGTTCCTGCATTACCTAGGTAACTGGCATACCTGGAGGCAGCCACCTCCTGTCACCTGGCCACACCTTCCTGCCCTCACCCTAGATAAGGCAGGGCCTAGCAGGGGGTCGCTCCTTCTCTCAGGTCATGCATCATCTCGGCCACAGGCCTGAATACTGTGTGGTGCTCTCCTTTATTGGCTACCTACTTTAATAAACCTTATAAAACTCTTCCTCTTTTGTTCTTCTCTTTGCCAAAGGAAAGCTCCCAGCAATCCTGAAAATGTCCAAGGAGGCTGGTGGAACATCACAGGGCCCACACCACTGTTAATCTACTCAGCATTCATTGAAAACTTCTTGAGCACCATCTATGGGGTGCCTGGCTTGCTTAGATATTAGCCCACTGGTTTCTTTATTTGGGCAATTAAAAGAGCATAAGTAAGAATATATGTCCTTGAATTTTAAGTCTTAAAGAATCTTGAACTACTGGCTGTCACATTAAAAAAGAAAGGAAAACCTTTCCCAAAACTTTTACAGTTTTGCAAATAGTAATTCATTTATGAACCTTTTTCTTGCTTAACATATGCCACACTTAATACAATTTTTAAAACAATGTTGGCACTTAAAATTACCGGTCTTAAAAGGTTCTTTTTTAGTTTTCTGTTCTTCTGAATGAGAAGTTTCCCTTGATCTCTCTTCTCTAAGAAGTCTTTCATGATCTCCTGATGAAAGAGAAAAAGAATGATTCCACGGTCGGCAACAGCTCTGAGTAACACAGATGCAGTATTTCTGGAGCAAAAGTATCTCAAGACGAAAAAGCAAAATTTGAGAACAGAGAAGAGAAAATGAGCATCATGGAAATGCTAGGAAATTTTAGCACTGCTTTAATACTGTTTGCTGATAGAATGTTTAGGAGAACTAGAAAAGCTCCCAGGGTAAAAGATGCCCCCTTCATTATTGCAGCCGAGGCCAGGAGTTGTGTTTAGATGCAACCTGTCCCCACCGAGGGTCCTCAGCCCCGGGCATAAGACAAGGATCCAGGCCGGCGGGGCGGGTCTGCAGGCGGCAAGGCCAGGTCTGGAGGCGGCGGGATTCCTGGGTGGAGCTGGGGTGCGCGCCAGGGGAGGGGCCACACCGGGGTGGGGCGGGTTTAAGGGGCCCAGGTGGGGCGACCGTCTGGGGCTGTCGGCTGGCATCTGCCCCGGGCCTCGCCCCTTACCTCCTCCAGGTAGACGTCCTCGTTCCAGTTGCCCATCCGGACTCGGGGGCCATACAAGTTCTGCGCCATCGTCGGGCCGGGTCCGGAGAGGCAGTCCGCTCCTACTCTCGCTGCGTTAGCTTGCCCGTCGCCATGACGACTCGGCGGCCTGCGATTGGTCAGGCTCAGGGCCACCGACCAATGGCCGCCGACACGAGGCCGAGGCAGCCGCGCCCGATTGGTGCGACCCACCGCCTGTCACCGAAGCCCCGCCCCTTCCACCCTTGGCTTTCCCTACTCGCGAAGCCAGAGAAGGAGGAGCAGAGCCAGCTGACGAACCCGGTGGCTCCCTAGAGAAAAATGTAAAACGCCGTTCCCTTTCCCTCCAAAGTCAGGAACGGGTCGTGTCGGAGTGTTTTATTTGTAAATGTCTGGTGCAATTCCAATACTTCCGTGGACTTCATAGCCCCAATCTCCAAGAGAAAGGCAAGCCCGAGAGTTGGCGCGTTCCTGCAAATGCTGGAATACACCGTGGCCAGCATTAGGTCATGCGTAGGAGGGATTAAGTAGAACTCCCTGGGTGCTGATCCAAGGCATCCAGTAGTTCCCAGGCTGTGTTGCTAGGTGGGGATAGAAATGGAAGGTGCAGGCGCCTTCCTTTCCGCAAGCCCAGTCGAAGGCAGAAGACAGTTCAAGAAATGACTTGAGGAGGACTGTCATGACAGAAACCGAAGAAGTATAGGTGAAGCTGGGCTGTGGTGGTCATGCCTGTAATCCTAGCTACTCCGGAAGCTGAAATCCAGAGGGCCGAGGCAGAAAAGGTCCTCAGGACACCATCTTCAACAGAACCAGCATAAAGCCAGGCTGGAGGCATTGGACAAGTGGTAGAGTACCAGCTGAGTGAGAACATGGTTCTGAGTTCAAGCCCTGGTTTGGGGGGGGTGCAGAACGAGGCAATGGAGGAATGTGGTAGTTTGAGGGTGGGCAGTGAAAATGAGAGCTGGGTACACATCAGGTGGGGTGAGGGTTGAAGGCAACTGGACTTCAGACTGTTTTTATTTCATTTTCGTTACTGTAAGAGTTTTTCCCCGGGTACTCCATTTTTGGTTGATAGTTGGTTTTCTTTCAGTTCTTTAAAAAGGTCACCCCTCCTGCCGCTGGCCTTTTTGTCTGTGAGAGGAGTCAGCCCTCGGTCTTGATGGGCTCCTTTGTTTGTGTGCTTGCCATTTCAGTCTGCTTTCTTTGGCTTTCACTGTTTGGGCTGTGATATATCTTTGCTTTTATCCATCCTACTTGTGTACTGAGTTCCAAGCCACAGGCCAGACTCCAGGGGCTCCAGGTCACGTTGACCACATCCCAGGACTGGTCAGGCTGAGAGCTGATCTGACACCAATCCAAGCAGTTAGTGTGAGAAATCACCTGGAATCTGGAGAATCAGTTATCAACTACCGATGATGGAGAGCACTCAGTGGTGCTGGCTAGCTTGGCAATGTCACTCCTCCCGGGGCTCAGCCTGGAGCTCTCAACCAGCCTACTTCACAATTGCAATTCTCACATAAATGGCCACACACAAAGATGTGTATTTGCTACTTTATTCATTACTCTATGAGGTGCTTTTATTAGTCATATGTCACTTACTTGTGTCAGAAAAAAGAAATCCTGAGAAATGCTTGGAAAGATTTGTTTTCAGAAAAGAGAAGTCAGGCAAAATTCAGAGATTAGGAAAGAGAGAGAAAGGAGTTGGGCTCACACAAGACTCTGCTAATCGGTCTGAACACTCTCCCAGCCAGGTGAGAGCAAGTCAGCATGGTGTAGACAGAGGTCAGATGGAAGCTCCTCCACCCTGGAGAAAGATTAGCACTTCAAGAATCTTTATTTCTCCCCACCCAGCCTGACTCCAACATTCAGCCTTCAACCCCGCTAGGAGGTCTGCGCCGCAGAGTCCTCTTGGTCCCTCTCAGTCAACTGCGGCCTTGTTGGAGTCAGTCTACACTCCTCCTCCAGCAACAGACTCCACCTGGCTCTGAGGTCCTCACAGCAGAAGAAACGTCCTGTGGAAGCTTTGTTAAAAGATAGTGCTTCTGCTGTCTGCATGCCCTGGCACCTTTGGAAATGAGAGCCATCGAGGGCAGGGCTGGCAAGAGGCACTAGAATGGCTCTGCCTAGGGCAGTGAAAAGACACCCAGTGTCCCATCTGCCTCCGTTGTTGAGAGAAAGGGGAGGGAGAGGGAGGGAAGAGGGAAGAAGGAAGAAAGAAGGGAAGGAAACCTGACATTTATGGCCTTTATGGCTTCAAAAAAAAACTATAAAAGGATTTCAAAGGGGAACAGAGGAATGGAAAGAGAAATGATGGGCAAAGAAAATAATTTTAAGTGTTTCAAACAGCGATGGGATTCCCAGTGCACGAAGGACCAGCCTCTCAGCTCCGTGCCCTCCTTTTCCCCCTTAGAATTTACAAGCCTGTAACTGCTTTCGGAAGCAGTGCCCGGACGGGTGCTTTCCGTGCCTGCAAGCTGCTCCGGGAGCTCTGGCACTGGCTGGGTGCCCTCTGGATGTGCCCAGGGTCTGGTGAGAAAGCAAGGCTGACTGCATGCACCTCACTTTGTGGATGTCCGCAGCTTTCACCCTGCCAGGCCTGACCGTCCCTCATGCTCTTCAGTCGCATCTCTTCCAGGAAGCCAGTGTAGGAGGGCCAAGCAAGGACTTTTCTGACCACTCCATGGACACAGAGTTGATTCTACTGTTGGGCAATTGTGCCCTCCTGTGGCAAGTCATGGCACAGAACTTTCTCTATGAGAAGGAAAATGAAGCTGTGGCCCATTCAGAGGACCCCAGTTTACAAGTGGGTCACTGTCTGCATGGAGTGGCTGGCTGACCTGGGCTTTCAGACTGGATGAAGTTTTCTCTGGCCATGATTACACTTACAGTTATAAGCAAGCTGCACATCAAATGGTTGCTAAGTCACTGTCTGTGTGTAATGCTCCATCTGGGTTCCTCTCTAGTAAACAATACTAACGCTGTACCCTAGCAGGACCAGAATAGTTAACATTTCCCTGCACAATTCTTGTGTGGACCTTGCTGCCCACCCAAGACTGCCCCCGCCCCACTTCCGGTCAAGCTATCCTCAGGGCCATTTGCAGCACCCCATCCCGGACGAAGCTGGCCGCCCCTCCCTGGCCCTCACCGCACTTAGTGATTTTCCCAAAGGTCCCTAGGATGTGCACGTTTCTCGGCACTGAGAGCGTAATGGACTTGTGTGAGTCCATGCGTTCAGGGGGCTTTGGTGACATCTTAGTGGAGCAGCGGTTGAAACATGGCAGGTGTTCAAAACCAAGAGTGGTATTTGTGAGCATTTGCTTCCTAGCCAGGCATACCCACAGGCCCCGTTGTGTACCACACACACTCTTCCTGTGATTATCACTCATAACTTTTACTACTGAAGACACACAGCCAGACTCCACCAACTCTGGGCCTTCCTGACCCACAATACCACTTACTCTGCCTGAGGTAAAGCAGCAAAGACAGAGACACCCTAAAGTATAGGAACTTTGCAATGGATCTCTTACACCAATTTCCTTAAAGTATTATGTAATTGATCCACATGTCAACATAAAGAACCGAGGAATACAAAGGCTGCATTATAAAAGACTTGATAATGAGCAGAATACCTTAATCACAGAACTAGGATGTAAATAACCATCATAAATATGGCGACAAAATAATGCCAATGGTGAATAATTCTTGGAGAAAAAAAAAACATAATGATAAGAAGTTTTGTCAAAAAAAATCTCAGATTATGCCAGACATTGAAATGCCAGCAGGCAGAGAAGGAAAAAAAATTAAGAACAGAAGTTGTTTTGTTTCTTATGATAACCTTCACTGAAGGCAGCAAACTTTTAAATGCTATTGTCTTATTCAGTGCCCATGGATCTATGAGGCAGAGGTCATCCCCATAGAGGCCAAAATGAATGGGGAAATGTGAATTGCCTATATAAACAAAAGGAAAAAAGAAACCTTTGGGGACTATGACATACAGAGGAAGAAGATAACACAAAGGGGACTACTTGCCTTTAGTTGTGATAAAGTCATTTTTTTATAAAAGGAATTAGAATATTTATACCCCAGCCTTTAGAGGATTGAAAGGACATAATTAATCATCTTGATTCACTGTACAGTTGGCCTCTCTGCCCTTCAGTTTCCTCCTCTGGCGAGGGGGTAGGACTTCCTTCCTGGGGTGGTGTCAGGAGGGAGTGAAGAGCTGCTTGCTTTCAGCAAACTGCCGGGCAGGTTAGGGCTGCTCGTTGAGCCCTTGTAAACCCGAGAATTTCTATGACCTGCATAAGATGTTTGTCCCAGAATTCTGGGCTGGATCTAAGGAACGGTGCAACCCCCTCCTCTCCAGTGTTCCCCCCCCCCCCCATCCCACTTTCCTCTCAGTTGTGGAAATGACCGCTGCAGCTACAGCTGCAGTGGTATGGAGCATTCTGGAAGAGGCCTGGATCAGTGGGTGGGAGAATTCTCCCCCCTCGACCCTCTGGCTAGCTCATCCCCTTTGGGGTAAAAGACTGGGCAGGGCTGCTCTGCAGTCTGTTTCTGGAGATAAAGTCCTTGATGGCTCTCTACAGCCCCCCATTCGGGAGATCGATTTCCTATTTAGGCGGAAATCACACACCCAGGCTCCTGGGGGAGCTTCTGGGTCTCCACCCCCCTCATCACCCCACCCCACCCCACCCCCACCCCAGGCAATGGTGGGAAGTGGCTACGCCCACCCTTCCCCAGCCTCGGAAAGTTCGGAGTGAGAGAGATAAACATCACAGCTGATCCCTCTCTCCCCTTGGAATGGGGAACCAGACAGCACGGAAATGTAGCTGTGGAAACCATCCTTAAATTAGTCTCAGCCACTCCTCCTCTTCCTCCACACCAACGCCCCCATCCACTCCTTAAGAAAAGGAAAAAGGAAAATAAAAAGTCCCCAGACTTATTCTTAACCCAAGGTAGAACTAGTCTCATCCTGTTCCCCCAGACATAAAACTTCACATCATGACATCTGTACTGAGTTTGGAGCTGGGAAGTCTCTTTGAAAGGCTGTGTCACAGGAACTCCTGGGCTGCCGGCCCATGGTAAGCCAGTCCACAGCAGGAGTAACCCCACTTCCCTCCCTGCTTCACAGTGAGCCTCAATCCTGTCAACTGCCAAGCTCACGTCACTGTCACAGAATAGCACCCTTACCCCCCCCCCCACAGAATTCTTCCTGTATCTTACCTAGCAACCAAAGTCAATCCCTAATATCTCTCCTAAATGTGGAAGACAATTTCTTTGCTTCTGTACAGTGTTCTCCGGCACGGGGGTGTCTTCTTCCTCTACCCGCCTTCTCTCCCTTCCCAGTCCACCTGAAATCCCCATCTGCCCAGCAGCTGCCCCATGCTGGCTCCTCCGTGTGGACTCAGTGCCCCCACCCCCACCCCTGGTCCTGGTGTCCCCTGGCTTCTGCCTGGGCTGATTTCACCTTGCATCCAGATCTCCGTGCGTCAGCTCATCCTCACAAGAGGTCAACCACGGGCACCCTGTGCGGCACCTGGGGCCTGGCATTGAGCCTGTGCCAGGGACATGGCAGGGGTGAGGGGACAGCAAGGAATTTTCTGAATGTGTGTGTGTGTGTGTGTGTGTGTGTGTGTGTGTGTGTATTTATTTGAGGGAAATCTATGCTTTCTAGGGATGGAGAGCATACAGCCCACGGGTCCTTGGGGCCTGTAAAATCATGCGGGACATGGGAGGGCTGACATGCAATGCTTCTCACCAGCTGCCTGCGGCCGTCTGCCTGGACTGATAACTCTCCTATGCCCCACACAGGATGTTATAAATACCACACTGAAAACAGAGTGCAACTCAAAGGACTAGCTAAATTAGCAGCAGAGCAATGTCTTGTTTCATGACCTCCACGCCCCCCCATACATATATATATATAATAGCCAGGATTACAGGCACGTGCCACCACACACAGCTTATCAGCTGAAATGCTGCCCCACTGACTCCCCACCTCACATCTCCACCCCGGGGCTGACCTCACACCTGATCTCTGCCTCCCAAGCAGGTGGGATTTCAGGTATGCACTTCTTCCAGAAATGAAAGCTTTCCTAGAAGTTTTCCTTGCACTGTCTAAGGATCTGATCCCAATGAAGGGAAGGAGAGTGAGGTGACTGAAAGGGAAGCAATCCTGGGGCTCCCTGAAGGGGATCGGAGCCTTAGACTGCTGGGCCGTGAGGCACTGGGGCCTCGGAGAATGACACTGAACGCAGAGTGGAGCTCTGACGCTCTGAAGCGAGGAGGGTAAGTGTGTCTACCAGCGGTCGTTGGTTGAAGATGGAGATCTTCACAAATCCCCTGCCACGTGGGTTCAGAGTGGGCACAATGGCCGGGAAAGGCCTCAGCAAAGAAGACATGGGTCCTGGTAGGTAGAAACCCAGGCCAAATGCAGAGAAAACAGATGATGGCACCCTAGACAGGAAGGGCAGATTCCATCCACACAAGAAACTGGCCTTGAAGACCTGGCTGCGAGAGAGGAATACTTTAGTCTTTTGCTGAAACGTCTAGGGGAGACATCAGCTAAGTAAATAATTTTTACAGAAATCAAACTCTTGGCATCACATCTCATGAAATAACTCTCACCTTCAGCCCTGGTCAGAGGCTGCCACTATCCCCTGCTGCAAAACTATAGGGTAATGGAGACTCAAAGGGTAAAGAAACCAAAAAATCACCTTTGGAGGATCTCCAAAATTGAGCATCTCCCCTCCCAGGGAAGTTCCGGCCCAACCCCAGCCAGAACAAATAGCTTTTCAGCTAAACCTGCCTACCCTGAGATGCTCACAGAATTCACCTCACCTCATCTGCAAGCCATTGCAATGCACGTCAGGGAAGATCACAGCTCTGTGGGGAAGGTCTGTTCTGAAAGGATGTCAGGGAAAATCACCATTCTATTCTTACAGGATGAGCTGCTATTCTGGGGAAAGTCACTCAGCACAGGCTAAATTAATCTTTCCACTTGTTTTCACCTTTTCCCCCCTCCCTTGCCCTCTTTTGTGCTTCTCGTTTTTTCTTCTTCGTTGTCTCCCTTCACTTACTCTCTGTCTCTTTGTCTAAAAGGCCAGGGTCTCTGAGAAACGTTAACTTGGTTTCTGCTTTCTTTCTCCAGGCTCTTGGCTCATCTGGTCCTCATGAAGCTATAATTACCGGCCCATTTGTGTGGCGCAGGGGGGAGGGAGGAGCTGGGAGAGGAACAGCCTTGATCTAGGCTGTGGCCTGGTTCTAATTTTAGCAACCACGGAGCTTTGGACTTCCTGGAGGTATCCGATCGCCTGGGCTCCTCCTGCGAAGCGCTGACATCGGACATATGGAAGAGATTCAGATCACAAGAACAGCCAGGCCAGGCTACACCTCGGGGGTCACTGGCCCACTCTGTCTGAGAAAGTAGGGACACACTGTCAGGGACTAGCAAACCCCTTGTAAAACTCCCCAAGCTTGCAGAGCGGGAAACAGAACCATCCATCGGAAAGGCTTGCAGAAGGCCGTCTAGACTGAGTGCCCTGGCGCAGGGAGGAGGGTGAGGTCACCCTCAAAGGCTGCAGTGTGGCCTAGAGACATAGGACCGCATTTCCCTTGCAAAGCCCCGCCTTGCCGAGACTTTCTAACTAACTTTCCCGGCACTTCACATGAGGTGATGTTTACACACAGCGAAATGCATAGATCCCAGCTGCATAGGTCTGCGGAGTGTGTCAGCCCCATCAAGATAAAGAGCACTTCCAACACGTTCTCCCATTCTGCCTTCTGCCCAGTTTAGTGGTAGTAATTGGTGGCCTCATTTGTCCTTTGGATCAGTAGAGGTTCGTTTTGCTGGTTCGTCAAATGGAATCATGCTGTCTGCGGGGAGGACTGTGGTCCTGACCATCAGACTTCCACAGACCCCTCTCTGTGCAAGCCCCTTCCGGCTAGAAGAGCCCTTCACACTTGGTCTCTAGCCCCAAGCCCACAAAGTGGGAGACTTCGCACAAGGCCCAGTGGTAGTCCCTGTTCCATACCACTCAGTCTACTTTCCTGCCACCAGTGAGGTTTGTCTACCTGGGAGCTCATTGTGCCCCTGGAACAACGCTTGCAAACCTTTCAGCTCTGCACCGAGGACCCTTCCTCCTACATTTAACCTGCTTTTTTTTTTCTTTCATTAGAACTCAAGCCCATTTCTTTATGTGTCCTCCCCAGCGGAGCTGTTACACAGCTGGTCAGTGATACAAACTACCATGAGCAAGCTGTGCTGATTTCATGTTGTGATCTTCCAGGCGGGGTTTTTCTGTATCCCTTCTGGAAAAAAAAAAAAAAATCTTGGCTGGAACACAGGTTTGTGTCATAACCTAAATGTGAATTACAGCTCTACCGGTGAGTGGTCCTGGCGTTGGGAGTCCTGTCCTTGTGTTCTTGGCCGTGCACTGGGGCCCAGCAGGAAGCATGATGTACGGGCCCGCAATCTGTACCATTGTGCCTGGTGACCTGTCCACGCGGCTCCCCCACCGTCTCCCTCGGGCATGGGCCTCATGCCGTGAGCACCTAGCTCACAGAGACGCTCAAGAGCTTCCTGCAGGACACATTCCTGTACCCCAACATTCAACAGAAAGCCTGGCTCAATAAAGATTGCCAACGAAACTAACCACTAAGTTTCACTAACTGGGGATGAGTGAGCAAGAGTCCAGCCAAGACAGGACGAACGTCAAGCGTCTGCAGGTGATCGCAGGATCGCAGCCGAGGAACCACACACCTCCGGACCCAAGGCCTGGGATCTAAAACAGCCTCCAGGGAAGCCATCGGCAGCCAGGCCACAGGGCAGGCAGCAGTCAGGCAAGTGGCCGCAGGTACAGAGCCCCACACGCACACCACGGTGATGTCAGACACCCTCAGTTAACCTGCAGAGAGGAAACTTCTGGAGCTTAGAGATGAAAAGGCATTGCTGTCAGGGCCTCGAGGCTGTGTCAGGACAAGGCTGAGCTAACAGTGCCTGAGTCTGCAGCAACTACAGAGGCCACCACCAACCAGGGGACCCCTGGGGACACTGTGGCAAGGTTGGTGTGAGCAGCTGAGGCTGTGTGGCCAAGCCCCGTGAGCACCATGGATGCAGAGGCCAGAGAAAGCACTAGAAAGTGTGTCTGAAGGTGTGCAAAAGCGTGAGCACAGAACAAATACAGAATTTTTTTCTTCTCTTCATTTGTGGTTGTATGCTCCCTTCACACAGTGACAACTTTCAGTACCATCTTCTGCAGTAGGAATCAAAAATGAATTCAGCCTTCCCTCTGGCATGCCTGGTGAATTTTTGCCTATGACTATCAGTAGGTTATAAAGATTTCTTTTGGCTTCACAAGTCATCCTCACTCGCCTCATATAGAACTGCAGGATTGCCAAGTGTGGGGCAGTGTCGGTCAGTCCAGGCTGGGGCAGTGTCAGTCAGTTCAGCTTCTTTTGTAGATCAGAGCAGCTCCTCTTTGTGAGTCAGTGCTACTTTTATCATAACTGTAAACCAGAATTTCCTTTCCTAATTTGGGCAGCGCTCTTGGAGTTTCCTCTGCATGACAGCTGGATGGAGAAAACAAGGCAGGCTCAGCATATTTCAGACACCATTTCTGCCTGGTAGGGTTCCACCCCTCACCTGTGCCTTAGGGACAGTGTGGCATAGGTAACAGTCAGATGCTCCTGAAAGCCACTCAGACACGGGAGGGTAGAGCCATGTTTAACTACACAGTCGTAAATGGACCTAGGGAAGGTGAAGGTGAAAGAGAGAATGGTCATAATCAAATGTAGATAAAAGTATGTCTGTCGCTGGTTCAAATTGCCTAAGAACAGACTCCATGTGGGGACATTGCTAGGGCCCCTTCCAGAGCCCTAGCCGGGGGAGAGGCCGGGGGGTAGGAGGCACCTAAGGCCTAAGCCCCAATGAGTGCACATGTGCGTTCAGTGCCTTAACTCCTTCATACATCATCTGATAGAGTGAGACTCTCTAATTACCCTAATTGTGATGGGGTGTTGTGTGGGCTGCCACTAGGAAATTACACTGAGGAGAAACAGATTTTCCATTGTGACTAATTACCATCCCCCTCTCCCCTTCTAGAAATGATTAAGAGGAAGCCATTCCCCTGGACGGCAGATGGCAGTGGGGGAGAAGGACTTTGATCTTAGTGTCGGTACTGCTTGAGACTTCCTGGTTGTTTACCATCCCCAGAACAACATGACAGGTAGCCCTGGGAGCACCATTAAAAGTGACTGGCTGGATGGAAGGGAAGGCAAACTAAACTAAGATCTCACTGTCCTTTATGTGGTTTCGTGCGCTAAAAGGTGGCAGGCTGGAGAAGTGGCGGGAGGACAGGAGGGAGCAGGGAGCAGTGAATTCCCTCGATCTGAAGGGTGGAGAACGTGTGGTTTTCCACAGAAGGAGGACCAGGTCACAACCTTCTGGCAGGAATCCAGCTCCAAAGATGGCAGTGGAAATGGAAGCTCAGGAGGGTGGACCTCAGAAGAGGTCAGGCCTGACGCCAGTGGGTCTCCACCTTGGCACTGTGCAGGTCAGAAGCTCTTCCCAAAGGGCATCCAGGGGACTCACAGGGAGCCACCACCTGAGCACCTGCCACCCATGCAACGCCAGGGGAGAAGCAGCAGCCATGCGGCGGGCGCCATTGCCACACAAGGAGAGGGAAGAATGCAGAGGGAGCCATGAAGGGTGCGGAACGGAACTCCAGTCCCATCCGTCCACGTCCCTCGGGCCAAAGCCTTGCTGGTGAGGAGGAGGTAAGCATTCAACTCAATGTGATGTTTTAAATTAAGGCTTCTGCCTGGGATGCCACCAAGAGAAAGGAACAAGAGATTTATCATAGCACAGTTGAAAAAGGAAAAAAAAAGATTAAAAGTGTCTCCACAACGAGTAAATTATTCATAAGCGTGAAGAACTGGGAGAAAAACAGATTGGGAAATCTGTGTGACAAGAACCATCCTTCCAATGGCTTCTCTGTTCTCATCTGCATCTCCCAGATGTGCTGGCAAGGAGCTGCCTTTGTGATCCTTTATCTAATGAATTCCTCAGTTAGCGGAGAAGTTGCTGTCCAAATCTCTGTTTTATTCATCAGAATCATAGTCATGAGAAATAATGCTTCAAAAAATGAGTGTTTTTAACTTTCAAGATATCTAAGCCTTCTGAGCATAAAGGCATGTTCAGATTTGCAATGGTTTTTGTAGTTTTGAAATTCTCTTGAGCATCAATCTGGCAAGAGGCCCTGTGATTCAGTGGAAGGGGGTACGGGATGTGGTTCTTAGTACAATGCCCTCATCGCACCTAGGACCCTACTCTAAGAGGTAAGATTTGATTTTTCTGGACCACACAGCCTCACTCACAACTGCCTGGCTTGTCCATGCATTTGGGATTAGTGTGAAGCAGACCTCAGTCTCAAACCTCAACCTCAAACATGGGTTTTTGGACTCCAGAGTCTTGTGCATGCCTCCATGCTAACAGAAGTCGACACTGAAGGATGACGGAGTTATCTTTCCATCTTTGTGATATCCAACATTCCTCAACGTTCCTGGCATGGAACAGAAGCCTAGAATTTTTCTTTTTCAAAATTGAGTGTGAAATCTACTTGCTCTGCCCTAACCACAACCACTTCAGTGAACACCTGCCTGCCTCCAAATGCCAACCCCTTGAATTTTTTTCCTTTTTGGCCTGAGAATTTCTCTAACCACTGCAACTTTTCTGGTGGTGACTGGAGGCTGGTGCTGAAGGTGGCCGAGCAAGCATGGATTCCTGACCGATGCCTGCGTGGAAGCGATCCTGCAGTTCCCGACCAGCAGCCTCTGCCGCGGACTTCGGATACGCAGGAAACAAATCCATGTTGTTACACCAGGTGTGGACTCTGGGAACAGATCGCTGGTGGAGTGTGTCCCACCATGGCAGTCTAGATGACCTTGAGTCTGTGTTCAATCCCCAGCTGTGCTCCCACAGCAGCCACCAGGCAAGGTGAGCCCTGGCCAAGCGCCTCCCCCTTCCCCAACTCCCAACCCCAGCTCTGTGGAGGGTACCAGCTTCCTGGGAGTTCCTCCTGCCCAGCTGGCCTCTCCGGCTGTATGCTCCCCCTTACTGACCTCAGCAGGCTAAGAGCCACAGGGCGGACCTGGGCCTTCATACCCATCCTTACTTCCCAGACAATGCCTTTTCCTGCCCAGATGGACACCCAGCCATATGTTTCCAGACTTTTGTGGTCCCTGCTTCCCTTCTCCTCCCATCGCTTTCTAATTCTCACATGGCTACTAGGGGGCTCCTTCTCAAACCTAAGTAGACTGTGGCACTCGTCTCCACAAACTCCGCACTGGCTCCCATCTGCTCAGCCCACACCTGGCCACCGAGCCCTACGACATCACCACACTCGCTCTATGGCCTCTTCTCTGGCTGTATCTCTTTCTACCCCCCAGCCATGCCCACCTTTCCAGCCTTCCAAACTCTCCTTTCCCTTGGACCTTCCTACATGCAGTGCCCCAAGACTCCTCTGCAGACTTTCCCCAGAGCTCTCTGCAGACTTTCCGGCCCTTGGTTTCCTCCAGTTTCTGTTCCAATGCTATCACCTTGTCGATGTCTACTCAAATCAACATTTACCCCTCCTCGTTCTCCACCCTCACCCAGCTCCATCTTTTCCCTGATATCCCTACCTGTCACACATTGTATATTTATTTGTTAGGTGTCTGTCCTCTTCCTCTCTAGAGTGAATGGTCTTTCTGGTGTATCCACACCCTGGAGCCACAGCCTGGAACCACAGTGAGAGCTCAGTAAATACTCATGAGGAAACAAATAAATCTGGTCATCTGTACATCAGTAACTTCGGATTCTTTGTTTGTTTTTTGCCAGTGAGAGTACAGATGGGACCAATCAGGTTGCGTGTGTGGGAAAAGCAAGGGAAGATTGAAGGGGCTACAGCCTGTAGCAGTTCATGAAACACCGAGGTCCAACTCAGTGGGAGTGGAGGGATGGGGGCCCTGGGGATGCACTTCCTCAGAAGTCCCCGCTGGACAATGGCCGGAAACACCTGATCCTCTGCAGAGAAGGAGCAAGACGACACCAGGAATACTGTTTGTGTTGCTCAAACCCCGCTAATGCTGGAGGATGAGCCTCAGCTGCTGGCCATGATGCCCGTGGTCCACCTCTAAGAGGCAACTTAGCAGCTGTTTTTCCTGGGCCCAGGAGGTCACTGAAGGCAGGATAAAAGCTGGACACCCAGTGCCAACTTTGCATCTGTGCCCTTGGACCTGAGCCATCCTCCTACAACCACGGGAAATCATCTCCAGGAAGGACAGGCTTTGCCGCCCACAGCCCCTGTGACAAACAGCAAACGGCTCTGGAGACTGTATGCCTATCATCTTGTGGCAAAGGGAGAAACTGCCACAAAATGAATAGCCCAAAGCTCAGATAGTCCACCCGCCACCAACAATTGACTTGCTCCTGGTCCCCTTGAGTGAGGGAGTGATTACAACTGCTCCAGACTTTTTCCAGGACAAAGACTGAGAAAGTGTTCCACCAGGCCACACCTGTAACATGGGACTATTTTAACTACGCACACCTCTCTTACCCTCTGCTCCCAGTCTGGGTTGACTTAAAGCTCAGGCAAATGTCTGTAACCCTAAAGATGGCTGAAAATAGACTGAAGTGTCTTCCCGCAACTCCGGTGTAATCTATCTCCTTTCTTGCCCTTCACCATTGGCAAATGTGGACTGGGTTTAACACAGTTTACAGCTGGAAACATGGCCAGCCACTTCCAAACCAGCCAGGGACCCCTCAGAAGGAGGTCCCATCCTCTCAGCCTCCAGTGCCATCCATGAAGGAGGGGTGGCCCCTTCCCCCTCGGCCTCTTGGGTCTGTGTTTGCCCCATTCCTAGTTGCTCTGTGGGGTACATCTTCCCTCCCGATCTCTACATCTCAGGCCACCTAATAACTCCTGTGTTTACCCTCTGACATGCCCACTGCTTGCCTCTACATTTCAGACTCCGATCTATCTACCTGTGATCATGAGAACCCAGGGACTCACCACCCCTCCCACTGTAGGCCACCATCCCAAAGATTGAAAGTAGGTTGCTTTTTGCTCCCAGCATTTTCGCAAGAGTGATGGCAACAACTCCAAACCAACAGGCAGAGGGCCAGCGTGCCCCAGTTTGCCTGGGCTTTTCTGGTTTTAGCACACAAAGTTCCACATCTCCAGAACCCCTCTGACCTAGGAAAACTAGGACAGCAGGCCACCTTGGGGAGGGGACAGAGTCCTCCGCCAGCTCGCCCACAGGTCCCCAGTGGTACTCACAAAGACCTGCAGATTATTGAACAGAAGCCTGGATAGTAGGGGAATTTTGACAAATAGTTCTATTTGGCAACTAGATAAAGATTTAGTGTAAATATTTAAATATTGTCAAAAGCAAGTAGGGCATTTCCTTTAAATAACATCATGACTTCGTCATCTCTAAGGACCACAGCATTTTATGAAATTAATTACATTTTTGTGGAGTTTTCGGCTTGCTCGCTCAGTCTGCATCCTCTAGGAGAGGGATGGAATAGGGGAGGGGGTGGAGAAATGATAGAAGGGGATGACGCCGATCAGTGTTTGCTGAGCACATAGGTTGGCATGTTGAGTTGAAACCCCTTTGTACAAATATTAAAGATAATTACATTATGTAAATAAAATTCTTAAAGAATTGGGTTGATTGGCTTCGTGCCAGTGACTCACTCCTGTGATCTAGCTTCTCAGGAGGATTGCAATTTGAAGCCAGCTCAGGTGGAAAAAATAATCTGTAAGGCTCTATCTCCAAAACAATCAGCAAAAAGCCAGATTGAAGGTGTGACTAGTAGAAGGTTAGCTGAGCAAGCACTAGGTCCCAAGTTCAAACCCTGGGACTGCCAAATAAATCCAAACTGACTATGTGACCTCTCTCTCTGTATTAAGGCTCTCTGTGTTTCACTGGGTAGCAGGCTTTGGTTGTCATGAACACTAAATTCTACTATCAGTGCTGGTTTTCTTTTTGCCTTGGTTGCTAAGAGTCAAAGGTCAACTTCGCAGTCAAACCCTCAAGCAAAAATGTTGCCCACGGCTCATTTGATGTTATCCTTAGTTTCTCTTAATCTTTGCATTAGAAAAAAAAAGTTGCATGATATTTATTCATGAAATCTACAAGTAATCATCAGGAAGATATCTCTTTAGGTGCTAGGCACCGGACAGTGAGTGTAACTAAAGCTTACTTTTATGTGCTTTCCTCTAGTGAAGAGATACAGACAAAAAGAAAATACAATAAATCCCTTCGGATGTTAGGTGCAGGAGGCAGGGTGAGGGGCTGGGGAGCAAGCCCCTCTAGAAAGAACAATTACAGTGTGGAAGGCCGCTGTGCTACAAGCCCCTCCTCAATCCACATTCGTGCCTGCTGCTCCCTGGGCTGGTGCTTTCTGGCTCTCATGGCCACAAAAGCATCAGGTCTGGGTGATAAGCACCTCTCTGCTCTCCCCTGGCGGAGCCCCCAGTCCTTTCTCAAGCTGTAATGACGTATAAACTCAGATGATTTTCTTAAATGAAGTGTCTAGAAGGCTGAAATTATCTAAGCAAATTATGCCACGTTGTTATGGGATAAGCAAAAGCCACTGCTGTCGATCACTCTGGAGTACCTCCACCGTGAACACGAGCAATGATAGGTGAGGTCCACACGGATCTCCACGAACTCAAACTTCTGTAGACTCAGGAACCACAGACTTCCAAAACTGGGGACCGAGGGGAAAGATGGAAGACACATGGCAGCGTAAATCCAAGCCCTATAGCCGCTCCTCAGTCTTCCCAGCTGGGAAGGCTCCATGAGCTCCTCCCCCTGTGTGAGGTGAAGTTAGGGTAGGTGGTGATTGTGCAGCCTGGGGAAAATGTGAAGAAGGAAACAGTCCCCCTCCAGTGGGCCACCCCAGCAGCTGGGCAGCTGGCGGTGTGGGGAGAGAGGTCTGTCCCTGTGTTGTGCACACATGTTGAGAAGCAGTTCTAAGGGAGTCCACGCGGGACATTAGACCTGACACGGCCACGGAAGCGGCCACTTCCCTGCAGGAGGCAGCGTGCCATGGCCGGCAGCGGCTCTACAGGACAAGGACGGGCAAGTTTGCCTCCTTTCACAGGAAATGAGTGAAGCCCAGTCTGAAATTATTACTCAGACGTTTGTGCCGATAAGGAAATGTCTTCCGATCGCACAAAGCTATTGGTTTCCTGTTGTGAACTGAGAATTTCTGGCTTGCTCAAGAAGGGACAGGAAGGGAAAGGGTGGCTGTCTCTTGGAAGTCCTTGTTTAATGAAAACGCCCCTTAGGGGCTTGCATGACGCTCCCACAGGCGAAGGGACTGCAGGCTGGGGAGTGGTCCCGGAAGTGAGGGAGGTGGTGTGGAGAGGATGTGGAGGCTAGCTGGGTGACGTGCTATTCTACAAACATTTGCTGGGCAGGTTTACGAGCTGGGCCCTGGGCTGGGCACGGCTGCACCAGAAGGCCCAGAAGCTGCGTCTCTGCAGCACTGTCCTGTGATAGAAAATGTCCAGAAACTTGATGAGGCTAAGAGGGGGCCATACCCAGAATACCATGAGACTCCGGCCTTGTATGTGGGCCAGTCTTGCCATGGTTTGGGCTCAAGTTCCCCCTACTGATAATGAATTTAATGGCCAAAAATAGAATGTAAGATTTGCCACCTACCCTGACAATAACCTCATGGAATACTGCATGGTGATAGCATGCTGCCATTCTCTGGATTTCCATTCTTTTTCCCTCTCTAAGTGTATGGCCTTCATCTACCCATGCAAAAGTGTTAGTGGCTTTTGCTGTGATCTGACCCCACTTCCTGCCACCAGTGAGACACCATAACCACAAAGGTCAGGACCCTGAGGTGTTAGGCCCCACCTGCTACTGTGAGTCCATTTATAGCACAAACCTGTGCTCTATATGGTCGCAATGGAGTGCGACACCATCCCCAAGATCAGAAAACCTGCCAGCCCCAACCACAGACTGTGTTTGTTGATCTGCTCATTTATGAGACTTCAGACTGTATCGACCAAGCACCCAAGGCACTAGGGATTCAGACAGAAACGAATAGAAGATTCTCATGACTCCTGTGGACAGAAGACATATTACACATGAAACTCCAGTTCCCCTCCCCTGCCTTCCTCCACCATGCAGACGGAGGAGCTCAACACTTGTTTCTCTACACCCTGTTGCAGCTAGAAATGGTGAGGCACAACAGTTCAGGTCAGTTGGAGTATAAACAAAAGGCTGTGAGGAGTGTTCTGGAAAGGCTTTGCTGTGACATAAAGAGGAGAACAGACACAGCTGCCTTTTTCTCTCTGTCTCTCTCTCCACTGGTGCAGAAGGAGTAGAAAGCCGGGAGCTACGAACACAGGTAGGATCAAGGTCCCCGAATCCCTGATTGCACTGTGCTTTTCCCAGCTAGGATCTGCCTGCCCTTGGACATCTTTTCACCAGAAAAATAACTTCCACTTGCTTAAGCCATCTTCCTAGCCAAGAGCCATTGTCTGAATGGGGAAAATAATTTGTAAGTATTAAAAGTGATCAATGAATCATCGACATTGACCTGTCCTTGGAGATTTTAATTCTGCTTTTAATTTACTTTAAAAAAACATTTAAAAAGGGAAAATATCTCTTAAAGACACATGCTGTAAAAATATAAGTAGACATGATTAGCTGTTGGGCTAGTTTTCCTTTGTCTTGCAAACTCTGGGCCCGTGGGTGCTTTCCTTGGTGCAGATGTCTTCTGGTCTTTCGGGGGCCTTTTCGAGAATGAATCATCTCTGGCTGATGGCCTTGAGGAGCATGAGCTCAGGAAGAGGCAGCCCTAAGTCACCAGAGCTACAGTTTCTCTTGCCCCATCTCAGGTCTCTGAATGGCCCTGAGCCAGGCGCATGCGGGCACCTTTTTCCTGTCTGCATTGACATTCCAGTTGGCCCCCTCTACTCAGCTCCAGCCCCACCCCCCTTCCCTGACTCCTGACCTTCCAAATGGAATACTTGTCCCTGGGCTGCTGGGAGAAGAGGCTCACCCCCCTTTAAGGCTTCAGTTGGAAGAACTCCTCTCAGGAGTATCTCTGGGTCCCACACTGGGTTTCATAAAATGCAAACACCTCATGAGACATGAAGGACATCAGAAGGAAAAGGTTCACTGTTACATTACTGTTACACTGCTGCATTAAAACGGGGGGGAGGTTCATAGGGTTTTTAGCAGGCAAACATCTATTGTACATATTCTTCATACAATTTATTTGGGGAGCTGTATTTGTAGAAATCCTAATTTCCTTACTCAGAATTCTTCACATTTATTTATAGAACTGTGGTTTGAGCAAATGCTGTCTGGGGGTGAAGTGTCCCCCAAAAGATAGCGCTTCCTCTCTGTGGAGTTTCCCCTTCTCCGCTCTGTTCCCCAGCCTGGCTAGCAGAGGGGAAAAAACGGCTGTGTGCAAGGTTTCAGAGTCTAGCTCCTCCTGGGCAGGAAGAGGAGAAGGAAGCCACAGCCCCTCCCAGGACAGGCAGTGAGCTGTGAACGCCAGGGTAGTTAGGCAGGAGGCAGGCACAGAGCAGGGCAGAGCAATGGCAGAGCGGCACCGAGAGGACTGCAGGCTCCCTTCAACCTGGTGGTACCAAGCCTCTGCCTCCGCCTACCCAGGCAAAGGCTAGAGCAGATGGGAAACAGAGAGAACTGGACACGGGGCAGGAAGGAAGGCAGGGATAAATGCTGTCCTCTCACTATGGGAGTTCTTCTACTTCAGCCCTCTCTCCCTCCTTTCTCTGGCAATTACCTTAATACTGTTTGTTTTATTCCATTTCCTCTATTGAAGCTGATTTCCCAAGCCCAACAAAAGTTCACGTATCTCCTATTTAGGGTTTGCTTTGAAACACTTTGGGGCAAGGGGAAGTCTTGTTGTTGTTGTTGTTTCAATTTTTTAGGAATACTTCCTTTGCCTAGCAAAGCATACCTAGCTCTTGGAACTCTTATTATAAATTACAAAACAAGCTCAAAGTCCTAAGACAAACCAGCAAATAAGGAACAAAAGCCAAAGAAACAGAAAGTCTAAATATGCATGAGGACTTGCAGTAAATACACAACTGCAAAGTTCAAAGTCTTGGTGGCTCATTGATAAGCAACTCACAGGGCTGAGGCTCCAATGGTAGAATACTTGCCTTGCCACAGGAGACTCTAAGTTCAAACACTAGCACCAACAAAAAATAAAAAGTAACCAGACCCCCATGCCCAGACCAGAGTACTGTCTGCACCATTGGCAGGCTCGGCCCACACACCCGCCATCCGCAAGTGTGCAACCTTGCACACTTACCAAAAATTCACCTTGATTTTTACTCGTTTCTTTACCATTTTAATTCACAAATTTTGAACAATATATTTGAATTTCCTGTTTCAGCCCATGCTTACTAATTGCAGGATTGTTTTTTTGTTTTTTTTAACAATTAGGAAAGTGTATTCTGTCAAGTCCACAACTTCAATAGATGTAATAATGAATTTTAAATTGCAGTTTTAAGTGGCCTCGTTCGTGAGTTTGTTTTTTCCCTACCTCTAGAGTTGAGAAAGCTTTTAACTGCATTGAGAGCTCTTGAATATGAGGTCATGTGTTGTAAGTATGACAGGCATCCATACAGCCTGGCTTTGGGAAACTGAGGCAAGGCTCAGTGGGGAGAAGTTCCTCAGGTCATGCCTGGGAAGCTCAGATGTGCTAACATCCGGGAACTCTCACACCTGTGCGTCTCTGCTTCCCGTCCCCACCACCTGCACCAACAATTAGACATATGGTGTTTGGTGCAGGGTGAGAGGCACAGCCAGGACCCTCCCAGTGCCCCTCCGGCCCATTTGTCTCCACTCTGAGCACCAAAGAGTGTTCTGTCCTCCATCTCTACTCAGCCATAATTTCCTAGACTTTCTTCTCAACTGTGTGAACTCTATCACAGATCTGTCCTCTCCTTCCTTGAAGATGTCTGTGTGTGCACGCATATGCATGTGTGCAATGTGTGTGTGCACATGTATATGTTAAACTCAGGGCCTTTGCTTGCGGGGCAGGTGACTGACCACTTGGGCCACACCCCAGCCCTGCCCTTTCCCTGCAGTGAGTGTAAAGAGCCCTGTGGCTTTGTCTTCATGGGGGAAAAGCTGAAGAGAAGGGACACCAGACCCCGACTACCAAGAGGTACCTGGCAGTTTGGGGCTAATGTATTTTCCCTCTTCTGCATGAACATCCTTGTGTCTTCCAGGGCTACCTTTCCTGTCCTCCTATGCTGGCACTTCTGGAATTCTGCCACACACCCTGGTCAAGACGATGCCTGACACAGATGAGGATTTTCAGACCCTTCTGTAGCCCTGGTGGACAGGGCAGCACTGTGGCTGTGTATGGAGATGTTAGCTGATTCCACCCTCTGTCCAGTCTTCTCACTCCCAACAGCTCAGGCGGCAGCACAGCTACTGTGATCCCATATGGGCTGAGTGGGTTCCCCCAACAATTCTTGTGTTGGAACCTTGGTTCCCACTTGGCAATGCTAGTAAGTAACAGGACCCGTAAGTGTGGGGCCAAGGTGGAAGTATCTACCAGTGCAGGAGTCCCTGTTGGCCAGACTCTTTTCTCACCAACATTCCCCAGAGTCCTGCCATGAAGGCTTCTGCCAGCACAGTGCTGCCCACCCTGAGTTCCTCATGCAGCCTGAGCCGGCACCATGCGCTTGAACCTCCAGAACTCCAGAATTATGAGCAGCTCTTTTCTCTACAAAGTTACCCAGCCTTCAGTATTTTGTTAGAGTAACAGAAAACGCACTCATCTAATAGCAAAGAGAGCTGTCTTCAGAGTCAGACAGAGCAAGTTGTGGACCCTCATCTTAGGAGATATGTTCAAAATCACCCATGTAAGCACACTGATCGGTGCTCAGTAAGCCCTCAATGAGAATAAGCTGTTATAACTGCTAAGTATGTGTAGAGTTCCAGCAATGCCTACTTCTCATTTGTTCATAACTCACCAATTTAATAGACTCCTTCTAGAAGAAAAAAAAAAAGTAGACTCTTCCAGACATGTGCCAGAAGTTAAAATTAACTCACTGCTAGAGAGGTTCTGGGTTCCCTGTTTCCTCCCTGCTTTACCGGGATAACTCAGGGCTGTGCTGGCCATCTCTGAGGGCTCCTGTGACACCTCTCTTGCCCAATGACTGGTTTGCTGACAGACCATCACACGGCTTGTCTTTTAGGGCTGCACTCCCTCTCAGGACCTTGGGACTTTATTCTTCTAGGCCAGAGACTTGAATTCAATGAAAGTAGCCATACCTACTCTTCCTATCACCCCTACCTATCATCTGTCAGGTAGTTCAGGGCCCCGGCCCCGGCCCCATCCCAAAGCAGTGCTTGATGCTGGCAAAACAAAACTTGCCTCGAACATCACTTCCCACCACTTGTTGCTATGCCATCCTCTTAGGGTGAAGGTCATTCCTTTGCTAAGGGTAAGGGAAGCAAAATGGGAGTTGAGCACTTTTGTTTCCTCTGTTGCCTGGAGATCTTATGTCATTTCCTTGAAACAAAGTGCCTTTCCTTCTCTTGTTGTTCTTGACCACGCAAAGCCTTAGGCGCCTGGCTGATGAGCTCAGCATTTTCCCCAGCTCTGCCCCTCCCGGGTTCAGTTTCCGCAGCACGTGGCCCAAGCTCCATCCTGTGACCTAAGTCTAGGCCAAGGTGGAGCTTCCCAAGCTACAGAGCAGAGCTTCAGAGCAGCATGGCCGGGAGCAGTGGGAGGAATCCAACTTGTGTAGACTTAGGAATTGGTAGAGGTTTAAGCTAATTTGACATCTCTCTTATGGGGTAGGGAGGCCTCAACTAACATCTGGGCTACATAAGTACTTAGTCGTACAGAACAACTTTTTTTTTTTTTGAAGATGCAAAGGAAGCTAGAAACTTTTTTTTTTTTGTCTGCAGACAAAAACATCCCTGGAGAAAGAAGTCATCTCTCAGGGGACTCTGCTTCTTCTGGAGTTTGTTCTGCAATGCTCCGGTGACCACCAAGCTGTAAGAGGAGCTACAGGAGCCGGGTCACTGCAGGCTTTCCAAAATGTTCACACTGCAACAATGCTGTGAGTTGCTGTGAGAAACGGAGTACTACAAGACAGCACATGTCATAACCCACGAGGAAGTCCAACTTCTCAGGAAAACAAAAATTAAAACACACACACACACTCTCTTACTTTTGTACATACTCCAGGAAGGGAGGGGGCAGTGGAGTCTGGAGATATTCCTACTTGAGTCAAGGGAACCTAAAATGAGTATTGGCAGTTCTCTGCTGTAATGGGTGTGGTCCCAAACACGGCTCAAGGATGAAAGTGACTTTGAACTGTGTCTCGTGTCCACAGTTTTCTTTCCGGATACTAAACTTGAGCTCATCTCTAATCTATCAAGAGCAGCAACCTAAACCATCTACCAGTTGTTTCATGGCTGCCACTTACCATTCATTATCAAACTCCAAGCAGAAGTTGGGCTAAGTGTCTACATAAACTGAACTGTGCGTGTTGTGTGACCAAACAAAGTCCTCCTCCACATATGCCCAAGAACAAGGCACACACCACCCGGGAGAGTGCAACAAAGACATGTGCAGCACTGGGGCTGGGGATATGGCCTAGTGGCAAGAGAGCTTGCCTCGTATACATGAAGCCCTGGGTTCAATTCCCCAGCACCACATATACAGAAAATGGCCAGAAGTGGCGCTGTGGCTCAAGCGGCAGAGTGCTAGCCAGTCCAGAGGCCAGTCCAGGCACTGAGTCACGCCTGTCATCTCAGCTAATGTGGGAGACTGAGAGTGGGAGGATGGCAGTTCCAGGCCAGCTTAGGGGGTGGGGATGGGAGGAGTTCTCAAGATCCCATCTCACCCAATAGCCAGCCATGGAGTCATATGCCTATCATCACACTATGGCAGAAGTGCAAACAGGAGGGTCAGCCAGGGCAAAAAGCCAGATTCACTCATGCCTATAATCCTAGCTGCTCAGGAGGCTAAGGGGTCTAAGGATCACAGTTCAAAGCCAGCCTGGGTAGGAAAGTCCATGAAACTCTTATCTTCAATTAACCAGAAGTGATGCTATGGCTCAAAGTGGTAGAGTGCTAGCCTTCCACAAAAGAGCTCAGGGACAGTGCCCAGGCCCTGAGTTCAAGCCCCACAACCAACTCTCCACCCTCACCCCTCGCAGCCTCTATATCAAAACTAACCACAGAAAAAAGAGATGGAGACATGGCTCAAGCAGATCACCTGCCTATTGAGTGCAGTCTTGAGTTCAAACTCCAGTACCACAAACAAAAGAAATGCTTTACTTCACAAAAAGAAAGGCTCGGTTTGCTCTGGATCTCAAAGCAGCAACTGGGTGGCATTAACTCCTTTTTCCTGCTACGTCTACTACATCTGGCTTTGTGGAATTTTCCTCCTCTGTGAGGCTTGTGTTTTCTTCCATTCAGCCTTCCTTCACAGGCAGGGCCTCACAGCTCACACCTGGTGGTGATGAAGTCCCGCCCCTTGAGCTCCCTGCTTCCTGTCAGGGCCTCACACCTCACGCCTGGTCAGTGCTTCAGAAGGACCTGGATGGGAGTGATAGGAAGCAAGGTACTCAAGTGGTGGGACTTCATCCCCACCACACAGTGAGGCCCTTACAGGAAGCAGGATGACCAAGGGGTGGGACTTCATCTCCACCAGGTGTGAGGCCCTGACAGGAAGCAGGACCACCCAGTCTTGGTCCTTCTTCCCTGGAAGACCATTCTGGTTCTTTTAGTTTCCTAGGGTTCAATTCTTCACTCATTGACCTCAGCTGTGTATGTTTGCCTGCCCAACTCATTCAGAGTTGACTTTGAAACACACACACACACACATGCAAGGAGGGAAAAAGGAAGAGAGACTGACTGACTCTTAATGAACTTAAAATCTCTTCTGGTCTCAGACTTTATTCACCTGGACACCCAATCTGATCCTGGGCTTCAGAATTAAGAGGGGGAAAAAATCTACTTTTTTAGTCTACTCTGGCTACAAGGTAGAGCTGGGTGATACTCGAAGTTCATTCAATAGCAAGGACTAAGATCACAGGGGCTTTAAGGCCAGCTAAACTCAAGTGCACATTACTTTTCCTTCCTCTTGGGAAAAGCCTTTCTGAGCAAGCTTTTTTAGACAATCACGGCAGGAGTCCCCGCCCAGGCAGTGGCTGGCCTGCTGGCCTGGGCTGGGTGCTTCCTGGCCCTCGCTCCGGGTCAGGCTGCTGGAGGATTCACGATGGAATGAGGCAATGCTGGCAGGACGGCCGGCCTGGGAGCCAAGGACACTGCCCACTGCAGCCTGAGCTTGGAAGGAAGCAAGTTAACAGAAGCAAGCAGCAATTCACAGGCAAACAATGGGAGACCAAGCTGGATTTCTGACCCTCATCAGCACGTAATTACATTTTGGAAAAGCCAGAAAACGGCTTAAGAAACAGGGTTTATGAATGCAACCCTAGAGTGAAAACAAGCCTGGGTCAAACTCTGACTCTACTTACTCACTGTCTAGCTTTGGACAGGCTGCCTCAAGCCTGCTGGATTCTGTTGCTCCTCTGTCCAATGACAACAGTAATACCCACACGTCATAATGATGCAGAAACAGGAATCTTGCAGAGCGCCAGGTGAAGGCACAGCCCCCATAAACAGCTGCTATCCTGTGGGCTCTGAGCCCCTGCCAGCACCCTAGCCCTCCTTAGCAAGATGTCACTCACATTAGTTCTTCTTCCCGCATCCTTGTGAACAATGAGGGCCCTGTGGACATACAGAGGCCACAACGCATGAAAATGTGATCGGAAGCCAGACCACAAGCGGGATGTGCAAGGCTGTCCACGTTTAAAAACTAAAATAAAGGCCAGTGCTCGAAGTGTGGCTCAAGCAGTAGAACATCTGCCTAGCAAGCACAAAGCCCTGAGTTCAAATCCCATTACCAAAAAAAAAAAAGCCATAAGCAACAACAAAAACAACACCTAAGATGAAAGTGCTTCTCACACTGCAATTATCCATCCAAAGGAACCCTGCCCTGCATACACTTATTAGACTTTGACTTGTACTCAGAGTTAATTAGGACCAGAGGCATGACTCTGCTGGTAGAGGCTTTGTCTAGCAAGTTCAAGGCCTGAGTTCAATCCAGAGTACTACCAAAGGGGGAAGAAAGAAGACATGAATGGATTTATCTCGTTTTTCTCTGCATTTCTGGCCATGGCTTCATGGTCCCCCGGGCAATGCTGTAATGTAGTTCCTGTTTCCTATTTCCGGTTGGGGCTCTTTCTCAGCAGCTCCTTGCTCTCACCCTGTCTGCCTCTGTTGGGAATCTAGTTCATACAAGTGTCATCCTCTAGCCGCAGAACAGGAATGGGCACCCTGGTGTCTCTAAGCCAGTCCCTGTAGAGACCGTCCCAGATTGCTAGACACAATTAGGTCCCTAAAAAAGGAAAGTACACACTCCTGCTTACCCACACCTTTCAACTGTTTGAGGAGTAGGGTGTTACCACTAGAATGTTCTATCTAGTCCAGTGGTCTCATTCCAGATGAGGAAGACTGGCTCTGGCCCTGCCAGTCAGCAGAGGCAAACCCTACTCAACACTGGAGAGCACCGAATTCTTGTTCTTGGGGTTCCGGTACCACAAAGTGGGGTGGGGGTGGGGTGGGGGAGCTACCTGTAGAAACAGCATTGTTCTCTTTCTACTTGGGATTAAAGATATTCCTTACTGAGACTCTGAGTGACTAAAAGCAAAAACCAAATACAATCATATCTCCAATTCCTGTACTTACTTTGTTATTAAGGACAAAGACCACTTCTGTACAACAACAGATAACTTTACTTCTAGAAATCTATCCAAGAAAATGATCAGAAATTTGAGTTAGTGGAGTCATTCATAAGGATGTCTATACAGTACGACTTGCAGCTTATAATCTTATCCAGAGTGACCAAGGACCTACCACTTGTATTATTTCCATGCAATTCTATTTCCATTGCATTTTAATAACATTTTAACTAACTGGATCTTTGACAAAATAGGAAATGTTAAAGAAAAGAATGAGGTTACATTTTTTTCTCTAATTAGTGGTGCATAGTAGCACACCCCTATAATCTCAGCACTTGGGAGGTAAGGCAGGGGGATGGCAAGTTCAAGACCTACCTGGACTACATAACTAGTCTCTGACTTAAAATGAAAAAAATATGACCACAAGTGCTGGGGATATAGCTCAGTGGTAGAGTGAACTTGACTCGTCTCATATCCCAACACAGCAAAGAAATTTTAATTTTTTTAAAAAGTTGTCTATAGGGGCTGGGGATATAGCCTAGTGGCAAGAGTGCCTGCCTCATATACATGAGGCCCTAGGTTCGATTCCCCAGCACCACATATACAGAAAACGGCCAGAAGCGGCGCTGTGGCTCAAGTGGCAGAGTGCTAGCCTTGAGCGGGAAGAAGCCAGGGACAGTGCTCAGGCCCTGAGTCCAAGGCCCAGGACTGGCCAAAAAAAAAAAAAAAGTTGTCTATAAAGGATAAGCATCCTAGCCGGGCACCGTGGGATCACGCCTATAATTCTAGCTACTCAGAAGGCTGAGATCTGAGGATCATGGTTCAAAGCCAGCCCAAGCAGTTAAGTCAGTGAGACTTTTTATCCCCAATGAACCACCTGAAAACCAGAAATGGAGCTGTGCCTCCAAGTGGTAGAGCACAAAAGCTCAGGGACAGTGCCCAGGCACTGAGTTCAAGCTCCACAACCAACAACAACCATGAAAAAGGATAAGCCTTTTTCTGATGAAGAAAGATGGTTCTGTGAACACCTGAGAAGCCACATTTAGATCTTCATCACACTACAGGGGGAATTTGGAGGCAGAGAAAGGCACTGATTCGCAGGTGCCACGTGTTCCTTACTGTCCCCAGCACCCTGCAAGCACATCCTATTTCCTGCTACTCACATGTGACACACAGCACCAGCTGGTCACCTCTGGCTGACTCACTGGGCAAATGTGAGGTCAGAGGTCTTGCATTGCCCTTGGGTAAGCCAGAAGCTCCCTCTGGTCAACCTGTACTACATTCTTAGGTAGCATGAAACAAACTTCTGTGATTAAGTCACTAAGACATCCCAAGTAGAAAAACTATTTTCTCCTGAATTAACAGAGTCATCAAACTGTTAAAAGTGTCTTCGTGGGCCTCTCTGCTGTTACCCCTATGTAATACATCCACAGCAGGCTCCATTGAAAGAAAGGGCTCCAGGGGGCTGCGGTAGGACTCCATGATTTCAGCTTAATATCAGGTGATGTATTCCTCTTTGTCTGGCAGATAACTTGGCCCGGCATTTGAACATCTATCTCCACATACTTTGAAAATTATTCTAGACTCATACTTACATTTGGTTGGCACAGAGCTTACATGGGAAAGAAATGCCTCAGTAAAACCTAGCTGCCAAGAAAACTTTTAGGAAAATCTGGGTACCAAATTTCTATCTGAAGGAAGGTGCTGGCATGACCTGCCAATTGATTTTGGAAGAGAAAGTCTGTGGGCATAGAAACAAATAAACAAAAAGTGAAAATGCTCGTGTATTAACAGATGAGTTCAATACAATTGTGTTACCAACTTCCAGTTCATCATCAACCCAGTTCTCTGAAAACATTGATATGTAACCAAGGTGAGTGATTCTTGTTTCCTTTCGACTGACCATTTTCATGGCCTTAGGGGTATGGCTTTGTGACAGAGCACATGCAGGAATAAGTCAATAAATAAATAACACCTAAAAGGTAGATTTTTGAGGGGATTGGGAATATGGCCTAGTGGTAGAGTGCTTGCCTCAGCACCATATATATAGAAAAAGCCGGAAGTGGGGCTGTAGCTCGAGTGGTAAAGTGCTAGCCTTAAGCAAAAAGAAGCCAGGGACAGTGCTCAGGCCCTGAGCTCGAGCCCCAGGACTGGCAAAAAAAAAAATAAAAAGGTAGATTTTTAAAAAATCAAATCCTGATACTATTAGTACTTAGGAGTTAAACAACTTCAGTCTAAGTTTTAAGATCGCATGATCATCACAGTTGAATGCACACAGCCCTGTTCCCTTTCCTGAAACACAGGGTCCAGGAAAGTCAGTGTCTGTTCTTCAGAAGCTGAATACACACATGCATGTCAGACATTTTAAAACACCTGCAGATTCAAGTATAAGCCATAAGGTTTAAATAAGTAATCGGACTCATTTCTTCATTATGCTAACAAACCATAGTTAGTATTCAAACTCTTCCTTGAGGTCTGAAACAGTTGCCAATGAGTGGTTTTAAATCTCAGGACGTCCAGGGTCTTAGAGAATCTGTATACTCTAACCTCTGGGCATCCTGGAGGGTGAAACAACCTACTCGCCATGCCAAAGGACTGGAGGAGCAAGGTCAAGATGCTTGATGGAAACAGATTTTAATATAACTTTCAATGGAATGACTCTGATGTCAATAGAACTACTCTGTGTGTGTGTGTGTGTGTGTGTGTGTGTGTGTGTGTGTGTGTGTGAGTGAGTGCGCGTGCACGCATGCACGTACCAGGATTTGGGGCTCGAACTCAAAACCTGGGGGCTTGCATTCAGAGCCTCACGCTCTTGCTTGACTTTCTTGCTCTCAGCTGGTACTCAACCACTGGAGGGACAGCTCCAGTCCAGAGTTTTGCTGGTTAGCTGTAGAGTCTCATGAACTTTTCTGCCAGGGCTGGCTTTGAACTGAGATTCATTAGGTTCCAGCCTCCTGAGTACCACTGGTGTAAACCACTGGTGCCTGGCTAGATAGAATGACAGCGATCAGCACAAGGCCTTCCACTTCCCAGACATTCACTAGAAATCATTTGATTACATTCTTATGAGGAAAAGAGAGACTGGTGTTTAGATGAGAGGCTCAGTGGGTAATACCTGCCAACCCCCAAGATAGCTCCAGGAGCCCAATTATGTACTATCCAAGAAAGCCCTTTATAAACACTGCTTAAACACACAGAGGAGAGGGGAGAAAAACAACAACAACACAGAAATAGGGTGAAGATGGGAGGGAAAGAGTGAGAGAGCAGGGGAGTGACGGTGCCAAAAAAAAAAAAAGTGCTCTTTACCTGACTTATGTAACTGTCACCCCTCTGTACATCACCTTTATAATAACAACTGAAAAAACAAAAAATAAAAATAGTCACATCTATCTCCTAAAACAAAGTGATTCAAATATCGCCTGGTGGCCTCACCAGCGTAGTTCCGACTAGGCAGGTCTGGTGATGCCAAGGCCAGGTTCTGGGGTCACCGGGGAGCACTGAAGTTCTACAAGACTGTCAACTCTTGCATCAAGGTGGGCCCAGGGGTCCATTTCCTGAGTATATAACAAAGATCTCTCTTTCTCCTCTCCTCTCTCTCTCTCACACACATACATATTACATACACACACACATACACACATACATACACACATGTCACACACAAAGTTCCAAGTGGACAACAGATCCAATTGTCTTTTCTAGCTGAAGAAAAGGCCTCACAACATCCAGGAACATGCAGAGATGTGGCTGACTCCTGAATGCAGGGAGAGCATATTATAGATGAAAACTAGATGGGAATGAAAAGAAACCAGAGCTGTATGGGACAATGGTTCTCTAACATGAGCAGGTCTCAGAATCACTGGGGAAGTCGTGACCAAACCACTGAGCTGCTGGCTGAGCTGACTGAGGTAGGGCCCAGGATACTCCCAATGCTTTGGGAGTGGACCAAATGTGGAGCGGAGCTTTAAGCCTAGGGGTGAACCGCCTCTCCTTCACAATGCACACTGGTGGGTTACCATACATACTTGCCGAGGGCATGGCTACTAGGAATTGTATTTCCAGAACAATTTTACTGTTTGCCATGTGCTCACTGCAGGTACCTTGAATACACATTCATTGAAAAAACCAATTATCTGTCCCAGGCACCAACAGATTCTAACCTTAAGGGCTTATAGTTAAAGTTGATCCTAATCATAGATGCTAACATCACGCTTTGTATTTAAGGGTATCTGCATGGCTAAGAAATCATGGTGTATACTCTTGTAATCTCAGCTTACTGGGATCACTCTCTATAAAACAGCTGAAGGAAAAGGGCTGGGGTGGGGAGGGGGTCTGGGCTCAAGCAGTTGCCTAGTAAGCATGGGGTCCTCTGATCAAATCCCAGTACTGCTTAAAAAAAAAGAAAAGCAGGGCTGGGGATATGGCCTAGTGGCAAGAGTGCTTGCCTCGTATACATGAGGCCCTGGGTTCAATTCCCCAGCACCACATATACAGAAAATGGCCAGAAGTGGCGCTGTGGCTCAAGCGGCAGAGTGCTAGCCTTGAGCAAAAAGAAGCCAGGAACCATGCTCAGGCCCTGAGTCCAAGCCCCAGGACTAGCAAAAAAAAGAAAAGCAAAACTTTACTTAGACAAAATAGATTTATCTCACATATACACCAACTACAAATGGGCCAAATGGACAGGATGTATCTGGAGAGAAGTCAAGTATCTGTGTCTTCCTAAAGGGTCTTCCAGTCACTGGAGACCAGGATCAATCTGGGAATGCCCCTGGGTAAAAAGTGCTGAGAGCGCTTTGCAAATCACTTCTCCATGTCCTCCTACACCAACCAGCAGGGTGCGGAGGGGGCTTTGGCCTCCTTTATCACCCTCTGCCTAAGCGCCTGTTACCATGGTCACATTTATTCTGACAAACAGGTGCTTCTGTTAAAATTAGCTGTTTCAAACTGCCAAATGGTTTAGAACCTATGACAGCTTAAAAAGGAGAGTTTGTAAAACAACCAATCAGATGTTAACAGATGCTTGCAGAATTTTAAAGATGATGAGGTTTGGGGGCGAAATGCACACATTTTTGATTTTTGCATTTCCCAACACCAGCACAGAATGAGTAATAAAGGCCAGACTTAAATCAGTCAGAGAAAAGTGTGTGCATGTTTTGGGTGGGGGGAGGGGGGCTGTTTGATCAAGTCTCATGTTTGAAAGCCCACTTTGTCCCATTTGCCTGGGTTGACCATCATACATAATGGCTTTTGTTCAGAGAACTTAGCCATATGAATTGTCTTTTCTTGTGACTATCCCAAAGAAGGTTCTTTGCCTTTCCAGATCAAGATGGTGTATACTAAGCCTATCTAAGAAGCCCTGTCCTCAGAGACCTCAAAAACCCAGACTTATGTCTTCAAGTAACTCTAACACCATTTAATTGAAAAAAAGAAATCAGGCCATTCTGATTTTAGTCCTGGAAGCATATCTCTGCTGACCTTATTAAGCCCTATTATGAAATAGGTCTGAGATACTTTAAAAAAAAAAAAAAACAGAGTTGTTTAAAAAACAAGTTTGGCAAGCTGACCCACTGGGAGAAAGTTAAAATGCCAAAGGTCTGTGCCCAAGTCTCTAGTCAACAGTGCAGACAAGAAAAAAATGTGTGCGTATGTGTATTTCTCCACGGGCTTCTGAAGATCTGCTGGGGAGGAGGGGGACAAAAAACAAAACAAAACAAAACAAAAACCTACAAGGAGAATTCTTTTTGGACACCTGCTGCCAGAACCCTGAACTCCACAGGGGCAGAAGGCAGCTGACACTTGACTTTTCCATTTATAGCACAGAGCTTTGTAAAAATTAGATAGCCAGACCTTTATTATGCAGAAACAGAAAACAATTTTTCAGCTATGAGAAAAAGAAATCTCACAACTTGTGAACTAACTTTATCCAAATAGATAGGGCAAGTAATTTAATTTTATTATTTTTGTCCAAAAAAATGACTATTGGAAAGAATGAATCTAGGAAAATTTGGCTTTTTTTTTGGTCTTGATCAAATATCAAATTAACAAATTCTTGGCCCTTATGTTTGTCTATTCCTTTCAGTTCGCTGTGATCTGCAAAGGCTAAATGAACCACATGACTGCAGGATCTATCAACAGATATCTAAATCCAATAAATTAGATCTCTGTATGCATGTAGGACTGTCCCTAGCATGAGCCCCTGACCACCACCACCATCTTCCTGAAACTGATGCAGACTTGACCTCACAGAAAGGACAGAGGGAATGGGCAATAAACATTCAAGGTCTTTTCTTATTTTTACAAGTTTAAACTCACCAGGACCTAAGGGAAAAAGCAACTGTTCTCTTGATCATTTGTCCTACCACCTTAAGATTTTTTCAAACTTCAAGTTCAGAGCACCAGAAGAGTCTGTCTGGTCTTAATCCAAACAAGTCTACAGATACCTTACAAGATTAATTTCATGTTATTGCAGTAAAATAAAGCCATTCAAGCACAGGAAGCAGCCAATGATGTTCTTCTCTCTAAAGGACTAGGGTGCAAAATTCCAGATCTGTGGGACTGCAAAGGTCCAGGCCCAACAAATCCCAATAAATAGATAAACTACAAATTTTAGGCATGTATGAGTTTGTGCCCATGTTGCTTTCCCAGGTGTCAAGAACTGTAAATACTTCTTAAATAAGAAACTGCTCAGCTGTTAACTAGAACCAGCAACCTTTACACACTCCATTACAATGAACCTCAAAGCCCTGGGATGCATTCCTTGAAATGTCTACAGAGAAGAAACCATCTCAACTCCAAGTTTCAAAGAAGAAAGCACTCTTTCAATGATCAACTAGGGTCTGTCAAGGCCACAAAAGCAAGCCCTTTGCTTGTAATTATACTGGGACTCTACTTCTTTTTTTTTTTTTTTTTTTTTGGCCAGTCCTGGGCCTTGGACTCAGGGCCTGAGCACTGTCCCTGGCTTCTTCCCGCTCAAGGCTAGCACTCTGCCACTTGAGCCACAGCGCCGCTTCTGGCCATTTTCTGTATATGTGGTGCTGGGGAATCGAACCTAGGGCCTCGTGTATCCGAGGCAGGCACTCTTGCCACTAGGCTATATCCCCAGCCCCTATACTGGGACTCTAGAAAGCTCTTAACATGTTCACAAATGCACCTTCCCCTTCTACACCTTTATGGGATTTTACCCAAATACACTGTCCACACAGAAGGTGCTGCATGCACCCACTTAACACCGGGTGCTGTAAGTTCCAAAGACAGATGCTCTGAGCCAGGAAGGCTGGCTTCTCAGAGATTAGGACACGCTTTAATCTAAAAGGACAGGCAGAATACAAATTGGACTTCAGTCAGCCTGAACTGGGGCTCATTACCATGGAAAGAGGAGACAAAAGAGCAAAAATTCTCTTCCAGAAGAAACTAGAGACATGACAAAAATCACTATCAGCCTACCCCAAACACATTATATAATCCACCTGCCTTTAAAAACAGACTGTTACATACATGTCTCTTCTAGTGTCCTAGGTTGCTTCGAGGAATTCTAAAAGGAAAGGTAGAGGGCTAAGAACTGGATATCTGTCTCACCACTACTAAGCTAGACTTTTCTACACAGGCCCTCCTTCCCATAGGTAAGATGCAGCATGCAAAATCAGTTATTGAAGATCTAACAAGAATTGCAAAACGCCATCTGAGAAACATAACAATTTAATAGATGAAATAAATACTCCAGTACATGCAAGGTAAAAACTTGACATTGGGGGAAAAAAAAATCACTCTATAGTGTAATTATAAAATAAAACACACGCTCACAGTAGCTCTCCCCCCATTTTCAAACCACATGGCAAAGTCATACTTTCCACACCAAGTATACTCCTAATTCAACAACAAAAAATAACGACATACAAAAAAGGTAGCTACATCCATGTCTAAGGAGTGAAAACTGAGGTAACCTTTCTTTTGATTAAAAAAAAAAAAAAAAGAAATGAACCCATGACCACCTTCCCGCCCAATGATATGCAGTTGGTGTGCCGGATGAGGGGCGACGCTGCCACCAAGATTGCCATCTTGAGTTTCCCGGGCCCGGCAGGGACACACGGGCCTCCGCGCAGGAGTGAGGGGAGCAGGGGCAAGGAGCGGGGCACACGGCCCTGCCCTCAGAGACTCCTCCACAGCGTCGGAGGGAAAGGGAGGGTTGCACTCAGGATCTCTTTGGTATACATGGAGGGGGGGGGGGAGCGCAGAGTAGCCAACCATCTTCTTTCGGCCTGGGGCAGGAGTCGGGAAGCGCTAATTCACAGAATTGGAATTCACTGGCGGTAAAGTCCGGGGCGAAGACCTCTCCCGTAAAGCCTGAGATAGCAGGGTGCAGCCTTCAGACACGGCGCAGGCCGAGCTCCGCAGCCTCTCCCTGTGGTCTGACATCTTGGCGCCCCCATCGGGGTGCTGGGCCAGATCCCTGAGGCACTGGGTCAGGAGCACGCAGGCCGATACCACGCTCATGGCGCCCCCTAGGATGGCGGTCTGCACCGCCTTGCCCTCGGCGCTCACGGCCGCCGCGCGTCCCAGGAACTGTGGCTCGGTGGCGAAGCCCACCAGCGCGCCCACGGCCTGCACCAGCGGCCCGCAGAAGAGCGCGCAGCGGCTGCGCGCCAGCTCGCTGGGCGCCACCTTCACCTCGCGCACGCAGGCCAGCAGCGCCGAGGCGCTGGCACTCATGCCCTTGACGCCCAGCTTGAACTGCTCGCGCGCAAAGCGGTCCCGGGAGCCGTCGCTGGCCAGCGCGCACGCGTCCGTCAGCAGCCGCAGGTTGCGCGACAGCCCCTGCGACACCTCGAGCAGCAGCTGCGGCGTGAGGTCGGCCAGAGGCGTGGCGCGCAGCACGGCGCAGCCCTGCTCCACCTCGTGGCGGCAGCGCGTCACGCGGTAGCGGTCCACCAGGCCCGGCTGCGCGGGCTGCGCGCCCGGCGTGGCCACAGCCGCCAGGTAGGCCGCGTGGGCCGAGCACTCGGTCAGCGCCACCACCAGCTCGCCCAGCTCCGCCAGGCTGTCGCCCGCCTCGGCGAAGCGGCCCATGTTGAGCTGGCTCTGCACGTCGTGCGTCAGGATGGAGAGACCCTTGGTGCGCGCGATGATGGAGTCCCGGCACTGCTCGAAGGATTCGGCGCCCGCGGGGCCCTCGGCGAGTACCGGCCGGGCCTCGCTGGACAGCAGCAGCAGGTCGGCCACCAGCTGCATCTTGGCCTTGCAGAGGTCGCACACGGTCACCAGCCTCTTCCGCGGCTGCGCGCCGGCCCCGCCGACGGCGCCCGGCGCGGGAGAAGCCGCCTGGCCGCTGGGCTTCGCGGCGCCGCCGCTAGCCATCGCGCCAACCGGGAGGCACTGGCATGCCGCTGGGGACCCCGCCGCCGCCGCGACCCGGCTGGCCAGGGCCGCGGCGCCGTCCGCGCACCATCATGCCATGCACCGCCGCGGGCGGGGGTCGCGGGGCGGCGCGGGGCAGCCCGGGGGCACGGGAGGCTCCTGCGGGCGCGGGACGGGGCTGCGGCGGCCGGCCTCCGGGAAGCATGAACCGGGGCCACCGGGAAACTCACGGCCCGCGCTCCTGGCCGCCGCGCGGCCGGTGCGGTCCCTTCTGCGGGACCGCAGCCGTCCTGGGCATGGTCCGGCCCGGAGGCCGGCGCGGGGAGGGCGGGACGCGGAGGCTGGGAGTTGTCTTCCTTCCTTCCTTCCTCGCTGGCTGGCGGGCTGGCTCTGGAGCCGAGTCCTGGCACCGGGTGGGGCGGGCGCTCTCCGGGCCTCCGAGGATCGGCGCTGCACGTGGGCTTCAGGGGCCGCGGCCCCGCCGGGCGGCGCTCCGCGGCGACGCCGGTCGCATCTCTCGCTTCCGCGCAGCGGCGCCGGCGGCCGGGCCGAGGGTGTGGCCGGCGCTGCCGCCGCCGCGCCGAGTCAGGGGCGGACGGGGGCCCGCGCCGACTGCGCACCGCCGCCCTGCCCGCGCTCTCGCCCGCCACGCCCGGGCGCGCCGGCGCCGCGGCCGCCCTTCCCGCCTCGCCGGCTCACTGCGCGCGGCCCGGCGCCGGCGCGCCACGCCCTCCCCGGCCGCGCGCCTCGCGGTCCGCCGCCGCCTGGTGGCGCGAGTCCATGCCCTTCGCCCCCGAGTCCCGGGCCCGCGGCGCCTGCGATCTCCCGCGCCCCCGGGTCCCGCGCCGGCTCAGGCCCGGGCCCCGGCTCCTGCCATCCTCGTGCGTCACCAGCTTCCGAGCGCGCCGGGAGAAGCGGAAAGGGAGGGTGGAGGGCCGGCGGAGAAGCACCACCGCCCGCCGGGCTGCCGAAGCCGCCGCTTCGGGTCCGCGCTCGTTCCTGGGTCGCCGCCGCAGCCGCCGCCCGCCTGAGTCTGGAGAAGCCTTTTGTGTGGCGTCACCGCCTTCCGTTTAAATCCCGCTTCCTCCTCTCGCCTTCCTCCGCCCCCTCCGCCGCTCCCGGACGCCTGCGCGCCGCGCCGCTCCTCCCCCGGGAAGCCGGTGGCCGCGGGAGGCCGGCGGGGCCCGCGTCCGTCTGGGGGTCCGGGTCCCGACGGAAGGAATGGGGAGAGGCCGCCCGCGGGTCGGGGTGCGGGGAGATCCCGCCCGTGGGCCGGGGTGGAGGGAGATCCCGCCCGAGTGGAGAGGCCGCCCGCGGGCCGGGCGCTGAGCGCACCCCTGGCGCACCAGGCGCGGCCTCTAACCGGCCTTACGTAAGTTCCTAGCGGGACCGGGGCTCCACGCTTCCTCCCCACCCGGGGAGGGTCCTTCCATGACCGACTGGCCTTCTGAACTGGAGGGAGGAGACTGCTCGGTACTGGGTCCCCGGCGAGGCCAACCAGCTTGGTGTTTGGGACTTGGATCGGCCTTGCACCCCCCCCCCCGCCCACCCTTTGTTGAGTTAAGCCCTCTTTCGGGGGCTCCAGGGACGTGGGAAGGGCATTGGAAAGGGGGCGCACGTAGGTCCCCACTGGGGTGAGGGCCCAGCCTTCCAGCCTGAGTTATGTGACCTTGAGTGAGTTCTCTTTCCCCCAGGCCGGACGCTGAACCCTGAACGAGCACCACCGGTAGCCCGTAGAGCGTCAGGTTTACCCGGGAGGCTGGATCAGCAGTTTGCCCTCTCCTAACTCTGAATGATAGTGGCCATTGTTACTTGGGACCGACAGCCCTGGGAGGGGATGGGGGGGTAAACGTTATCTCAGCTTCTGTGGTTGGAAACTGAGGGCCAGAAGCCTAGGAAGGACTTTCCCGGGTCCCGCGTGGAGCCCTCCCGGGTTGGACCTTACACTGAAGACAGACAGGGCAAGGCTTGGGAGGAGGCCTCCACTGCAGAGGCAGGAAGTGGTTGGAACACCTGGGGCTCTGCCTGTGCCCAGCCCGCTCCCTGGGTGCCCTCAGCCATTGAATGCTTGGGCCTCCGTCCTTTCTTAGAGCCTCAATTCACCTTTTCTCGGCCAGTTTTAAAAAAAGTTACCTAATTATAAATAGTTTATAAGTTATAGCTTGGACATCTCCTATTTCTTGCCCAAACCTGGGAGACAGCTATTAATGTTACCTGGGAGTATCCTCACCACTGCAAACGTCCAGAGACACTTGCTGGAGTGTAGGCAAAACGACTTATTTTGCAAACCAGTGACTTTAAACAAGTAGTCTTTCTGTAGTGTTAATCCTTGTTTTTCAACAAGAGAAAGACAGTTGGACAAATTCCGTGGTAACCTATGAATAACACCTCAGTCCTTAGCTCTAAAAACAGAAAAGTCAGACTTGCTATAGGCATGAAGCTACTCTGGGGTCCGGGTTTTTCCTTGATTTTGTGTGTGTGTGTGTGTGTGTGTTTAAAGCCACTTGGTGCCCAGAGTCCTGTTTCCCTTTTCTGCTGCTGCAGTCTGTCTTGTTGTATGGAGGCCCACTCCAGCAAGGAGCTGTGTTGTCCATAAACTACCCCCACTCTATTCCCAGAAGTTGATTTATCTTAGGAACCAGGAGGATAGTTTTGAAGAGAGAGAGAGACAGAGACAGAGAGACTGAGAGAAAGAGGATGAGAGAGGGAAGAGCAGGAGAGAAGAGAAAATACAGGTTTTAGAGTTCCTGCCCACCATATGCAAGGCCCTAGGTTTGATCTCCAGCAGAGAAAGAGAAGCAGATGGCTTTATGCCTAAATCATCAGGGTAGAGCACTCATGAATGGGTTCGTGCCCTTGTAAAATAACCTTGGGGGAACTGTCCACCCCTTTTTACCCTTGTACCATGGGAAGGCTAGCCAATAAGGGACATCTGAGAGGAATACTCTACTATATGCACTGGGTTTTGATATCCTCCTTTCTTCCTGTACCCAGCAGCCAAGCTGTGTCTGGTGCACAATGCCCCCCTGGTGGTAAGGGGCAGTCTCTGCCCTAATGTACCTTTCCATTGGAGCAGCCTCCCCCTGTTTCTTGTCTTTGCCCACAGGTAGGCTAATTCGGTCACCATTCTTGAACTCGGGGCCTGGGCACTGTACCTGAGCTTTTTTGCTCAAGGATAGCACTCTAACACTTAAGCCACAGCGCCACTTCCAGCTTTTTCTATTTATGTGGTACTGAGGAATGGCCCATGGCTTCATGCATGCTAGGCAAGCACGCTGTCATTAAGCCACATCCCCAGCCCCTCTTATACCTTTCAGAGGCCAGCAATTCATACCTGGAGACTGCATTCTTAGTTCTCCTTTCCCCTATTTCAGTCAGAACTCCTAGCTCACTTGCCTGGCATGTCTCTGGTATATTTTGTTCTCAGTAGGAGGCAGGGCCACTCATCATCTAGCACCCTCTCCCATCTCCCACTGCGCTGCCGCTCTTCACCAGAAGATGGATGTGATGGAGACTGTATATAGGACCAAGATGAGATCTGGAATTTTCTCCGCCTGTTTAACAGAGCAGTCTGTGTGTGGAGTTGAAAGGTGCTTGCTAATATTATTAAATTCTGTACCCCAAGTCAGGAGCCAGTGGCTCATGACTGAAATCCTAGCTGAAATCTGGTGGGTTGCATGTCAAAGCAAGCCCAGGCAGAAAAGTCCCTAAGACCCCTTTCTCCCATCAATCTGTAAAATGCCAGATGGAGGTGTGGCTCAAACTGTAGAACATCAGCGGTGAAGCAGCAAGGGGATGCACAAAGCCCTGAGTTTAAGACCCAGCACAGGTATACACACACTCTGTACCCTAAACTGGACAATGATCTTTGGATATATTTTCCATTTTTAGAGTCTTGGAGAACTGATGACTGCTAAGGTTCAGGCTCTTCAGGCCCACCCCTCACCTTCCCTTTAATTTCCCCATGATTAAAGGGTTAACGCTAGCTGTATCTTTCAGGTCCTAGCCTTCAGCTCTGCTTCATTCTAGTCTTTCAACGTTTTGGTATTACTCCTATCTGATTTCAAACAGTCTGGAAGCTTTTGCTTCACCTCTGTTGGCAATATGAATTCAGGATGAGCTCAGATCAGGGCGCTAGTTGGATCTGAGGTTCAGTTTTTCTCATCCATTGTCACTGTTCTATTTAATAGTGGGGTCAGTATTAACTCTAGGGCAAGGAGAAATTGGCGCTTTATGTAGGCCAAGACCTCTCCCCACCCCCTCCACTGCCACCCTTTATGGTACTGTCTCAGACCTGCTTTAGATCGGCTCCCACCTGAGCACGCCCAGGCCCAAACTTCATTCCCTCCATGCTCCAGATGGCACTCAGTGTGGCGGTGCTGAGCCCCTTACTGAATAACCAGATGGTGCCCCAGTAGAAAGCAAAAAGCACCTGGTTGTCCAGGACACCTGCACATAGACACCTGCCCTGTGGTTATACTAGCTCTGTGACCTCAGCTACATTGTGTAATTCCAAAGCCAGATTTCCTCATTTAAAATAAAAATATCCCCATCACGTCATCCCTCCAGGACTTGACCTCTGGCTCATGTGAATTAGGTTTACTGCAGCCTGTTTGTTCCCACTGCTGGCCCAGCCTCCAGGAGCAAGGGCCTGTGAGAGTCATTTCTTGTCACTTGGTAAACCGCACATCATTAATCAATCCATTCCTCCAGAGGTTAAATGAGTCAAGTTCCGAACACCAAAATATATGTAAAAATACCAAAATATAATTGAGCCATATGTTTTCACATTAGTGGATCATAAGCCAAAGGGATTTCCTTCCTGCTTATACGAAGGCCAATAATAGCTTTTAATAATAGCCAGTAATAACTTTCCAGACATTCCAACAACTAAATGACTAGTTCTCTGTGACTAGATACTTAGAGGCCAAGAACCCCAGCACTTCTGCACCTTAACTTGGCCCTTGGAAAAATGAATTACCATGATGACCCCTCCCAACAAAGCACATGATCCACCACAGCTGGGGCTGGTTTTTCAGCATGACTGCACCAGGATGGAGCTCCAAGCCACTGGGTGGAGCTATGTGCCCCTGGGAGAAAGCTTGTGACTTTTCCCCTATGCTTTCAGAAAAGGAAAAAAAAAAAGTTCTAATAAGCTGTCCCTGCACAATGTCAGTAGAAAATATCATGTTTATACATACACATACATGAATATTACAATATCATTACCATGGGAGAGAATCCACCTCTCCTTGATGCTCTCCCCTTGATAACAACTCAAATTTTATTTGGCCTGACAATGTATACAGCTAGAAGACAGTAGTCTAGTCTTAGCCTCTCTTGGAGAGCTCTAGGAAATGAGATCAGAAAGTCTGCGCAACTCTGAAGTAGACATAAGTTGTCCTGTTCTCTCTGGCTTGCCTTCCCGCTTCCTTCCTGTCATCGTTGAATGTCTTCCTGATAGCTGGAGCTCCAGTAGCTCTCCTGGAGCTTGTGATGACATTGAGAATGGAAGCCAGTGTGAAGAGGTTGAGGAAGACTAGGTGTCACATGACCAAGGTACTTCTGTAGCAGCTCAGGGTATGTGTGGTTTCTACCTGCCCCTGTGACAGGAACACTAACCACAACAAAGTCTCTATCTTGTTTACACATTTAAAAAGTTTTCTCTGATAATGAAGCCTATTAATTATACTTATAAGAGGTTTATTGACACTCCTTGTTTTAGTAGCAAAAGAAAAAAAAAGGCAATAAATGACCGTGAGCAGGGAAATAAACTACTGGTGTAACAACAATGAAGAATGCTATGCAGCAGTATAAAGTTGAAAACATTCCAAGAGCCAAATATGCTTAATAATTCATGCAGTAAGCTGCCATAAACACACATGAAGGCAAAAGGCCACTTCTAGATGTAGTTTGATATTTTTAACTGTTTTAGAAAAAATGTAAAATAGAGGCAGCACATGATACACTAACTGGTGAGTGTGGAGAATCGCGGGGTGATGATTTGCATTTTGTATAGTGTTCAACTATTTTACACGTACAATGGGTGTTTGTCTCTTGTGCAATTAAAATTTCCAAAGAAAGATCAGCCATTTACAAATCGTGGATTTAAAGCACCCGTGGCTGAAACCTTTTAAAATAAGGAACCACAACACAAAAAATAAAAACAGTGCAACCTAGCCTTGGAGTTAAGAGCCACAGTATTTGGTGGGAATCGGGAGAGACTGTGTTGGACGAAGGAAGGCTAATGGCTAGGAAAACCGTTTTCGAGCTCGGAGGACAGTACCGCAGTGCTTGGGGACGCTGTGTGCAGCCAGCCGGCAGGGCGGCAGTGGGCCACATCCACTGGCCTGCAGGCGGGCTGTGCGCCTGCCGCACACTCTACAGCTTCCAGCTCCGGTGCATTTCACAGGCGAACCGCAGTTCCAAGGCCTGATGGAACCTTAGGACCGGGCATGGGCTGGACACTCGGGTCGGTCTCGAACGCGCAGCGGGTGCGAGCCCCGCAGGGGGGCAGGCGGGGGAGGGGCCCTGAGAGTTGGGAGGCGGAGCTACGCGGCGTGCGTGCGCAGGTAGGGGAGAGGTGGGGCGGAGGCCCAGGGGCGGGGCCCGGTAGGCTACCGAGGGCTGGAAGGCGGAGCCACGCGGCGTACGTGCGCGGGGCGGGGTTTGGAGGCCGGGGGCGGGACCGGCGCGGCGCGCAGGCTTAGTGTCGGCGTCGGCGCGGGTTCAGCGCGGCGAAGATGGCGGCCTCCATCTGGGTCCGCGCTGCTGTGCTCCTGCTTTGTGCGTCTGACCTCTGGCTGCTGCCGCCCGGTGGGGCCTCAGCGGCCGACAGTCCGGCCGGGACGCCTGACGAGGCCACGCCACCGCCGCGGAGGAAGAAGAAGGACATCCGCGACTACAACGATGCAGACATGGCGCGTCTTCTGGAACAGTGGGAGGTCCGCGTACGCCCGCGACCCCTGGCCTGGGCCCGGTCCCCACTCAGCGCCGCGACCCCTGGCCTGGGCCCAGTCCCCACTCAGCCCCGCGACCCCTGGCCCACGCCAGGTCTCCACTCAGCCCCGCGACCCCTGGCCTGCGCCCGGTCCCCACTCAGCCCTGCGATCTCCTCTTTGGGCCTAGTCCGGACTCAGCCCTTCGACCCCCTCTCTGGGCCCGGTCTCAATTCGAACCTTCCCCGGGCTCGTCCCCGCTACCCCCGCCCGCGGGCGTCTGACCCCGGGGGCTCCGCATGACCCGCGGTCGGCGCGCGGCACTTAAGTGGCCTGGAGTGGGCGGCTCCCTAGGCTTCGGGATCCCTTCCCTCTTCCCCGCTGTGGTGAACGCGCCCGCCGGAGCTTCTAACCTTGGGCTGGGAAGGAAGTGCAGCATCGAGTGGCTCCGCGTCCTAGGACTTGTGCGAGCGAGTGCTCCGGTTTGTTAGCTGGAGGCACGCGTGTGCAATCGCTGGGCAAGCCCACTGACCAGAGCCACCCTGCAGTCTTTTTCCCTTCTGGAAGTGGTGGCTTGATTTGATTTGCACAGCTGGCCGAGTGGAGTCAGAAACCTGGGTTCTTCTCTGTGATGAGTGATGTTTTCGTAATGACCCCAAAATTCCTTTCAGCACTGATGTTGATGTCTTCCTTGTGGGGGGAGAGTATTTTCATGTTTATCTGCAGCTGGTGGAGAATTGGGGTAAATTTAGGTGTATGCCTAATATCACTAAGGAAGAGGAGACATTCCTGTTGTCTCTCCCTTGCAGTCTGTCTCTTTTGGACCCTAGCAGATAAAGCCTTTTGATCTGATAAAGTGAGACCATTAACTCATGAGAAGTCAGCATGCTTGGAGAGTCTCAGACCCCCTCCCCCCCCCCCCCACTGAGGAAAAGGGTTCAGCAGAGATAAGCAAGGGATCTGCCAGGAAGAGGGGATAACATAACCTTGACACACAGAATAGCCAACAGCTTAAAAAGGTGCTGTGAGAATCTCAGAGGGCTGCAGGAAGAAAGGGCATTTGGCAAGGCCAAGGAAAATGTAAGGACAGGCATTTGAGACAGGGTAAGAAAGTATAGGAGAAGCTCTTATAACAACAACAGCCTGAAGCAAGTCAGAATAGCGCCCAGATTAGCAGTCCAGTGTTAGATCACCTGGGTTCTGCTCTCTGTGACTTAGCTTCTTCAACTGAAAAATGAAGATGATAGTGCCCCCTAAAAGTAGTTACATGGATTGATGAGAACCTGGAAGAGTGCAACTCCTCAGTCAGTAACTGTGCCAATTCTAAGAATAAACTGGGAAGCAAAGTAGTAGGAGGCAAGGGTAGAAAGTTAGAAGCCAGCTCATGAAAAACCTAAGCACCACAGTGTATGTCCTAGAGACAGGAGTGCACAGATCTGGTCAATTTGACAAGTTGTGCTTCCCAAATATTAAAGTTCTGGAATGCTTATATTTCGTCATCTGTAATTTTTTGCTAATCCTGGGGCTTGAACTAGGCCTTGTACCTGAAATTCTTTTCCTCAAGGCTAGCACTCCACCACTTGAGCCACAGCTCTACTTGCAGCTTTTTCTGAGTAGTTTAGTGAGACTGTGTCTCTCTTGAGTTGTTCAAGATGGCCCAAAAGTTTTGATCATCTTATTATAGTCATGTGCTGCCCTGCACATGCCCTGGCTGTTACTCAGTATTTTTGAGATTTGTGTATGTATGTCAGTATTTGTTCTTTGCTGAGCAGTATTTTCACGATGTAACCATACTAGAATATGGCCATGTTTGTAACCTGTCATATTAGGTATATTCTTTTTATTTGTTTATTTGTTTTGCCAGTCTTGGGGCTTGAACTCAGGGCCTGAGCACTGTCCCTGGCTTCTTTTTACTCAAGGATAGCACTCTACCTCTTGAGCCGTGGCACCACTTCCATCTTTTTCTGTTTATGTGGTGCTGAGGAATCCAACCCAGGGCTTCATGCTAGGCAAGCACTCTACCACTAAGCCACATTCCCAGCCCGGTATGTTCTTTTAACAGTGAAAACACTGTAAAGCAGCACATACGGGCTCCGAGTGTTGGCATAGGGCATTGGGTTAGTACTGCCTCAGACTGAGGCTTGACTGTAACTAGGTTGTGGAGGGAAATACCAGGTCTCCTTTTCCTTTGCAATTTAGGTCATTTCCCTGCCCCTGTGTCTGTGCAGATGTATTTGCCTGTGCTGGCTGGAAAGTACATTTCTGATGAGAGATTTGATGCTTTCATCATCCTGACAGAAAGATGACGACATAGAAGAAGGAGATCTTCCAGAGCACAAGAGACCCTCGGCCCCTGTGGACTTCTCAAAGATAGACCCCGGCAAGCCTGAAAGTATATTGAAAATGACAAAGAAAGGGAAGACCCTCATGATGTTTGTCACCGTGTCCGGCAACCCCACCGAGAAGGAGACAGAGGAGATCACCAGCCTGTGGCAGGGCAGCCTGTTCAACGCCAATTACGATGTCCAGAGGTAATGTATCTGCAGCCTAAAGGAAATTACAGTCTTTGCTGAAGCCCAGACCCTCCTGCTTCAGCCTCCCTAGGGGCTGAGCTTACAGGCCTCACCACCACACCTGATCAGGGACTGTTTTCCACATGTGCTGGTCTCAAATCACAAGCTCATGCCCAATTTCCACTTAGCAAGTGGCTAGGATTGCAAGCTAGTGGCACCCTGCCCAGTTTGTGGGTGGTGTAGGCCTCAGGAGCATGTGTCCCTGCCCTGGTTCATCTGTGCTCACCCCTTCTGTGGCACCTAAGGGTTTCCTGGTGCTGGGAACAGCACTGCCCGCTGTGCCCCTAGGAACACCAGCATTTACTTGTTTTGTGATCCAAGTAGGGAGTGGAGGAGAACTAGCATCAGAGAATAGTGAATTAGGCCCTGGACAGCCTAGTTTTTTATTTGTGTTCATGCATAGCTTATAATGATCTCTTCTTGGTTCAGAGCTGCCATGTGGCTCTGATGTGGCTCGTCACTGGCTGTGCTAACCAGCTGGGCACCTGTCTCTGTCCAGGTTTATCGTGGGGTCGGACCGTGCCATCTTCATGCTTCGTGATGGGGGCTATGCCTGGGAGATCAAGGACTTTCTGGTCAGTCAGGACAGGTGTGCTGATGTGACCCTAGAGGGACAGGTGTACCCTGGCAAAGGAGGAGGAAGCAAAGAGAAGAATAAAACAAAGCAAGAGAAAGGCACAAAGAAGAAGGATGATCCGAAACCCAGGGCTTCCAAGGAAGACAACCGGGCTGGAAAGAGGCGAGAAGACCTGTAGCAGGGCTGCAGCTCCTGAGGGAGCAGGCAGGAAGCCACACACCAGTGACCAGTCCCCGAGGAAGGGTCTGTCTGCCACCTGGCCAGCTGTGGGCAGTGTCAGCATTGCTGGCAAATGCTTCCAGTACAAGGCAGAGGTTTTCTGGCTAATGCTAGACACTGAGGATCTTGACTACTCCCAGTTACCTCGAGCAGAAGCTTGACTGTTGCTTCTTCCAGAGTCTGGTGAGCTGTGGACACCCTTCTCCACTGCCTGCTCCCGTGGCCTGTCCCATGGCCTGCTGTGTCTGCTTTTGATTTTCTGTGGACCATACAGATGTCAGGGCCTCGGGGCTGTAGGAGTGCGGCAGCCGTTGTTTTCCTGCAGTGACGATCAGGTGCAGCCAGGAAGCCAAGTCTTGTGAAGGTCCGTGAAGGTCTTCGCTGAGGAAAGCAGTGCTGATGTTGAAAGCGGGGTTTTCCATGTCACCTGACAACTGGGAGGTGTGTGGGGGGGACCAGCAGACTCAATGACCTCATTTACAGTGTTTCTAAGCATTTTTCTCTGATAAAGTGCCTCACTTGTGTTTTATGTGATACTGACGTGTGCTGCTGTTTCTATGTTGGAGCCTTTTCTGAATAGGACCCTTTCTCTACTGATGTCATCTTTTTTTTTTTTTTGCCAGTCCTGGGCCTTGGACTCAGGGCCTGAGCACTGTCCCTGGCTTCTTTTTTTGCTTAAGGCTAGCACTCTGCCACTTGAGCCACAGCGCCACTTCTGGCCATTTTCTGTATATGTGGTGCTGGGGAATCGAACCCAGGGCTTCATGTATACAAGGCAAGCACTCTTGCCACTAGGCCATATTCCCAGCCCCCTACTGATGTCATCTTTAAGAACTAAAATTCTCTGAAGGAGTCCTCAGCTGTGATTGTAGACAGTAGAAACAGCACTCACCCTGAGTTAGGAAGAGTCACTGACAGAATGGCCCTAAGTGAAAGTCCCCCCAGTCACAACCCCAGCACGGTGACTGACACTCGTTCCTTTTCTTAAAAAACAAAAACATAAAAGTTGTCTTGGCCTCTCAGCACCCGTTTCCCCACTAGTCAGAGATGTCTAGAAGTCTAACACCTGCTGAGGAAAGCCACAGGCAGTGCAGTCACCTTGAGAGATTGGCCCAAAGGCCGCAGTCAGGCCATGGGGCAGGCTTGCCAACCCTTGGGAGATGCCCAGATGCCCAGACATGGATCTTCAAGATTGAAGTGTGTCCTGCAGGTTTAGTCCAGCTTTAATTCCATCCTTCCTTTCTTTGCTCCCATCCCTCCTCTTTGGGAATGTTGACTGCCATATGGTATATTGGAAGAATGTTATTTTATAGAAGCTCATGGCTAAGAGGTGCCTTAAGTCTCTGAGGAGACTTTGAACTTGAGTAGTGTTTGAACTGTTAAACCCTCAGGAGACTTGTTGATGGACTAAGTGAGTTTTGGTTTACAAGGTGGCCTTGAGCCTCCCAGCCAAGACTAGTGCTGTGCTTTTGAAGTGCCTGCACGGTCTCATGTGTTGAACACTTGGTCTCCAGCTGGTGGTGCTATTTCAGGAAGTTCTAGATGGGTCCAGGGTGAGGGAATGCCTTTGAAGGTTCTGTGTTGTCCACAGTCATTTCTCTGCTTCCTCCTCTCTGCCATGAAGCCTTTGTCCATGCCCTGTCTCTGTAATGGACCCACCCCTTGGAACTGAGCAGATTGTGCGAGGTATTTTGTGTGGTGGCAAGAACGCTAACAAAAGGTTAGCTTCTTTATCCTTCTCTCCCCCCAGGTAATGCCTCACACCCTACCTTGCCATCAGCAAGAATACCACTTCATCTGTTTGCCAGAATCCTAGTTATGTCTGCACCCATCCCACTGCATTTCCATAAGTTTGTACTCTTCAGGGCTGAGCTCAGTTTCCCAACTGTTCTCATATTACAAAACCTCTTCACTCCCTGCGGTTAAGCCCTGGTTTTCTCTGACAGTCTTTGAGGAAGAAGCCCTGAGCAAGAGCACAGTGACTGGGTGTTAACCATGCAGCTCAGTAGGAGCTGAGGTGCAGATGTGGTGATTGAACAGCAAACATGCTCTGGACGGGAGGGTTTGCACATGTAAACCTTGGGCCCTGCAGTGCAGGATAGGGAGAGGGACTTGACAGTGACCATAGCCCTGCTCAGCTCCTTCCAAGACCCCAGTCAGCTGGAAGGGGTGGTGGATGCCTGAAATCCCAGCACGTGGGAGACTGAGGCAGGAGGATTTGAGCTTAAGACCATAGCAAAACCCTGCTTCACAGAAGGCCTCTGTCAGGGAAGGTAGAATTCTCCCTGCTCAAGCAGCTTTGGGGAGAGGCTTATCCAGACCCCTTCTCTGAAGAGGTCACTAGAGTGGTTTTTCCAATGTGTAAATCCTGGGAGATGCCACCAGGTGGCAGCAGAGACCAGTCCTGTGCCACTGCCCCATCTCACCACTGCTCTGGTGAAAAATTAACACATGGATGGCTTCATCATGCTTGCAAACTGTCTGTGAGAGCTTCCTATAGCCCTGTCTGAATTTCCCTTTGAAACCCAAGGGGTTATCTGATCCCCGCACACTGCTCTAACATTAGTTTAATGTCTAGGTTGTCCTTAGTGCCCCTAATCGTAGGTGCTGTGTGGTCACTTTTGCTTACCCAGAGAATCTGTGTCTTGCCCCAACCCTGCTGCAAGAAAGTCAGGATTTGAGTGCAGGCAGCCAGGCACCAAGTGCTCCCAATCTGCTGACCCTTTGCATACCTGCCTGCCCACAGGTGGCAGCCAGTTCCAAGAACCCTGCAGGAGCCGAGAGCAAGGAAAGCAAGGTGAGCTAGTCACTGGGATTCACAGTTGGCATTGAGTGTGACTTGGTGTCGGTTATTGTTTAACATGCCTCCTCCATACGTGCCGACTCTTGGCAACTTCACCTGACATGCACATTACCTGCTATGCAAGGTTCCATTTATTCCCCACAGCCCTTGGGGCTGGTGTTAGCCTGGGGAATGAGCACGGTTCCAGGGCAGGGCTGGATACTGTCCAACAGCCATGCTGTTGGGGCAGGTTGGACAGAGAACTCGGGTGAGCCGGCCTCGCCCTGAAGGAGGCACAGGGGTGAGCTGCTCAAGCCAGGGTGAACTGCTGTGGGCTCTGGGTGGCATGTGCTATTCGTGGGGGCGAGAACCTCAAACATCATAAACCAGAAACGCCTGTGCTTTCCAGGTGCTGTTCCAGAGCCAGTGGCTTGGGGCCCAGGCTATGGTGGGATGTTAGGAATGCCCAGGACATCTGGGCCGCTTTGCATCTCTTCTCCAGTCTATCACATTCTTGCTGTTCCAGCCATAGGCCTGCACTCAGTGTGGCCTCTTTGGTCCTTGCTTTCTACCTTGACCCCCACGTGCCATGCTTGATGCCCTGAGGCCTCAGAAGGGTGCCTTGGAAGAAAGGGTGACCCCTGCTCCAGTGTGGTGAGGTCCTGGGATCTCCTTGCAAATTTGTTTCTGTGTTGGGATTGCAGGGTGAAGACGGTTTTTTGCCTTTGGGCTCATACTCTTAAGTTTCTATCCGTGGATGTCCTGGTCCAACATGTCTTGCATTGGTGGCTCCAGGTGGAATTTAGCCAAGGGACCAGCCCCTCTCCCCCAAATGCAGTTTGTCACTTTTAAGCCAGATCTTTGGGCTTTTTCTAAGGGGAGGGGAAAGTATGGGGATTTCAACTCCCAGCTTTGAGCTTGCCCTGCAGGTGCTCTGCCACTTGAGCCACACAACCCTGGTCCCCCTTTTTTTTTTTGTATTTTTCAAACAGGCGGGCTCATTTCTGCCTGGGACAACTTCAACCATGGTCCTCCTATTTACATTGCCCTGAGAGCTGAGGTCCTGAGTCCGTACTACCCTGCTCATCTTTTTATTGATTGAGATGAGGTCTCTCTTTTTTCTCTGGCTGGCCTCAAACTGTGATCCTCCTTTGTGCTTGCTCAGTGTCACTCCTCCACTTGAGCCATGCCTCTAGCCTGGCTTTTTTACTGGTTATTTTGGAAATGGACTTCCCAGGATGGCTTCACATCAAGATCCTGTGGATCTCCGCCTCCTGAGTAATAACTAGGATTACAGGTGTGTACCACTGGCCCCTGGCTAAGAAGCTAAATTTTTTTTTTCTAGTCATGGGGCTTGAACTCGGAGCCTGAGCACTGTCCCTGGCTTCTTTTTGCTCAAGGCTAGCACTCTATCACTTGGGCCACAGCACCACTTCTGGCCTTTTTTTCTATGTATGTGGTGCTGAGGAATCAAACCCAGGGCTTCATGTATACGAGGTAAGCACTTTACCACTAGGCCATATTCCCAGCCCTAAAGCTGAATTTTTAAGTGCACATTTCTACCACTTAGATTTCCTATGTGAACTGGCCCCTTCAGTGTTTGGTTTCTGTCATTTCTTTTTCTCACATATATACACTATTTTTATGCAGGCGACACTGAGAGCACCACTTGACTGTGAAGTTTAGGGTTGTCAGCAAGGAGAGTGGGGTCCTTGGAATTGCATTCATGGGGAGCAGTTTTCACCCCTAAGCCCGGGGATCCGGAGGGAGAGTGGGGTCACTGGACATAGCTATGCCGAGGAAGCCCTGAACTTCAGGGCTCCTTAGAGGGCTGCCACTATCCACAGATAACATCAAGGAGGGAGGCCAGGAAGTTCTTTGTCCCAGCACTTCCTCCCATCTCTTGAAGGTACCTGCAACTGACCAACAGCAACAGAGAGCAGAGGGCCAAAGCACTAGTAATGAGTCAGATTGGCAGCCTGAAGATGGCTGTCCCTGAACTCATGCCGGAGTTTAATCCCTAAGGTCTTACATTGGTGATAGTAAGAACATGGAAACAATCCTTCTATGGCTTTTAGGCAGGGGCCATGTTTGGAAATTAGATAAGGTCATTAGGGGAGAGCCCCTGTAGTTTAATCCTTGTGGCTCTCTAAGGAAGGGGAGAGAGACTAGACCAGCAGAGCTGCACATCCACGGCTACCAGGCGGTGGCTGAGCCCAGAGGAGCCTGGGCCATGCGCTTGAGCTTCCAGCCTCCAAAGCTACCAGCTAAGTAAATGCTTCCTTCATCAGGTAGCCTGTCTCAAATTCCAATGCAGTACAGATAAGCTGACCACTATGGTAGGGACAGGAGGCTCACCCTGGGCCCAGAGGCATCTGAGAAGTACTCAGTATGCATCTATCGGCCATACATGTTTTCTGCTCTTCCTCACTGTCATTCATGTCAACATTGTTTCGGTTTATGTCCTCACTTTCCTTTGAGCTTGAGAAAACATCCCATCCCCATCAATCAGACAGAGACCATTTTCCCTGTGGAAGGCGAAGGGAAATGATCTACTTTTAAAAGGCACGTGAGCAGAATCTGCATTCAGGGCTTTCTCCTTTCCAGTTTGGTAGCTGGTTGGTGTGTTGAGCTGACCTCATAGACACACAAAGGACAGAGAGCTGCTTTTCTCTAAACACTGCCTTCAAATCAGCTCTGTTGACTCAGCCTTTGGTGAGTAGTGAGCCGGCCAGTGCCGGGTGCTGCTCTGAACCCTCTTCCCTGCTTGGCCAGTGAGAGTGGCTCTTTACACAGGGGCCTGGAAGATGATGGTCCAGAAGTCTCCCATAGGTGTTGTGAAACTGCCCATAAGTGTCTTACGTTGACTTGTCATGAGATAGGTGCCATACATTTCCTGGTAGAACATTGGCAAACCTTCCTTCCTCCAGCTCCTGCCCTTGCAGGAATCCTTGGCCCCTGCCTGCAGCCATCGGGATGGGACTCTTTACAGTCTTGGGCACTCTGAGGTCATGCATCTGGCTCATGGGTCACCTTGACATCTCCAGCCACAGACCCAACCAAGGCCATAGTGCTAAATGCCTGCGGACTTAAACCTCTGAAACCACAAGTCTTTAAAAAGTTGGTTATCTCAATTATTGTGGCATAGCAGCAAAAAACCAACCACCATGTTGTAAGCCTGTTTCCAGATGAGATTAATGTGTAAATTGATAGACCAAGGTAAGTAGATGGCTGTCCCTAGTATGGGTGGGCCTTACTTGGCCAATCAGAACTAGAGAGAGGGTTCCTTCTGTTGTCTTTTCCACCCATGGTTGAACTGAAACATTGGCCCTTCTGGGCTTCTACTCTGCTAGCCTTTAGGTTAGAATTGCATCACCAGCTCTCTTGGGTCTCCGGTTTTCTTATGGTAAACTCCCTGTTTTTTGTTTTCTTATGGTAAACTCCCTGTTTTTTCTCAGTGAAGACTTATTTTCTTTGCTTTTGTCTTCTGTAGTGGTTTGCAAGGGAGACATCTCGTTTTTTTAAGTAGGATTAATTACCACCATTCGTTTTTGTTTTTATTCTTAAACCTGTAATTACAAATGTACCAATGTCTACAACAGAATAGCACATTTCCTCCTGCAGGGAAGGAGACATTAACACAGCTTCTCCCCGTCTGCTCCCTCCTTGCGGCATTCCTTTTTATATTCTGGGATCACAGTCCCAGCCTTCATTTCTGATTAATGTCATCACCATTCCCGAGTTATTCTGGTTTTTCCCTCCCATGCAGTATGGGTATATAACCTTCCTTCAGTATCTTTGTGCTTGCAAAAGTGGTTGCCTGCTTTTCTCCCATCAACCCTTTCTGACTCTTGAATCTTCTGTCTGCTTGGGGAACACCTTGCAGTGTTTGTTCAGAAAGGGTGCCCAGGGCCATTCTTACCAGCATGTATGCATGAGGATTGTTTTCTGTTGCTCTCACCCTGGGTAACACCTGACCTAGACTTCATGTGGTGGGGCCCTGGCTTCGGCGGCAGAAGGGAGACAGCCTGCCTTGTACATTCATTCAACACACTGATCACACATGTATGGGGCCTGGCTCTGCAGGATGTGGGAAGTCAGATGGCCGCTGCTGAGCTGGAAGCTGACGGTCTGGGAGCATGATATATGCTAGGTCCTGGGTCGGGGAGGAGACAGGCGCCCCTCAAAGGAAGAGGGTGATTTTATTTTATTTCCATAAGAAAACTAAGGAAGCCTATGTTGGTAGAAAACAAAACAAGCAGATGAGATAGTGACCTTCTTTATATGTTTACTGTGTATGTGCAACAAGATTTTCCAAACCTGGGCCAGTGTCCTAGGCTCAGGGGCAAAACTTCATTCAAGCAGCCCAAAGGACATCCTCAGACAGCGTGCAAGACAACTTAAGTCCTCCAACAAGGACTTATTGAAGGGCACATGTAATAAATAAATAGAAAATATATCTTTGTTCATGGTGACACCTACAAGAAATGTTTACACACAAACACACTGTACATCCAACTCCTGAAAGAAAACCAAACATTTCAGCAATGAAAGAAAGCATTTCAGAGGACCACTGTTTGCCTTCAAGGCCTAATTCAACTGTGACACGAGGAAGAAAGAACGAGAGCAATTCTCCAAGCAATAAGGAAATTTGTGCTATCAAAAAATGCCTGGACACGGACTGTCTCTTGGTGGATGGTTTAGAAGGAAGGTTTAGGTGCAGATGCTGGGCTGTGGTGTACAGCTCCAAGGACCTCCGTGACATTCAACATTGTGGTTTGAAAGTGCTCGCACCTGCCAGGGTTCAGTGTGAACCCTTGCATTGAAAGGGCTTGGAAACATGAAGCTGCAGACAAGCAGCACAGGCGGTCACCTCATCTCTCCTCCTTCTGACCTCTCCCTGGAAGAGGCCCTTCCAATGGTTATGGCCTTTAAAGCGGCCACATCTTCAGAAGCAGGGTCCCCGTGTGTCCTTCCCAGCAGCTAGAAGACTGGCTCAGTGGGAATGGCTTCGCTGGTGTCATCTCCAACTGGGGAGGACCAGGGAGCGACCCTCACCGGAGCAAGCTGAGCAGAGGAGCTAAGCAAGCCCTGAAGGAGGTTGTGATTGAGTAGGACAGGAGCATATACAGCTCATGAGACCCTGAGGCTTCACGAGTGAGAGCATGGGTGGTTGCCCCTTATCAGGGCTCTAAGTGGCTTAGGGTAGGCCAGAGAGAGAGAAGGTGGTGCTGAGTGGGAGCTGAGAGGCCCCACGCTGGGGCCAGCAGCCCCCTGTCTCCCTCAAGGAGTCATTTTGGCTGAAGGTGGCACTGCCCACTGGCTACACTTGCACAGCTGTGGAAAAACAGCACCGAGGAAATGTCTGCAGTCATGAGGCGCCCAGGGCGCCAGGAGGCAGCAAAGAAGGCAAAGTTGGCCAGCACCACAACAAGAGGCAGCAGGAGAATAGCGTTACTCAAGAGTGTATTCTGATCCTTCTCTTCCCTCAAGGAGCCCAGGGCACCCTGGCCAGCCATGGGGTAACATGGTGAACAGTGTCTGGGGCCCTCAAGCCCTACCTGAAGCTCAATCTAGCCAGGAGATTCCTTTTCCCCGGTGGTGGAATGGAGGCTTTGAACTAGGTGTTCCTGAGGCCCTCGCAGCTCAACCTTAGGCTCACTAGGGCATAGGAGCATTAGGGTCTCAGAGTGCACTGGGCCTCTTCCCGGCCTCTGGTGTAGAGCACAGGAGCTCATGTCTGTGGGCTTGACTCTGCCCTCCCAGCTGAAGGTCTGCTGCATACGGAACTCTGCAGGGCACTAAGGCGCAGGCCAGCCCCACCCCCCCCACCACGGCCGGGTTATAAATGGATCACCTGGCAGGGCAAAAGGCACCCGGCGAGCACCCAACTCTGGCCACTCTGGCTACCTCATCTCTGGCCACCTAAGTGACTTCCCTCTCTCCCGTGAGCACCACAGTGCCACAGGCGGGTGCCATCTTTCCTCCTCTGAATGGCATCATCCCCATCTGCCTCTCAGGTTTCCTGCCCGGCGACAAAGCACACTGAGGCCTGGCCACTGACCAGCCCAGCCCATGCCCAGCCTTCAGGCCTCACCCCTCATCCTGTGTGTCCCACAACCCATGTGTCATGGAGACTGGGTCTCTCCAGGTACCATGGGAAGAGCCACCAACTCCAGGACCTTAGAACTGAAGGGCCTTTGAGGACCATCCAGTCCAAGTCCCAGTGTGCCAGATGAAGCCAGAAAAGCAGACCCTGCCAGGAGCCAGACTCCTCCCTTCGCTGGGGTCGCTGGCTCCATCTTGACGAGCTGTGCACCTCAGCTCCCACTCCCACTGTGGCTGCTCCTGGCTCACAGGAATAAAGCCACCCTCAAGGCCAGGGACCCTGATTCTACTGTTCCCCCAAACTGTCTGCTGGTAACTGTGGGGTTCTGTGAGTGACCCAGCCCTCCAAGAACCCCCTATCTTGGGTCGGGGCTCCTGCCCAAGTAGACTGTAGCCACCACACACTCCGGTCTCCTCCTCAGATGGTCCTACACCCCCTGCTGAAGAGGCACAGATCGTGAAGCACCCAGGAGGCTGCAGGAAAGAGCACCGGCCAGCTCTGCCCTGGGCTGCAGGTAGACTTGACAGGGGCAGGTGGCAGCACCAAGGGTTTCCCATATCCTGCCTTAGGCCCATCCGGGCTGCGACTCGGCCTTCCGGGCAGCAACCAGAGGGGCTGGAGGAGCCTTGGCTTCCCAGGCAGCGGCTGGACAGGGGCTGGGGGAGCCGGCCGTCCTGCCCAGGTCCACTGCTGCCAAGAGTCTGCTGTCAGAGTCCACCACCAGTGGCACCAAGGCGGCCTGGGTCCTCACAGCCGCTTCTTCCTCACCACAGGGATGGGCACCACTTGGAAGATTTTGGCCTTGTGGTCTTCCGTTTCCAGAGTCACCCAGATGGGCCGGAAGCTGCCTTTGAAGCCAACGAACGCCATTTTCTCTGCAAAGCAGTGATGGTCCCCGTGAGCAGAAGCCCCCAGGGATGGCTGCATGTCTCTTCCAAGATGACTGCACCCCACTCTTCCAGGGCTCCCTTCACCACCCCAGCCCCCACTGCACACTCTGAGACCATCCCCAAGTTTGTTGGGAAGAATGTTCTGCACTTGGCGAGGGGGCGTGGGAGCTCAGGACAGGCGCGGTGTCTGCACACTCACCTTTCAGTCTGAGGCCTTTGTCTGCCCCTAGCTTTTCCAGCGCTCTGGTCCACGGGCCTCGGGTGACATACCTTCCTTTGGAAACCATGAGAACTATGGAACTGGGTGGGGAGAGAGCGGTCAGGTGAGTAGCACAAGAGCGAGTAGAAGCAGGGGGCACTTGAGAAGGGCAGTGGCCCACACAGGGTGACACCTGAGTTAACAGTGCCCAGGGGACCGGCAGAGATTGGAGAAGGGCACCTCCTCTTGTGTGCTAAGCTGACTTTCTGTGCAGTGACCAACACCCTGAGCCCCCTCCCCCACATCCGGCTGTGGCTCGCTGCTTTATACAGAGGACAAGGTGCGTATGTGAATACAGCTCTGAGGCGCAGCACGAGCATCTATGTCAGACCTAGCTCACAGTGGTTTCCTCATTTGAGAGGCCTCAGTCCTATCTAGAGAGAACCACACAGAACTGCGGTGATGGAGAAAACCCCAACAGATGGAAGGAGCAACACAGGAGAACCTGGTCTGCAGGGTTGTCACTGGGCGCTCCTAGAACTTCACAGTTAGACCTGAGCAGACCGGATGGAAATTGCCTCCAGCATGGGCCCGAGGTGCCTGTGCATGGTGGTGGAGGAGGGCCTGGCTGGAGTTCTGGAGCCCATGTTTCATCCTCTCAGCTATGTGAGAGGTGTGGCCCACTTTGGGATCTTTCTGGGAAAGCACTGCCTACTCGGACTGACTTCTGTTCTTGTCATCTCCCTCTCTGGTCAGGCAAAATTTGTTCCTCCCCCACCCCCAAACAAGAGTTCTAGAAAATAGTTCCAGGAGTATCCAGGGGCTCAGCCAAAGGGCACTGTACTGGCCTGGCCTGCAGTTGCTAACTGTGGAAAGCCCATTGAGCAAGGAGTCTTTGCTTCCTGCCCAGGGCTGTTTCAGTCCTGGGTGCTGGGAAGGCAGCAGCCATGGAGCGAGACTCACGCTGAAGCTGCCATGGGAAGAGAGCCCCCCCCACCCCCCCGGAAGAGAAACAAGGCAAGAGAGCCCCAAAGGAATTCTGTAGCCACAGACCACAGTCCAGACATGGAAAAACTGTGGGCTTCTGGAACCTGTTGTTACCTCACTCGTATCCCTTTGGGAGCAGAGGAGAAGGGAAAGGGCTTTCGGGCAGTAACCACAGATGGGATGGGGCTCTTTAAATCTAGATCAGGAGACCCAGGGATTGGTGGGGTGGGGCCAGGGAAGGAGAAAGGGCTCACTGCAAACTTGGCATTGGTTCAGGCTCTAAAGTGTCTCTGGGGTGGGCTAAAGGGAAGGCTATGCCCTCCGCGTGGGGGTCTAGGTTAGCTCACAGGAGAAGAATGGAGAGGCAGAGTGGCTGCCACCGCAGCCTACTGACGGCACCCAGCATCAAGCTGCCGGCCCATGCCAGCAACATGAGTCATGGAGGAAGGGCAGAGGCGGCTCCCAGAAGCCCTGTGGGTATGAGCAGCTGCTCTTCTTTCCTTGGGGCCAAGTGGCTCTGCAGATGGACTGGAAGGGTGAGGGGGCCTAGACTGGGCATGCAGCCTCAGGGAGACGCACCTGTCTCTCCCCAGTTCCCACTGTTTCCCAGGGGGTCTTGGAGGTCAGTGATACAAAGATGCCTAATTCCTTTCTGGTAGCCAGAGCCTGGCCCCTCCTCCAGGGAGGGGCCTGGACTGCTCCCGACAGCAGCTCGTTCTGATCCTTTGGCATTATTAAGACGACTGATCTCCAGATAGCAAATGTGCTTTTCCCAGGAGGGGAACCAAGGGGGACTGAAAGTGGCTCAGCGGGACCCTGTTCTCCTGAATCTTCCATGGTGTCCGCTATGGTGAGTGCATCTGCTCTCGCTGCTGCGTCCTGAGGACCTACTGTGTGCTGGCACACACGAATCAGGCTGTCCACAAGGTGTGGCCCTCATCAACTCCATGCCTAGGGAAGGTGCCAGAGGGAAATCAAGGCAGAACTCCTGATGGGCAGCAGACGTGTTCCCTAGTCCTCCTATGAGTCGGCAGCCATGGACTTTTGGTTGGCTTGGAAGAGACCAGGTGCCAGGGAACTTCCCAGGACTGTGGAGGATGGGCAACAGGGGAGCCTGACCATGAAGACGTGGAGTGAGAGACAGGAAGAGTGGCATGTGGGGAACCCGTGTACCCAGTGCTGGCCAGCAGGGAGGGCCTGGCTAGGGCCGGGCCTGAGAGGACCCTGGGGGTACTGGAGAGAGGGAAGACAGTGATGCCCGCAGGCCGACTCGCACCAGTTATGTCACGGGGAGTGGAGAAAGGGGAGAAGCCTGAGTTCCGGTCTAGTGGCCTCAATCGATGATAACTGCATCTAAAAAAGGGACACAAGGGGCCTGCTGGGGCTGGGGGCTTAAGAACAAAAACAAGAGGCCAGATTTACAGGAGACACCAGGCGGTGATGACCAAGTGGGAGTTGGTGGGGATGACCAGGGCTTAGCATGAGCTCAGGCCACTGCTTGCTGAAGGCATGGGTGGGGTCAGGGTCATGAAGGGCGAGTTCGGTGGTGGGCCCTTCATTCCTGAGGGGCAGTGCCATCTGCTGCAGCCTGGCCTTTGCTCACCATAGCCCCGGTCTCACAGGACTGTGGACAGCACCAGGCTTTCCCAGTAGCCATGACCTGTGGCAGCTTGCCACAGCTCCCTGGGCGCTCCCCAACTCCAAGGGACAGCGCCTCCCAGTGGGGACACAGAGGCACAGACTCACTTGTCAGGGATAGCCGACACGTAGTTGAAGAGCTGCCGTGGGACACCCTGCAGAATGGAGGTCCTGAAGCTCGCGTGGCTCACCACGTGCCCCTGGCTCCCATCCACCACCACCACCTGGATGCCGTCCTCTGTGCTGGGGTACTTTCTCCCATCTACCTGCGGATCCAGAGCGTTGGAGGTTTGAGGGGCAGGCTGAGGCCACCGAGAGATGCTCAGGCCCTCCCACCTGGGCCGTTCCCTAGCAGATCTTGAAGACAGAGGTTGCATGGACAAAATCCCTTCTAACCAATTCCCGGTGTCTTCTGTAGTAGGTTGAATAGTGGTTCCCCGCAGAGGCAACTACATGGAACCTGTAAAGCTGACCTCACCTAGAAACAGTGCCTCTGCACCCCTGAGCAGATGAGAGAATTGCAGTGCAAGGCCAGCCCAGGCAAAAATTTAGTGAGACTCCCATCTCGGCAAATAAGCTGCTGTGGTGGTACATACCTATAATCTCAGGTATAGACAAGGTATGGGTAGGAAGATCAAAGCCTGAGTACCTATCTAAAAGCAAAAGCAAAAAGGAGGGCTGGGAATATAGCCTAGTGGCAAGAGCACTTGCCTCGTATACATGAAGCCCTGGGTTCAATTCCTCAGCACCACATACATAGAAAAGGACAGAAGTGGCGCTGTGGCTCAAGTGGCAGAGTGCTAGCCTTGAGCAAAAAGAAGCCAGGGACAGTGCTCAGGCTCTGAGTCCAAGCCCCAGGACTGGCCAAGAAAGCAAAATAAAAACAAAAGCAAAAAGGACTGGGGTTGTGGCTCAAGTATTAGAGCGCTAACCTAGCAAGTAAAAGGCCTTTACCTCAAAACCCCAGTATTACCCCCAAACAAGCTGAATGTGGCAGTGCACACCTGTGACCCCAGCTACACTGGAGGCAAAGATCAGAGAATCCAGGTCTGGGGCCAGATTGGGCAAAAGCACAGGCCCTATCATCAACACTAAAAGCAAAAAGAATGACTGAGGTGTAGCTCCAGTGGCAACACTTGCAAGACCCCGAGTTCAAGCTATAGTTACTGATGTCTGCAGGTGCATAAGTTACACGCAGCCTACTGTAAAGGCTGCAGTATGAATCATCCAGGTGTCCAATCAGAGAGACCTTACAAAGAAAGGCAGGAAAGGTGAGGCAGACAGGAGAGACCATGTGGACGCAGAGGCTCGGGTGCTGTCTGCAAGTGGGGATTGGTTCAGACCCCTGAGGATACAGGAGGCAAGGAGCAGCTTTGCTCCTGGGACCCCTGAGGCAGCCAGCCAGCCTGACCTTGGCTTTTGGCCCAGTGCAGCCACTCAGAGACCCCCGAGCTGTCATGGTTGGCCTGCATGGAGGCAGAGATCCCCGGGCCAGCACGACCGGCCTGCATGGCTTACCTCCATGTAAGCAAAGTCATTGCGAAGATGGAAGAAGTGCTGCCTGAAGCTCTCCATCTTCACTTCCAGGAAATGGTCTTTTGTCTTCTGGAAAGCAATGCAGCAGAGAGGCCATGAGGTGTGGGTGGTCCCTCCTGGCCCCTCAGCTGGGGCACAGATCCTGTTCACAGAGCCAAATGGGGAATGCGAAGCAGAGCAGGGCTGGGTCTGGTCCTTCCTGAGGCAAAGGGCCCAGCCCCTGTCACCACTCACCAGCTGAGCCCCAAAGAGCTTCCTGGGCATGGGCACGTCCACCAGGGCCCTCTCGGTGAACCTGGGGTAGGCAGCAGCCGTGCAGTCGCTGACACCTGCGTTCCTCGGGATCAGGGCTTTAATCTTTATTCTCTCGCAGCCTTTCATGGAGCAGAAGGCAAACTTTTCCCTCTCGTTCTGGGCTCTGAGCTTCAGGAAGAGCAGCCTGCACCCAGGAGGGACCCAGAGATGGCTTCTGCATTCTGAGTGCCCCACCCAGACGTTTGCCACATCCCGGCACTGACTCCCAGTGCAGATGCCTGACCTGCCTGGCTGCCCAGGGCTCTGTGCACTTGGTGCATCCAAGGCCAGCGCTGGGAAGAGCTCGTGGTGCCGGCGGTTCTATGCAGAGGACCCCGGTACCCCACACCAACGCCAGCCTACTTCATCCTCACTCTGTTTGCCAGATGGCAAAGTGGCCCAGGGAGGGGAAGGGACTCTTCTACAACCACAAAGCTGGAGTTTCCGCACCCTTCTGTGCCTGGTGCAGAAACACTATAGGTCTTCCTCACTCTACTCTCCTCCAAACCATAGTTTATTCAGAAAATTACTTTACAACTGATTTGAAGTAACTGTTGTGTAGGAAGCTGACAAGCTGACCTGGTGCTATGTGAAGTCAGATTTTTTTTTTTTTGCCAGTCCTGGGCCTTGGACTCAGGGCCTGAGCACTGTCCCTGGCTTCCTTTTGCTCAAGGCTAGCACTCTGCCACTTGAGCCACAGCGCCACTTCTGGCCGTTTTCTATATATGTGGTGCTGGGGAATCGAACCCAGGACTTCATGTATACGAGGCAAGCACTCTTGCCACTAGGCCATATCCCCAGCCCCAGGAAGTCAGATTTTGAGGAAACCACAGTACTGAGCATTTGTATGCTTTTGTTTTTAAAGCCAGGATTTACTTTAGTATCATGTCCCATGGGCATCCACCCCCACCCCATGCCCTCATCCCACAGGTGCCCATTCACCCTGAGCGCTGGTCCCGTGGACATTCACTCACCCTGAACTCTCATCCCAGTAGTAGTGGCTCCGGCCAGGGTGGCTCTGCTCCACCTTGTCCATCTGTAAGGTCCTCACAAAGGTGCCGGTCTTGGACGTTTGCTTCAGCAGGCGATTGTGCACATCGGAGAGGATGGAGAAGGCGGTGCCCCGGGGGTAGCAAAGCCCCACTCGGATCCAGTCGCCCCTAGCACCAGAAGTAGTCAGTTCCATGCAAGGGGGTTCAGGGCCCACCCCAGAGAGACTAAAACCGAAGATTGTTGTGGGAGGAATTTTCAAAACACCCTAGCGGCTGAGTTGCAGTTTGGGGTGGGGGGCAAGGGGAAGCCAGTGATTGCCAGGGAGCCAGGGGACTTGGGAATGGGGTGCATGAAGTGTTCTGAGCGGAACACTAACTGGGAAAAGCCTTCCTTTCAGTGGATCTGAAAGACCTGGGCTCCACATGATTCTTGGGACCATTTTATTCTACAGCTGATGAGTTTCTCGCAGCAGTGTTGGACACACACATTGTTCACAGATATTGCTTCTGCACAGACAGATACAATGATGCCCACCCAGGTGCCCTCAGCCCATTCACTTTCCCTCCCAGAACCTCATTTTCCTCTTGGTAAATAGCAGTTGTAATGTGCATATATGTTTGGCCTTTATTGTATGCTGGGTAATGTCAGGACTGGTTGATGTCCCCTGGAAACCATTTGTCATCATCCATTTTGTTGGCACCTCTGTGTGGTAAGTGTGGTCCCAGCTCAAAGGCTCAAAGAGAAGTTACCCTGCCTGGGTCTCACACCCAGAACGGGCTGAGGTGGTATCCTGGCATTCCTGGCTCCTGTGAGGCACATACTCTTAGGGACCTCCTGCAGGGTCCCCTGGGCTAGCCTGCAGGTCTCCAAGGGGCAAGCCTAGGGCTTTGCCCCAGGACCCTCATCAGGGCTGCCCTTGGGTCACGTGTTCTTAGCCCAGCACCCACTCACTTGTTGAAGTTGATGAGCCAGATGGCCAGCTCTGCAGGGGCCGTCTGGTCCCAGTGGATGGTGTAGCCCTTCTGCAGGGTGACAACAGGCTGGTACTGCTGGTAGTGGCTGCTCCGGGCCAGGGCCCCCTCCAGGTGGAGCGGGTGGCTGGGAAAGTCGTTCTTGATGATCTTCATCCGCAGGTTGCTGCTCTTGTAGGCCTGAATGTACATCTTTTAAAACCCAAAAAAGGAATGCATGAGGAGGTCATTACGAGAGATTCTTACGAGAACGCCTGGTTAACATCTGACCACAGACAGCACTTGCCCTCCCCAGAGTCCTTGTTAGAAGGTGTGGATGAAAGAAAGGCCAAATAAGGGGGCATGTCTGTCCCTGACAGACACAGCCAAGCCATACTACGCAAGCCAGCCAGTGCTCCCTGGGTAACCTCACAAAATGGCTACCAATGGAGCCCTGAGGGGAGGCTGGTTAATAGTGGCAGATTTCAGAAAAAGGAGGGACACATGGAAGGACCAGAGAGGGGAGAGGACTCGTCTCCACTCTTGCCTGCCCGGAGTGGGGAGTGGACACTTGCCTGAGGCAGTGCCTGGGTATCTTGACCCACTGGCCCTCCAGGATCCTGTGTGGGGCCTGGTGGACATGGCACAGGTGTTGGTGGCCCCCAATGAGAGTATGCTGATGCATTCAGAGGAAAGTGAAGGGCTGAGATGAGGAGGAAGAGGAGGAGGAGGAGGAGGAGGAGGAGGAGGAGGAGGAGGAGGAGGAGGAGGAGGAGGAGGAGGAGGAGGAGGTAAGCCTGGGTCCCTGGGAGCAGAGAGCAGCCTGGGTTGGAAACGCTGGCTCGAGGCCTGGCCCCTGTGTCAGGGGCTCCGGTGAGGCCGACCAACTCACCCCACCTGCACTCTCCAGCTTTATCACAAATGTCAGGAGAGCCTCAGCCCTGCCCAGCTTGCCTGTTACCTGAGTATCCAAAGGCAAAAGATAAGCATGGCAGAACTATTCAGCAGAGAGAGGCAATCACTAGTAATCATTAATTACTAGCAACACAGGATTACCTGGCAAGTTAACAATTAGCCCTTTTCTACACACAAGGCACCCAGTGGTTCTGAGAGGGCGGGAGAAGCCAAGGCTGCAGGCAGGTTGCACTGCGCTCAGGCAGCAAAGCGTGGTGTGCAGAGGGTGGCTTGTGTCACCCTTCAGTTATTCAGGCCCAGCCCTGTCTATCAGCTGCCTCTGACTTCACTTCCCTTCTTATCATCCTCAGACTATCACTCCCTGGGCATGACGGCCCTCGCCCTGTCCACAAATGCAGCAGAGCCTCACCCTGGATCATTCCCCATGTACCTCCTCCCCCAGGGCCCTGGAGTGGGGCTGAGAAAACCCTAGCCTGGGAGATCAGTGCCTCCACTGGACTCTGTACCCGGCCAGCACCCACCCTCTACAGCAGCCTTGCCATTCTGCAGACCTCCTCAGCCCCCCTGACTTCTGCACAAAGAGGCATCCTCCCCTTGCTGCTCTCGCCTTCCTCTGGTCCTCTTCCTGCCAACACCAGCCCCTCCCACCTGTCATCTGTCACCTGTTCCCACTGGGCCCCGTGCCTGTGACCACCCGTGTCCTCTCCTCCTAGCCCCAGGCACTGGCTACCTCTCCCATCTCTCTTCCATCCCCAAACCTTCCCTTGGCAATTCTCTGGCACCCTGTTCTTTTTTTTTGCCAGTCCTGCGGCTTGGACTCATGGACTGAGTACTGTCCCTGGCTTCTTTTTGCTCAAGGCTAGCACTCTGCCACTTGAGCCACAGCGCCACTTCTGGCCATTTTCTGTATATGTGGTGCTGGGGAATCGAACGAGGCAAGCACTCTTGCCACTAGGCCATATCCCCAGCCCCGGTACCCTGTTCTTGATGTGATGATAATGTCCACCTTGTGGGACAGTCATGAAGATGGCTTCCTCATTCATACCTTCCCCCACGCCCCGCCTGGTTACTGAACAGCAGGCCTCCTTCCTAATCCAGGGATTCTTGGTTTTCTCCTCCCATCAGTCGTTTACTCATCAGTCAAGAGCAGTGACAATAATTCACTAATGGCTGGACAGCATTTCTCCTTCTGCCCCATTTAGCATTTAGGCCTTGGGTAAGACAGTACGGCTCACACATGACCACTGGGAACTGAAATTGAGGCAGTGTGGCTATGGACCCTAAGCCTTTCATTTGGGTCGGGGGAGGGTGTCAGTCATGGGGCCTAGGTGCTGTCCTTGAGCTTTTCTGCTCAAGGCTAGCACTCTCATCCCTTGAGCCACCATGCCACTTCTGGTTTTCTGGTGTTTAATTGGAGATGAGAGTCTCAGAGTTTCCTGCATTAGGCTAGCTTCAAACCACGATCCTCAGGTCTCAGCCTCCTGAGTAGCTAGGATTACAGGTGTGAGCCATCAGCACCTGGCAGAAAACTGCATCTTAATTTTAATTAATTTAGCCTTCAAAACAAAAGCTGTGTAAAATATTTTTCCATTATAACCACTTGTCTATTTTGATGGCGTTGCATTTCACTTTACGGCAGGCCACCCCCATAATGAGTGCGCTGTAAATATAAAGTGATGGGTGGATTCTGGAGTTTTAGGATCCAAAAAAATGTAGCTATTTCATTAGTAACTTTCATACTGGCTGCTTGTTGAGATGTTTTTGAGTATATGTGGTGAAATAAAATGGTACTGAACTTAACATCTCCTGATTCTTCCTGCTTTTTACAAGACTGCTAGAAAAGGTAAGGTCATGTGCAGGGTGTTTCTGCTGTACAGAAGAACTAGGGAATTATCTGAAATCACCCTACGACATCCCTACTGAGGTTTATCTATTACCCTAAAGCAGAATCTAAGGCTCCCAGAGGCGAAGTAAGTGCTGGAGCCTGACTAAAATTCTGGCCTCTCACTCTGCCTCCCCGCATTCTGCTACAAAGTGTTCCTGGGGTTGGAACAGAGCCTCCCACTCACCAGGCAGGCGCTCCAGCACTTGAATCTCACCTCTAGGCCTTTTTGTTGTTGTTGTTATCTTTCAGATGGGTCTCACATTTTTGCCTGGGGTTGGCTTTGGATTGTCATCCTCCTACTTAAAACTCCCTTGTACCTGGGACTACAGGCATGAATCACCACACCGAGCATGGCGTTCGAGAGGGTGTCACCAGTGTTTTGCTTGGACTGCCATTGACCCCCCTCTTCCCAATTAGCTGAGATTTAAAAGGTTTTGACGGTGGAATCTTACTGGGAGAGAAGGAACATAAAAAGAAAGGAAAACAAGAAAGAATTCTGTCTTTTTCTGGCTGTATGCAGAGCTAGACTTACAGCAGGTGCCCAGTGTAAGTCCACATGAGTGAGACCAAGGGCAGGGTGTGCATGAGGGTGTGTGAATTTGTGTGCTTGTGTGTGTGTGCATGTGAGTGAATGAGAACAGGGCACCCCACCTGTGCGTAGCGCCCGCTGCAGATGGCTCCTCTCCAGTCCGGGACGTTGATGCAGTCCGGGTGCCGCACCAGCCAGTTGTCGTCCTTGGTGAGGTAGGAGCCGGGGTACTCAGACACAGAACCATCCACATCGTGGAACACCGAGGTCTTGTCCCCATCCATGTCCAGCTGGTTGAACCAGGGCCCGGGCTCTCCGAAGAATACTCTGGAAGTAATCTGAACAGAGCCCAGGAAAATTCGACAGGGCCAGAAGGTGAAGGAAAGCTGCAGGCGTCATCAGGCCTGGGCGCAGTTTCCATTTCCGCTGACATTACAAGCCAGCCAAACCAAGCTGCTCCCGGGCACCGCAGGAAGCCCCGGGGCTGACCTCAGATGCAGGGGAAGAAGGAAAGGTTCACTGTGCCTCAACTCCCCATCCAGCACAGGGCATGGCTTCTGCTCACTGCTTCGGGGGCCCGCCAGGCGGGTTTGACACACAGCTGCACAGGCTCTGAGGACAGGGAGGGGGCTTAGGAGTGGAGGCCGGAGCGAGACTGGAAGGAGTGGTGTGGACGGCTTGTGTGCACACATGCACACACTGAGGGTAGGTGCGATGTGAGAGCACCGTGCTTGTGTACACACACTGTGCGTGCTTGAGTGGTGGAGAGTCCCAGGCTCGCTGCACAAGCCCTGAAACCTCCCTCCCTCGCCTCTGTTAGTCCCTCAGTGATCTGAGTGAAGAAAAGAAATACCTGAAGCTTCCTAACTTGTCCCTCAGCACTCTCATGCCTGGGCAGAGGGGTGAAGGGGAAGAGGAGGGGGAAGAAGAAGAGGAGGAGGAAGAAAAGGAGGAAAGGGGAGGGGGCAGAAGAGGAGGAGGAAGAGGAAGGTCTGGGAGTGCATAGCCCAAGCAGCAGGCACCAGGAGGTGGATGCACAGTCCTGGGTTCACAGGAAGCCTTGCCCTGGACTTCTCACCCCATGCTCCTCCTTCCCAGCCTGCTCCCTGCCAGGAGGCCCCTGTTTACATTCTACCCCTGGGTGAGATTAAACAGAAAATCTTCAGCAAAGACTCTCCTGGGGAATTTCTGGGATTGTTAGACTATTTGTGCCAACTCAGGTGGCCTGGTCACAAGACCCAGTGTCTCTGAGCCCTGGAGCCTGAGGTTAGAGAAAGGTTCCTGTGTGGTGTGTGTGGTGGTGGGGGGGTGTATTCACCCACACTTGACCTGTAGGGCAACCTAGCCTGTACTTTTCCAGTCGGGATACAAACTGGAGCAAGCTGGGACATGGCCCAGCCTACTTGGAGGAGGCTAGTCCACCACCACAGCGCGAACTCCAAGCCCTGGGGGACTTGTGAATCACCACCCAAAGTCTGGCTTTGCTGGGAGCCTGCCAGGGCACCACACTCACCGGGACATCCTCAAAGGCAACATTGGTCACATTGTTGTGTGGGCAGCTCTGCCAGGCGTTGTTTAGGCGGAAGGCCAGAGCGCTGGTATGACGGCCCTCCAGGGCTGCGAACTTACGGAAGGTACAGTTCTGAATGTTGACAGGGCCATCGTAGAACTGAATTCCTCTAATTGGAAAATTCCTATGGAGTTAAGGAAGCCAGTGTTGGTTGTCTCTGAGGTGAGTGTTAAGAGAAACTTTCTGGGTAAAGCAATTCCTGATCTCCATCTCCCACTTCAACTCACTAAAAAGGCACATGTGGACAATGTGTCAGTGAAAGACAACTGGATAGAAGGATGGATGGGTGGTTGGATGGATGAATGGAAGGATGGATGGTTGGATGGTTGGATGGATGGATGGTCAGATGGGTACATTGATGGATGAATGGAAGGATGGATGGATGGATGGATGGATGGACGGAAGGTCAGATAGGTACATCGATGGATGAATGGAAGGATGAAGGATAGATGGTTGGTTGGTTGGATGGATGGATGGATGGATAGATGGATATGTGGTTTCTGGCTTGAAGTTTCTGGAAGTTCCTCTACTGAAACATTTCTTCCAATTTTTCCCCCATATGAAGAATCACTGGGTACAATACTGTAAACACTGGAGAATGCTAATTCTGTCCCCTTACAAGGGCAGCACTGTTAGTCATCATCTTCATTTTTGTTGCTATAACAATTTAATCAGATTAGGACCCAGATGGACTCTGAGTAAATGATTTGACTGGCAGTGTGTTGTGTTTGGAAAAAAGAGAAAAAGAGAAACAGTGCAACTTCCCGAGCATTGCTGTAAGGACTGGTGAGCCTTGCAATGAAAGCAAGACTGTGGAGTGACACAAGGCCCAGGAGGGCCTGACATCAGGAGGAGTGGAGGATGGATAGAAACACAGGGCCTGATACCAGGAGGAAGATGGTGGATGTAGGAAGGGCATGGCCAGGAGATGAGGGAGGAGGAACTGAGGAAGAATGTGTGGAAAGGAAACTTGGTCTTGTCCTGGCTTCAGACTCCTGAGCAACGCTGTGGGCTGAGGCCCCAGGAGGGCCTGGCTGGGTTTTCTCATGGCTTTTCTTGGGTCTGACCAATAATCCAGGCTTGCTCTTTCTTCATGCCCAGGACGTATGCTTATGCTGGCCTGTGTGCCTCTGAGTCAGACCTTCCCTTCCAGATGAAGGATGTGTGGAAAGAAGGCAGAAGAGATGTCTGTTTCCAGGAGAGGCCAGGCCCCTCTTCCTTCTGCTCCCCTTTTATTTAACACTGAGGTTTCACTTCTCTCTCCCTGTTCTAGAGCTCATCCTTCACTGTCAGCTCAGTCATTCAGAGGTTTCTCTGGCCGGGGGATAACAGATTTTATGGTCAACAGGAAAAAGCCGCCCACTAACTTCTTTCTGTCCACTGCACCCTCAAACCAAGGCAGGTCCCCCAGTGTGCAAACCTACTGGCCAATAGGGAGGGTCCTTCCACTGTGGTCCAAGCCACCTGGGCCCCAGATCCTGTTGTCCATCATTTCTGTGCCCACATTGCCGCTCTCGCCAACAAACAGGCTGTTCTTTATCTCCTGCTTGGAGCCGTCATCATAGGGGAAGGTCCCACCACTGCGGAGGGGAGATGGGGTGAATGGTTCTGAGACTAGCTCACCCAGAGGGCTGAGCATGCGACACAAGCTCTTACCTGGCTAGGGTCAGGCCAATGCCATTGTCGGCAAACCTGGGGATGAGAGAAGACAGTTAGTTCCCATTCTCACTCTATGTCCAGTGAAGCTGTGGGGTATAGGGAGATTCTCTGCCTCTGGAGTCCAAGCTGTGACCTAGCATTCTCTACAGTTAGAGACTACTCTGGGTCTCTTCCCATTGCATCTCTCGGCATGGGCTGCACCCCAGGGCTTCCCCCTCCAGCCCATACCATCTGTGGTTCCAAGGGCTTGTGGGATTGGGTCAGGAGAACTGGGGGCCTTCCCACGCTCCAGCCAACCTAACACAAAGGGCTTATTTCCAAGTTTCCTGGGAATCAGGTAGATACTGGACCTGAGATGAGCAGGAATAAATATTTCAAGTGCATAGTGGCCCTCTCCCCTCTTTCTATTCTGCTCTTTCTGGTCTAGATGATGAGGGGCAATGCATAACTGGACTTGAGCTTTAGGTCTGTACTGCCTGCATTTCCTTTGTTCTGGGGCAGAAATAACTCACCTCCCTGCCCAGTCTGTCCCTGTCATGCACACCCTGCCAGCCTCATCTCCTCTGTCCTGCTTTCTATATCCCCAAGGCTTCTGTATCTGCTATACCACAAACCCAAGCCCAGGTCTTTTTTTTTTTTTTTTTTTTGATGGTCCATGCGCCTCAGCCACGCAGAGAGCAGGCAGAAGAATTTATTACGATGACAAAGGCGGAAGGAGAAGGACTTGGGGTGACTGACTGATTGGCTGACTGGGCTGCCCATCAGGTGATGTCATGAAACTTCCTCTGTGGGCGGGGATTACAGCCCCCCAAGAGCTGGGTCTCTGTAGAAGTCCCCGCCATAATGGCACACACGTGTTCGCCCCAGGGGCTGGGGGCTTCTCTTCCTGTTAAAGGCGGAAGGGGAGGGGACAAGCTAAAGCCAGCTGTGGCCTCTTAAACCAAGCCCAGGTCTTGACCTCACATCACAGGCCATTAAGAGCTCTTCTGGCCCCTCATCTCCTACTGTGCCCCTGGGAGCCTTGCAGAAACCACAGCTCCTGTCTCCATGACCTTCTGGGATTCTAGAACTAGCCACTCCTTGTGCCTACCATCCCAAAACTCAGGGCACTTCCACCATCACTCCACTAGCATCTCCTGTGTGCCACATCTAAAACAATACAACTGTCTTCTACCCAAGCCGCTCCCATTTTCTAAAGTGAGCCATGCTCTTCTCATTTCTAATCTTCTTTCTCTGGACCATTGCAGTAGTGTCCAAAATTGCCTTCCCACCCCTATGGGTGCCAAGAGGGACACTTTAAGGGGTCCTTCAAAGAACTCCCATCTGCTAGTTCCTGATCACGTCAACTGTCTGCACTTGTGGGAACCAGCCTTGGTGCCATCCATTCTGGGCCAGTGCCACACAGTGCCCCGCTCACTTGCAGCTGTCCAGCCACACGTCCCCGCCACGCAGCCAGGCACCGTGGTCCTGGTTCTTGTAGGCAGTGAAGTGCTTAATGATGGCCGGCACCCGGGGCTTCAGTGGGTCAGCGTCCTGGTGGGGGCTGTACCTGAAACACGAGGGGAGGAAACAATGGGTGCTGGGGCCCATGATGGGTGTCAGGACCCCTGTGCTGGCTCCTTCTGAGCTCAGCTCTGTGGGGACGCTGCTCACTCAAGGCAGCACCATCTAAACAGCAGCTGGCACTGCCGGGCCTGCAATGAATTTGCAGAGGCAGGTGTTTCCAAGGCCACCCTGTGCAGGCCATGAACATGCCTCTTCCCTTGCCTGTTGGCACCAGTGCAGAGCCCCTCTACCCCCACCACAGTGGGATCAGATCAGAGGAAAGCCCTAGCAGCCACCCCGACCCTGACCCCACCCCGGCCCAGAATGAATGCAGTCGACCAGAATTGGCTTTGCTGAGGGGTCTAGACACCGTTAGGAGTTTCCATCTCGCTTTGGCTATTTGAAGTCTGAATCCTAACTCAGACTTTGCTTTGTTGAGATTTTTCACCACGGTAGCCCCAGAAACTGGCCAAGCTCACAGACAGATAGGTGCTTGGTGAACACGTGACTAAAGAGGAAGCAGAGGCTGGGTGGAGGAGGTTCGACCTCCCACAGGAATGTTACCTAGCAGAAATGATGGAGAGGAAAGGCCGCTTATCCTTGGCTGAGGCCTCTGTGGTTTTGACTCCGTTGTCTATAATCATGCCAGCCTGGGGGGAATGACATCCAGGGACAGATTAGCCACTACCGCAGGCCCCAGCATCTTCTCCCACCAACCTCACCTCACCACACGCTATGGAACGTGTCGGCAAAACCTGCTTTGCTCTCAGACAGAACTGAGTGGAAAGCCACAGGGAGGGAGAGGGGAAACTCTGTCTCGTTCTACAGGATGGGAACAGATCTGGAGCCAGGCGTCCTACATGATAGAGAGATGAGGAAACAGTGCTGCAGAAGCTGACTTCTCTGAGGCCACGTGGTGGCCCCACCGGAAGGACCCTGACAGACTTAAGTCTCTCCGTCCTTTCTCCTTTCACCCTCGTACCCAGTGTGGAGGCATTTCTCATTTCCCACATGTGACCTAGCTGCACAACAGAGGCATCACTTAGGTCTCAAGAAGCAAGTCAAGAAGGGACAAAGGCCATGATGCAAAGGGCAGCGACATGCCCTTAGAACCATCTCCTGGTTTTCCTTATCTTAGGGGTCAGACTGAGATTTTCATGAACACTCCAGATAAAAACAGGTGTTCCACCAAGAATGTCTCGGGGGGCGGGGGAAGGTGGGCCCCGGGATGCTGCTGCTCCTTTGGGCTCCAGCCAGATGCCCACTGCACCCGAGTAGGGTCCCTCAGGAGAGTCTCCCAGAGAAGGGCCCTCAGAAGGGTCCCTCAGAGAAGGGCCTGGGCCTGGGAAGGCTACTTCTGGCTCAGCATTAAGAATGCGGTAGTTCTGGCTCTAATCGTCTGCGGGCCCATCCGAGAGGCCAGCAGGGAGACCAGCGTCAGTGTAGCGGGCAGAAGCTCTCAGAGGTGGCTGGAGGGGATGCTGGCAGGAGGGGGCCAGTAGGGCAGCTTGGCCAGAGGGAAAGCTGGTGGGGAGGTAGGGTCTGGGAGGCTGGCAGGGAGGCTAGTGGTGGGAGTCAGTGGGGAAGTTGGTGGGGAGGCCGGTGGAGAGGGTGGTGGGGAGGCAGGCAGGGAGGCCAGTGGTGAAGCTGGTAGGGTGGCCGGTGGGGAGGACGCCCTCTGGGATCTGGACAGACTTACCCTGTAGTTGGAATGTGCGCGGTTGTTGTGGAATGTTCCCAGGGGAATGTGTTCTGAGTAGCCTGGGGAGTAGGTTCCCTGGGAGGGGCCCGTGGGAACATGGTGGAAAATGAACCAAAATCCGGTTTCCTGTTGGGCAGGGCAGAAGAAGGAAGGCCCAGGATTCAGCACCACCCTGGTTCTGGCCATGGTGACCATGCGGCCCATGCTGGTGTGGATCTAAGTTTGTGATCCCAGTCAGCCCTGGCTGCCACTGCCAAATGCACCTCCAACATGGGTCAGTGCTTGAGGGGCCACAGCAGAGAGCCCGAGGCAAATGGAGTCTGCGGGTGAACCTGACAGGGCACTGCACAAGCTACCCTGAACCACTGTGTCAGTGCCACTGCATGCCGAACTCCTCCCGAGGCTCCGTGAGCACCTGCCCTCCATCCTACACACGTGGAAACTGCAGCCCCACAAAGGCACACACGGGGGCAGGGCCAGCAGCAGGCTGCTTCTAGCCACTAACTCTCTTCTCTGACCTAGTGGGATAAGAACGGTACCCATGCCAAGGAACCGATGCAAGAGTAGATGCACTGTCCTGAGGTTAAATCATCTCACTCCATAATGAACTATTTTACCAAGTGTTTAGCCCTCACCAGGCATGGTCACTCGTCTTACGAAGGGCCTGAATTGTCACTGAAAAACACACAAGAGGATGCTGCTTTCCCAGGCTGTTTACATAAGCTGCTGGATCTGGCTTAGAACCCACATGTTTCCAGGGCAGACCCCTCCCCTACCTCCCTGAACTGATTGCTGCTCACCTCAGATCCGGCAGCTGCACAGTTGATGAGATTGTTGTTGGGATTGGCCATCCAGAAGGTGGACACAGCGCTGTGGGGGAAGCAGGTGAACATGCTCACTTGGAGCAGAGACAGGTGGATGTTGTCATGCGAAGGGCCACAGCACTTCTGCTGCATGATGGCCATGGCAGGTATGCTAATACTGGCCTGAAGCTCCAGGCAGCGATTTAAGAAAATGTTGATTTGTACATCTGAAACCCAGTGTTCTAACTAAAGGGTGGCAGCACATAGAATGTTCAGAAATGGAAAAATGGAAGCTGTATGTGGTGAAGTCCAAGCCTGGCTCTGCTTTAGAAGGACCTAGGAGTCAGCCATTTCTCAGACAAGACCCTGGAAGTCAGCCATTCCTCAGGCAAGGCCCAGGAAGTCAGCCATTCCTCAGGCAAGGCCCAGGAAGTTGGCCATTGTAAGGCCCAGGAAGCCAGCCATTTCTCAGGCAAAACCCTGGACTACACAGAAGCCCTGTTTCTGCCATGACTACAAAGGGATCCGTGTGGTTGGGGCCAATGTGGGTGGATATATTGGGTGGTTGGGGCCAGTGTGGGCACACTGCAGGATCTGAGGTGGCAGCTGTTCCTCTTAACCAAGAACACTGTGTGTTATCAAGTGCAGTCCCAGGGTTGAGCAGTATTCTCTGTGCTCAGAAGCCTTAGGTGAAGACGTCAAGTGCTGGCTAAGAGGTGGAGCATCCCGGGGCACATGGGCTGGTAAGAGGAGCACCCCAGGCTGGGGCACATGGGCTGGGAAGCGAGTACCTGGCTCACACCCCCTGGTGCATGGAAACAGTATGGGACTTACTTGCAGTCCTGCCGGGGCTTGGGGACATATCCCGGGTAGGAGTCATCTGTGATTGCCCTGCACATCCTGCTGTCACGGTCAGAGGGGAGTAGGGTTCCAGACTTCACAAGGAGACCAAGGCAGTGGTCGAAAGTGTTGCGCTCCTCCGGCCCATCTTCCGTGAAAAAGCAGTGGCCCAAGGAGTTGTACCCCACAACGTCCTTGATCTGCAGTGTCAAGACAGAAGCTTCTCATTCACTGTCCAATAACTGACGTGCGCATGCATCCACGCAGCAAATATTAAATCATATCCAGCTTAGAGTGGCGGGGAGAGGCCCAGGAGCCCCCCAGGGTGGGAAGAGCCTATCCTTGAGGGAAGTGGGAGGAGGGTTCTGTAAAAGAAGGCTCTGCCCCTCCTCTCTGATGGTCAACTTGTAAAGTGCTCTCTGAGATTGGCTCCCTCTCCAGAGAAGCGGCCTGAGGAACAGGACGCAGGGCACACACCAGCCACTCTAGACTTCAGGACCCATTTGGGCAGGTGCTTGCCTCGCAGCTCTTCACACTCAGCCTTTCTTCCCAGTTCAGCTAGTCTATCCCTACCTGAGATTCAGCCTGCCTTCGGACCAGGGAGAAGACATCCATGATGCTATTGAGCAGTTTCTTCTAAATGAGAACTATATCTTTGTCAGCTAAAAGCCATTGTCCCAAACACAACCAGCCATTGGCAAACCTTTCAAACATCTGGCCTGAAAGTATATAGAGGAGTTAAGGTTTAGGTCATTTGGAGAAGGATCAGTTTAGTGTAAAAATTATCTGTGAAGAATCAAGGTGAGCCTCTGGCACATACTCCGGGTTGCTGGAGCAGGCATTTATTTCTGCAGGGTCTGCTCTAAAGGAAGTCTTGCCATAGCACAGGAAAGGGGTCACAGCCATCTCTATCTCAAGCCTGGTAGGTGCCATGACCCACCAACTCAGCACAACACCTTGTCTACGCTTGCAAATCTACCATGTGGTGCAGACAGAGAACCTCCCTGCATCTCGAATTGTTCCAATGAGCAATCTTAGCTGAGGAGTTACTTTCCTACCTGTGTAGCTTGGGTACTTGGGGAGGGCCCACATCTACCGTCTGCCAGTTTGCATGGTGACCTGCATTCCTTGATAGCTTTTACAGCTGAGCTGAGGATGGTTCAATCCTTGGCCCTGGCCTGTGTCTAGATAAGACAGTCTTCCAGCAGGTACTCACCAACAGGCCATTAGAGCCGTGGACAGTGACACAGCGGGAAAACGTGTGGTGGATGGAGAGGTCCTTGATGTATGTGGGTGGGTGGTAGCCTCCTTTCTCATCCACGTCTCCAGCCAGGTGGAAGTGAATTGGGTACTGGCCCACCAGCTGCTGCCCCATGTGCTTGAGCTCCACGCCCTCCAGATGTGCTGCCTTAAAGCCCAGTGCGAACTGGGGGAGGAAAGTCAGAGTCAGGGGGACCACAGGGTGCCTCCTAGCCCCCAGAGGGCACCCGCTTTCCAGAAGTAGGACCATGCGGGCACTTCCTAGCCCCCAGAGGGCACCCATGTTCCAGAAGTGCAGAAATGTTGTCCTCATGGTGCATTATCACTCCCACCCAGGTTCTCTTTACATTTAAGATGTTCTGTGCACCTAGTTCGGAGGCCTGACCCTTGTTGCACCGAGGGAGACAGGCAAGGCCTACTCCTGGGAAGGAATCTCTGCCCACAAGCTGCCGCCTTGGGAATTCTCTTGGTTGGGGTGACAGCCTCAGCTAGGCAGTCCCATACCTTGATGTGACCTCCGAAGGTATCGAAGTCAAAGAAGTTGCAGACGTGGTTGTTGTAGGGGTAGCACTTGTCTTCCACCTCCCCCATCACCACGATGTTCCGGCTTAGGAGCCCCACCTCGGCCCGCATGTCTATGCCATCTATCTCTTCCCCAATGTGCAGGTACAGCGGTTTCCCTAGGTCGAGAGGAGGCAGGTGGTAAATGCCTGGACTGCAGGGCCAATCTATCCTGGGTCCTTCCAGGTACACCATAGCCAGGCCATATTCATTGCCAGGCCTTATGCCTAGGACTCTGCTGGTTCCCTTCAATAGAAGAATGAGGCCCAGGAAGGCAAAGTCACCTGCCCGTCACATCCCATTTCAGAATCAGATAATGGTCTCCTAACATTTGTCTCCGCTTTGGTTCCCATGTTTTAGCTGGCTGCAGGGCAGCCTAGAGGAGCTACAGTTCCCACCCTCCCTTCAGTTAGCATGGTCATAGGATGTGAGCAGAAGTGCTAAGCAACTTTGGGGCTGTTTTCTCCTTAGAGGCTGGAAAGAACATGGGTCATGGAGGACTATCACCCAAGCAGATGAGATGCAAGCCCTAGAGAGAGCAGAGCTAGAGAGAAAGAGGAACTGGTCTCTGTTGGCTCCACAGGTCCTTTATCCCAGACCACCTTCCAACAAAGGACACAGGCTAAATCAAGTCCTGTTTTTAAAGCCCCTCCTCCAGAGCAGGACACAACTGTATTCTCTCCACCACCTCAGGTAGGATGTGTATCTATAGACTTTGCCATAGAAAGAGCCAGGTTAGAACTCCTGTGTCTATCACAGTGACCCACCTTGGGTACCTGCATGGGACCTTGTGGAACAGAGGGGAAGGGGCTTGTACCCACTCTGTACTGACCTTGTTCCTTTCTCCCTCCTGCCTTGAGGAGAGACACTGTCCCTGTGCTGTGGAGCCCAATCCACCCTTTCCCACATTGTTAGGGCCCCTGGCTCCTGCAGCTCACCACTCCCAATAGCTCAACTTCATCCCTCATGTGGGCTTCCTATGTTCTGCTCTGAAACCTCTCTAGGCCTTTCCATCTTGGAAAACAGCAAGCAAAACCCCTGCCAAACCCTCCAGTTTTTTTTCAGCCTTTTCTTGATGTGTTCAGGTGCCCAGAACCTGCACTCTTCACCTCCTGCCTGCTTTCTCCCTCCACCACCTTCCCCAAACTCTTCTCTAACTCTTGCCAAATGCAGTTAGTGCTGCTCCTCCATCTTTCCCTTCCAACTCCTCTTCCTCCATCTTTCTCCTTCCATCTCTTCCTCCTCCGTCTTTCGCCTTTCATCTCCTCCTCCTCCTCTTCCTTCTGCACCTTTTCCCTTCCTCCTCCTCTTCATCCATCTGCACAGAAAAAGCACCCCAAAAAGATGCAGGGTGTCAAGAGTACAGGCCTTGGAATAGCCTTTAGTTTGCAGCCTCACAATTCTGCCACCACAATCTGATTCTTTCGTGGAATAATAAAGTCTTAGTTTGGCTCTGAATTTGCTCATTGCTAGTATTGCTGACATGGCTTCCAGACCTAATCTACTGCATCTGAGAATGGAATTACAAGGGCAGCAATCTCCTGTGTGGATTCTCAGCCTGACCATACCACCTACACCACTCAGCTTTGTGACCTTGAGCCATGGGACGCTTGCCTCAGCCCCAAGACACCACTGGTGCCCACATGTGAAGGCTCAGTTTATAATTAAGTTGAGAAACATCTACCAAAACGACCTTCCTCTGCTTTCTCATCCACAGGAAGAACTGACCCCTGCCTGCCCCTTTACCTGGCACACATCCTGTGAGCCTGAAATGTTGCTAAAGATATTTATGGCTATGGAATCCTGCAGACTCAGTGAGATGGTGGTTTCTCTGAAGACAAAACATCTCCTTGAGCGTTAGTATTAGTTTCCTATTGGTGTTATGACAACCATAAGTTTGCTGGCTTAAAGCAACCAAATTTATTCGCTCAGGCTCTGCCTGCCTAGTCTCCTATCCTTCCCTCTTCCCTTACCCATGAGTCAGATCTGTATGATAGTCTGTGGCTCCCTGCACCTATGCCTGCTCCTCTTCCCTTGATTTTCCACACATAACACACTTCCTCCCTGGGAAACCTCTTGTATCTCTAATTCTGTCTGGAAACATCTTCCGTCTCTGTTTTTTCCTTGTCAGTGAAAGATCTTGGGGATTATTCTGGAGGCCAAGAATTTTACAACTTTGCTTTTCTGTCCCAGTCTCCCAGGCCAAGATGCCTCTGCAGTAACTGGGCCAGGGACAATCATCCCTTCTTCTCACAAGGTGGGACATCTTTTCTTGAGGACTTCCAGGATCCTGGTCTTCCCAGTGTCTCGCCTCGAGCCGTTCTGGACTCAGAGCTTATTGTCTTTACTAGTGGACACTCCAAGGGGCAGATTCACTGGCAATGCCCAGAGAAGCTCCCAAAGGCTTTCTCAGCCAGGCAAGGCTGCCTTGGAGTGTTCTGGGATGAATCGAGAAACTGACTGCCAGTGCCCCACACAAGCGCAGAGCTGTCAATGAGTGGGCCAGAGAAGAGAGGGGGAACTGTAGGGGTTATGTCCTGAGAGGCACAGCCCAGAGCATGCTTCCAGAGGGAGGGACAAACCGCACGAGTCACAGCTCAGCCTGTAAGCCAGCAATGTGGGAAAGGAGGTCCGTGGCCTGAGGGACAAGACAGTAAAATCCCAACTCTTCTCTATGGGCTCCCCTCCTATCTCACCACACATTCCCTCTGTTCCAATCAAACCAGACCCCCTTCCAGCCCAAGCACATCTTCACTACTGGACATCTCAGACCTCCAACCACCTGGCTCTGTCTATGTGAGATGGCTCCCTACTCCATTTGTCCTCCAAGATCCAGCTACAGTATCCTCAGAAAGTCTGTCCCGACCACACTCAGCACTGGCTTTTCCTCCTCATGTTCCATGGTGCTCTCTTGGACACACATCCCTGCTCTCTCAGCATTCCTCACAGTGCCCGTGCCCAGTGTTCTCAGTGCTCCTCTCTGTCAGCACCCTATTAAAATATGCTGCTCAGGGAAAATGCCAGCCAGAGGCCTCTGCTCCTGTGAGGACCAGAGGGCCGGCCTCCAGGCTCTAGTGTTGAACATGGCTGGAGGGGTAGGAGAGTGAGATGGGAGGGTCAGCTCTAGAACCAGGTGGTTTAAGCTCTCAGATCTCCAGTTCTCCATCTATAAAATTGAGGTAAGAATAGCACATGCCTTAAAAGTTATCTATGATTGTTAATATGCTTAAAGCAGCTCCTGGCCCACATAGGAGGCCAGCATGACCGAAGCGACATGTGCCACGGTCCCTGGCCTGGTCCTCAGGCCAGTGCTGGAGCCAGGCTTTCTAAGCAGTGTCAGGCTACAGCCACAAGATTTGGCAGGCAGGGGGAGGGGGAAGTCAGGGGGAAAAAGGAGGGAGGAGGTAACAAGATGAACAAGAAATGTACTCACTGCCGTACATATGAAACTGTAACCCCTCTGTACTTCACTTTGACAATAAAGGGGGAAAAAAGAGTTGGCAGGCAGCAGGCTGTGCTTTGTCCCATGGGGGAAGCAACGCACCAGAGTGACTTCCAGGCAGAGGGAGGGGCTGTATTTATCAGAATCCCATGAGTAAGGAAGCTGAGTTGTGCCGAGAGCTGCCCTGGCTACTCTGTCCCAGCCCCCTCCCTGTGGTGGAACTCCCTATCAGAACCTGTACAGGGCTGCTGCTGTCAGAGCCGAGGGCTGCTATCTGTCCTTGCTACATCCTGACGCCACTCCAAGACCACAAGTCCAGGGAAGCCATGCGCTTGACCCCAGTACCTCATCGTATCTGCGATATTCTCCCACCCTCTCTTCCTTCGCCCAGTGCTGATACAAGAAGGTTGACCAGAAAAAGCAGATGTGGTTAAGTCAGAATCATCCCCCAAAGTCCAGAGCCATGAGCATGGTGCACAACAGGAAGGGACCTATGCCACAGAGGGGCTCTGTATGGCCGACCCATCCAGGGCTCCAAACACTTCTTGTCCTGGTGTCTACCCTCAGGAGCCTCCAGTGCAGCTCCCAAGTCTTGTCTGCAGGTCAGGCATGAAAACAGGCACCGCAAGTTATAAGACAGAGAACATCAGGACCTCCTCCAAAGAGAGAAGTAGATGCACATATTCATAGCTCGGGCCCAGCCTAGCAGGACCCAGTGGGTCTGGGGAAGGCAGGGAGATTCAGACAGGAGGGTCTGAAGAAGCAAACTCAAGCCACACAATTCACGAGGGCCCCTCAGCGCATCCGCCTAGAAGATGCTTGGAATGGGGATCTTGGAGGGGACAACACACACACACACACACACACACACACACACACACACACACACACACACACGGGGGTGTAGAGCCAGGTAGCTCTGAGGTTGAACCCTGTATTGACTTGCTTGGTCTACACCGGCACCACCCACCAGGACTTCCTGTGGCTCTGGAAATGCTCTACACCTTGCTGTCCAACATGGCCCACTAGCACACTTTGAAACCTGGAAACTAGGATACTTGAAACCTGACTGCTGGTCACAAAGAAGCAGAAGTTTGCATTTTACTTTACGCTAAGGGAATGGAAGTTGCCACTCTGGAAAGCAGGCAGCTGGATACTTAATTTGTACAAACCTCAGTTTCCTCCGCTGTATCCTGCAGAATGCAGGGTGCCGCAGTAAGAGGCTGCCACAAACAGTGAACAAGACAGCTATGTCAATACGCACACCACTGCGGGCAGCTTCATGCGAGGCCTACTTACCGGGAGTGGCATTCGAAGGTGTGGTGTGTTTACAAGCCACGTGGGGAGGTGGCAGTAAAAACTGAAGAAAGGACTGAGAAAACTGCCACAGATGCTCTGGGAGGTGCGGTTGGCAAAACTTTGAAATATGTTTTTAGATGATTCACACATTTTCATTACTTTGTTACCCCCATCTGTTTCCCATCAGAAAGCCCTTAAAATGCAGGAAGGGCAGTATCTTGGGATTTGAGAGCTATGTGTATGAGTGCGGTTCATCTCTCTAGCCAGCCTGGACAGTGGCTGGGAAGAGGGCACAGGCATGACAGAAGAGAAGCAGGTAGAGCCCTGACTCTATGCCAGTGGGGATATGTGAGCGGAAGTGTGAGTAGGAGCAATGGCAGAACAGACAGACCAGCAGGTGTTGGGACATGCGTGAGTAGAGATATGTGTGCTTAACTGTGAGTAGGAGGAATGACAGGACAGACAGACCTGCAGGTGTTGGGACATGCATGCACATTCATACACACTACCTGGGGCTTTTGTAATACTGTTCGCTAGTAGGGCCTGTGTTCCTGGGGACCCTAAAGCTTCAGAGCAACGAGGATGATCTCCTCCTCCTCCTCCTCCTCCTCCTCCTCCTCCTCCTCCTCCTCCTCCTCCTCCTCCTCCTCCTCCTCCTCCTCCTCCTCATTCTTTTTGTCAGTCCTGGAGCTTGAATTCTGGGCCTGGGCACTTGAGCTCTTCAGCTCAAGGCTAGTACTCTATCACTTTGAGCCACAGTGGCACTCCTGGTTTTTCTGGTGGTTCATTGGAGATAAGGGTCTCATGGACTTTCCTGCCCAGGCTGGCCTTGAACCATAATCCTCAGATCTCAGCCTCCTGAGTAGCTAGGATTATAGGTGTGAGCCACTGGCACCCAGTATTGGGCCTCTCTTTTAAGAGAAGAGATAGCCTAGACGTGGGGTTGGTGGAGAATCATACACAGGCCAAGCCATGGGAGTGTGGAAGGTTCCCAGTATCTTCCAACAGCCCTGAAACAGTCCCCTCACTCTTAGTCCAGCCCCAAGGGGCCTCAAGGGGCAGCATCCACTGGTGACCGCTCTGTAGAGTGAGGCAGGCATGCTCTGACAACCACGGTCCCTGGATCCCAGTGTCCCCTTTAGTACCCACAGTAACCTCGCCAGGACGTGCATGAAGTGGGAGCTCTGATTCATGCCTTTGGTGCAGATGAAGGCTGGATTGCACAGGTTCTGAACACATCTGCTGGTGACCCTTCTTCCACCTCCACACATGCAGGGCCCTAAGGCCCCTTCTAGAACACAGCTGTGCAGTGTGGAATGATATCTGTGTCCCTGTGGGGAGAGCAGGGCACCTGCCCAGCCTGGGGCAAGGAAGGGTGTGACATACCCACCCATACAATGGGCATCCACCCCTCCAGGCCAGCTCTGCCTGCATGTCTCCAAAGAGCAGAGATGATAAACTAAAATATACCAAGTCCATCTTCAATGTTTCCATCCTTAAGCTCCATTGCTAATTTTTTTTTTTTTTTTGCCAGTCCTGGGTCTTGAACTCAGGGCCTGAACACTGTCCCTGGCTTCCTTTTGCTCAAGGCTAGCACTCTGCCACTTGAGCCACAGCGCCACTTCTGGCCATTTTCTATATATGTGGTGCTGGGGAATCGAACCCAGGGCTTCATGTATACAAAGCAAGCTCTCTTGCCACTGGGCCATATTCCCAGCCCCTCCATTGCTAAATTTTTATACCTAATATTAATTGTAGCTAAACCAGGCTTGATGGCACATGCCTATAATCCCAGAACTCAGAAACCAAGGTAAAGTGTGAGTTTGAAGCCAGCTACGAAGTGAATCTGAGCAACAGAGTGAGATGCTGTCTAAAAAACAAAAGCAGTAAAACAAGGATCTCAGCTAGCACTTATTGAGTTCTCACTGCACCTTAAAATATCTCCCACAATAAACTCCTTCCATTTTCACGGCAATTCCTTGGAGTTGTGTGATGCCTGTCTCTGTTTTTCAGATGAGGAAACTAAGGAAGAGAGAGGCTGTGTAACTGTTCAAGGCCTCCAACTACCAACCAGCATTCCCAGAATTTGAATCCCGGTCCTTGTTTTCAGATTCTATGCTCGTTCTGCTATTATGCATTTACCAAGCAAAACCTACACTGCCTTATTCCAAACTTCTGTATAGAATGTGCTCCTCACCACCCAGGATTAGGAGTCAAACTTTGAAGCTGAGCAACTTGCCAAGTTCCTATCTCTGTGCCAGCTGTCAGATAACTTTGACAGCCCACTGGAGCTACTCTGCTAATCTCAGATTTATTTTTACTTATTTTGAATTTATTCTTCTATTTAGATCTGTGTTTGCACCCTTTTTTCATGTGAGTGTTTGATTCATGTAGACAGACTTGTGAAAAGACAAGAATGTAAGAGTTCTAACAGTATCACTTAAAAAGTAGGGCTCTCACCTTGTTGAGGAACAAAAGTCTATTCTCCTTAGCTTCACCCCATGTCACATACAGTTGCCCATCTCTCTAGATACCTGCTAAGTTACTCTTTTTCTGGAAATGTTAAGTCTTCCTGTCACCGAGTTCTAGGATCAGTTTCCTGGGACCCCGTCTTTCTGTCACAGAGTTCTAAGATCGGTTTCCTAGGACCCCAACTGGGTGTTTGTGGGTTGCTTCAGTGATGTGACATCCAGAACCAGGTTCCCCTATTTTAAGGGGACTGAACTCCTTCACTGCTTCTCATCTTTTAAAGAACATTCTTCCTCAAACACACCCCAATCAGCCAAAACGATGGTGTCCAGTGGGGGCTCTTGCAGATGTATTTCCAGTTAGGTAAAAGGAGCTGTGCCTCGATGTCATGAAGCCCCTCCTCCCTCTGCTCCCAGCCACGAGCAGTGAGCAGTTTTCTCCACTTTTGCCTCCCCACAGGCTGAGAAGCAACAGCTATCGTTGACCATGATGGATCCTCCCAAACTATGGGCCAGAATGAAACTTTTCTGTTTATTTTTTTTCAGGTATCTGTTGCAGCAATAGGAAGCTGATTAGCTTACCTGATATATGAAATGTAAGAAAGAAATGCATGAACATGTAAGAAATAAATGTTCACCATGAAATGCTTACTACGGTTGTAGCTGATGGACAGATTTGTTGTGTCTTAATTTTACTTTAGGCTTAACAGTGTTCCGATCCCGGCCCAGGGAGGGGAGGAAGGCCTACCTGCCACTTTGACCTGGTTGGCAGTGCAGGCTTTGCAAGGGAGCACCTGGAACTCCTCCGCCTGGTACATGGAGTAGTCTGTGCTGGCAACAACCAGTGTGTCTCCTGGCTTCCACGTCTGCACATCATCCTCCAGACTCAAGATGGTGCTGTTCACGTTGGTGTCGATGATGACCGTGAGTTTGGGCCTCACTGTAACCCAAAGCAGGAAGGACTGAGGCATAGCACTTGCTCCTACACACTGGGAAAGACTGAGGCACAGCACCTGCTCCCTGCACACTGGGAAGGACTGAGGCATAGCACCTGCTTTCTGCACACTGGGAAGGACTGAGGCACAGCACCTGCTTTCTGCACACTGGGAAGGACTGAGGCACAGCACATGCTCAACCCCCCCACCCCACACTACTTCCGGATGCCCACCACTTCCCTTCCCCTTGCTAAATACGTAAATGCTAGGTTTGCCTGTCCAAAACCCAAATCACCAGGCTCACCCCATTCCAGTTTCGGTACATTCAAGTCTTTGAAGACAACCAAGTCCCAACCCCAAAAGATCCATTCATTAGCTCTGGGCAGGGGAATTTTCCACTAACTTCTTAGCCGGAGTTAAATGTGGCTGCCTCACCACACCCACTTTGCTCAAGATGTAAAACAAATATAGCTCCTCTCAACTATTATGTGAAGGAGCCATCAGCTTCTCCCTGCAGAAGACCCATCCCTAATGAATGCTTTTTGGAGATGGCCAAGTGCCTCCAAGAACAGTCAGCCATCGCCAGCCTCCTAACGAGCGCCTTGGGAACTGGCGCTAAGATAATAGCACCCCAGAGCCTCTGCAGGAAGGGTTGGGGAGGTCAGCCCTGTCTTTCTGCACCCAGCTACTCCTGGACCAGGCCCTGCCCTTTCCAGAAAGTTCCAGAAAGGCTGAAGGGCAAGGCGGGGCTCTGCTGTGTTGCCAGCTGTGGGGACCCTCCTTGTGCTTAGTGCTGCATGCGATGGGAAGAGCTAGGCGCTGTAACACCTAGAGCAGATGGACCAGCCGTCCAAGTTCAGAGAGAAGCTCGGCTGCCAGCTCCAGGAGCCACACTGCAGCTCAGTGCCCAGGAAAGAACCATGCTTACCAGGCTTCCCACACAGGAACCGCACACGGTAGCTCTGGCAGGCGTGGCCGCGGTCATAGCAGGCAAACCTATAATCCTGGCCCTTCTTGTAGACAACTTCAGTGCTGAGGTCAACGCCATCCACTGTTGTGGCCTGCAAATGGCACAGAAATTACAGAGAAACCTTTAAAAAATAAAAAAAGGAAGGAAGGTGATGGTTAATCTTCTCAAAATATACTTGGAAACTTAAAAATTGCCCTTGCTGTGAAAATGTGTACAACGGCCAGAGATTATCCTAACAACTGTCCACAGGAGGTTTATTATAAGAAAGACAGGAGGAAGTCTTGGAATGGACAAGTGCTCAAATCCCACAGTAGTGGGTCCCCAAGCCAAAGACATGACACACTTTTGTAGGGACTGAGCCAGCTGCTCCTTAAAGCCACACCACACCACATCACCACACAGAGGGTCTGGAATTCGTTTGCAGAGGCCTCACTGTGTTCAGTCCACTGGTGTCCAGACAGGCATCTCTACTACATGAGGAGTCCTATAAAAATACTTGTGCCGGGGTTCCATGCTCAGAAGTTCAGAGTCAATTATGTCTAGGATTCAGCCTGGGCCTCTGGGCTGTTAAAAGCCACCCAGGACATCCTAACAGGTGGTAAAATTTAAGAACCACCATTGTAGGGACAGGACTAAATGTTAACAGAAGTCTCAGTCATCTTCACAGCAAAACTATGAAGTTGCAGTTCGTTTGGAAAGGGAGAAAAATGGCTACCCAGAAGTGTTGAATAACTTGCCAGGGAAAGGCAGTAGGTGAAAGAACCCAAGTGTGAACCCAGACGTATACAGCTGGGGCTCCCAGCCCCTCCCACTCCCGCCCTCCCTGCTCCCACCTGGTATGCTTTGCTCAGTTCTGACCCCTCCCATTGCATCCTAGGCTCTGGGGCACAAGGAGAGGTTTCGCCCTTGTCCTGACCTAGCATCCAGCCCAGTGCCAGGCGAGAATGGGGTCTCAGTCTCTGGCGGTTGCTGCACCAGAAGACACGGGGCCAAGTAGAGAATTCAGGGAGTGGGCTTGGATGAGGGCATGATCCCTGCCAGCTGGGGCTCATCCCAAAGCCAGGGTGTGTCTACAGTAAGACAATGCCACTCAGAGACCAGCAATGTAGAGCAAGGGCTGCAGCTGTTGTAGTCTTTGGCACAAAAACCAAAGGGACAAGGCCTGGAGAAATAGGGAAGGAAAATACAGCCAACTTTGTTTTTAAAAGAGAGGTTTTTTGTTTTGTTTTGTTTTGTTTTGTTTTTAGGAAACACTGGAACTCAACAGATCCTTGGTCTTAAAAGAAGAATGACACACCAAGATGCACAATTAAAACCCTTTCTGGTAAGTAGCCTACTAATTTCCACTACCTCGGGTGGCCCCTGTGGCAGCCAGAGGGACAAGGGATGCAAACTCTAACAGGAGACTGTCCAGACTCAAGTGCAAAGCCCTCTGTCTTTCAAGCCAGCTCCTCCTCTGATGAGATCTTGAAGCCAGCCTGTTCCTCAGGGAAAGACCCACAATGCTGAGATCATTGCCAGGGGCACCAGGCCAGTCTTAGAATACAGTGTCCAACAATTCCCAGGGAACGGCTACTTGGTGTTGCTGCTTTCTCTGGTTTCCCTTTCTCTCACCTGAAGAACGACCTCAGTGTTGGAAAGAGGAGTAAAGAGAGCCATGGAGTCACGCCGCACAAGAGACAAGATACTGTGTGATACAATTTGTCATAGCGAGAATCTGGAACCAACCCAGATGCCCCTCAGTAGACGAATGGATCAGGAAAATGTGGTACATATACACAATGGAATTTTATGCCTCTATCAGAAAGAATGACATTGTCCCATTTGTAAGGAAATGGAAAGACTTGGAAAAAATTATACTAAGTGAAGTGAGCCAGACCCAAAGAAACATGGACTCTATGGTCTCCCTTATTGGGAATAATTAGTACAGGTTTAGGCGAGTCATAGCAGAGCATCACAAGGCCCAATAGCTATACCCTTATGAACACATAAGATGATGCTAAGTGAAATGAACTCCATGTTATGGAAACAATTGTTATATCACAGTTGTAACTACTTTCAACATCCTATGTGTATCTGTAGCTTCTATTATTGATGATGTTCTTGTATCACCTTCCTGTGGTTGTACCTACACTATCTCTGTAATCTTATCTGAGTATATTGGAAACCGTGTATACTGGTATTGGAAGTAGGAAATTGAAAGGGAATACCAAATTTGAGAGACACAGGGTAAAAAAAGACAAACAACTACAAAAGCAATACTTGCAAAACTGTTTGGTGTAAGTGAACTGAACACCTCCGGGGCGGGGGGGGGGGGGAGGGAAAGTGGGAGGAGGGAGGGGGGTATGAGGGACAAGGTAACAAACAGTAGAAGAAATGTATCCAATGCCTAACGTATGAAACTGTAACCTCTCTGTACATCAGTTTGATAATAAAAATTTGAAAAAAAGAAAAAAGATACTGTGTGACACACACACACACACACACACACACACACACACACACACACACAGGCTTTCCTAGCAGGTTGTTGTGAGTTTGCTACCTGTATGTCAATGGGACGGTTGCAGATTTTTCCTGGGTGAGCTGCCCGGAGGTCTGAAATTTTCTCCCCACCTTTAGTCTGAGACACTTTATCATGGTCAAACCATTCGGTCCACTCCACATCTAGGCAGAAAGCAAAGACAATTGTCAGACGTAATGCTGCTTGTGAGGCCAGCTCACATCTAATGCAGTCAGGCCCTCATCCCAGCGGAAGCTGAGTGCGGTGTGCCCGTGGCATCATGCGCTGAGCAAGACACTTCTAACATAACAAGATTTTCCAGCTCTCATCTCCCCACCTTGTGAGACCATTCTTATTGACATTCTTGCTTTATGAAGGATATGTGTGTATATATGATTTGATACATTGTTATTGCAAAAGTAAAGGAAGAAAGGAGAGAAAATGCATCATCTGAACATTGATGCGGCCTCTGAAGATTGGGCTGCAGCCTCCACAGTCCTGTGTATGGCTGCTGGAAGGTCAGCCGCAAGTCTCAGTTGTATGCACTTCCTGGTCAATGCCAGTGGCTGGTGTGTAAGAAACAAAACAAAACAACGACACCCGCCCCCGAAGACCCTCCATAGCTAAACTCAAATCCTTGAACCCTTTTTGAGATGAAGCTGAAACTTTAACCAGTGCGAAAAATCCTTTTGGGCAACTTGTCAATGTGATTCATTGAAGACAGCCATGTTTGCACAGTTAAATTATTCTCACTGTGCAAGAGAAAAGAGGAAAAACTCCTGTCCTGCAAAGGTGGTGGTTTTGGGTATTTGCCCCAGCTGTGAGGTGTTGCCAGGTTGTGTCAGACTCCTCACCTTGGACCCACTCGCTGGATGAAGAAACATTAAAGTGTTCACCATGCTCCGTCTGGAACAGTTTGTAAACTCGGGCGGCTGCAGAGCCCCCGTGTCCTGAAAGACAGAACCCAAGATCATAAAGCTGGGATTCTGACCCTGAGAAAATCTCCCACACCCATGGAGCTTGAACCATTTAAGAAAGAACTTTCTCCCCGTAAGCAGGCCATGTCTGCCACCTGAGAGGCAGGCTACTATCCATTCCAAAGCCTTCCAAGTAGTGCAGATTTAGAAGCCCCAGTCCCAAACAATCCCCAGTTTCCTCCCGGGGTTAGAACTACCGTGGCTCCCACAACCCCCGGGGGCTGCTGCTGAGACACAGGCCTTCCACAAGTCTCTAGCACAAACCATCACCCCTGGAGCTCAAACCATCACCCCCTGGAGCTCCCTCACAGCTCAGAGCTCCTGGGAAGGTCAGTGTGATGGTGAGGGGCTTGGCTTCCATCAGCTGTGCCTTTGCCACATTCATGTAATATGGTCAGGAGAACAGCTGGATCCTAACTGGGGGTGGGTGCAGGTGACTGGGGGTGGGGGTGGGTAACCGGGGATCAGCATGGGTAACTGTGCTTAGATAGAAGTGGGTGACAGCCAAGCCCAGAGCCTTCAGAGACATGGCAGAGATCATTACCATGATACTCAATGTGGTCTTCGACTGAGGAAGAGGGGTTTCCTTTTACAGTGATGAAACTCCAAGGGTGTCTGAAAAAAACAATGACAATAAGTCCTTCATTCACAGGAACCTGCATGGGGCAGTGCTGAACCAGAGATGGTGGCCAGGCCTTAAGCTCCCAACTGGAGGAAATCTGTTCACCAAGCAGATCTCTCTTCTTCCAAAACCAAGAGCCTTTCATTACAAGCGCTGATTTGGGGCTCCCTCTCTGTCCAACTGGCTTGCTGCGTCTCATTGTGAGCCTCTCCAACTTCACCATGACAGTGGTGGGGATAAATCACAAATAAACAAACAGGCTGACTGCTGAGCCATAGAGCATGCCAGGAACAACGGACTCCTGAAGCAAGTCTCGGGCCAGTGTGTCTGAGGGAGGAGAGTTACGTCCTCCATGTTCATCTCCCCTACAAGCTGAGCTCAAGGAAAATGTCACAGGCTACAGTGACTGGCTCTAGCCTTGGAGGGGAATGAAAGTCTCCTCTGTGTAATGAGGAAGAAAGGTTTATGGTTTTGGAAAGTTGCACATCCATCTTTCCTGCATTAAAGAGTGCATCACCATGGGGCAGGAAGGCTTTCTTCTCATATTGTCTGCATATCACGCCCGGTACAGTGATCTCTGCCCATCTTTCCAAAACCTTGTATGACAGTGCTCAGGGTTAACTATTTCATGTGAAGTTCACTGTATTAAAGAAGCTGGTCTACTTTTCTCCAGAGAATCAGTCTTTTTGTTGCAGGAGTCCGGGCAAGGACTTAAGAAGGGCTGAACAATCCAGGCAAGGACTTAAGAAGGGCTGAACAAAAGTATCTTTCCTTCTCTTTGGGGGATGAAGAGCTTTTCTGCTTTTCATTTGGATCTCTAGTCTGGAGAGTGAGTCATTATTGAATGGTGTTAAATAATTGAGGTGGAGGGTCTGCTATGCCACTCACTTAAAATCTTTTAGTGGCTCCCCATTGGCTGAGGGGTAAATCCATGCTCCATAGCATGGAGCCAAAAACCACGCCAGGCCGCGGTGTCTCAGCCTTCACCTTCTCACATATGAGCAGCTTCCTGGACCCCCTTCCTCAGAAGAGCCACGCATCCACCCTGCCTCTCAAGCTGATCCTCTCTCCATGGCCCTCCTGCCCCTACCCCAGTAAGTCTGCACCAAGCTCCACATGCTCCATCACCCATTAATCCCCATCTTCTCATATAAACTCTGCATGTCTGGCCTAGCCCAGTGCCTGCCACCAATATGCTCATTAACCATTCCCATACCAATGAACAAAGGAAGAGTCCTAGTCCCGATTTCAGATGGTCTGACCTTGTTCAGAGTGAAGTGTGTCTCCATATAAAGGAGAGGCGAGTGTGTGCTTCCTGCCTGCCTGTCTCCTTACCCGTGTGATGGCCATGCTGAAACATGGCGGCACCCATCCTTCCCTTGGCTCTTGTTGGTAAGGACAGAATAGTTGCTACCATTACTGAGTGCTAACTTATTCTGCGCTAAGTAGGATGACAAACATTTTTCTCACATGGTCACATATATAATCCTCCCAGGAGTCTTTTGCAATAGTTCCTGAGATACTTCACTTTACAGATGCAAACAGAGGAAGAATTACTTGCCTGTGGTCACCACTCAAAGGAGGTACAGCCCAGGCTCGAAATTAGGTGATCAGATGCCAGGCCTTGGACTCTCAGCCATATCACTGCCTCTGTTGCGGCCCTGTGTAGCCAGTCCCCCCTAACTCCTAGCTCTCATCGTAAAGTCATAAACTAGCCCTTTGTTATAACAATGTAGTGTAGGTGTGCTTGGTGTTTGCTAATCAAGTTGCCTTGCAAGGCAGAGATGTTACTGTCATCTTTGGCCACTTGAGTTTCCTGCCTGTTTTCCTTTTGGAAGCAGCAGCTCTGGGGCTGTCAGAGAATGAACCCTGGAGCCTGGCCTCCCCTTCTTACTCCCAGGGAGCCCCTGCTAAGCCAGCTACATTGATTTTCTCTGAGACTAGAAAAGGCTTTATGAAGTGAGAGCTGTCAAAATCTTCAAGCATCTAAGGGATACATGGCCTTGACTTTCCACAGAGCTAAGAGCTGAGTTTACAAGATGAAAAGATGTGGTTACTAGAGGACAAACAGTGGGTGTGCATGCCGGAGTCAGGCAGACACTTTGCATAATCCTTAAAAGACTGTCAGTCCCCAAGGCAAAACATAAGCCATCCGCCAGAGGAAGGGAAATGAGCATTCGCTGCACATCAAGGCACAGTTCTTACACTCGGTGCACAATCCATCGATATTTTCTAAGTGGCTGAGTGAATGGAGTCCATACAAAGATCTTCCACATTTTTAGAGTACAATGTCATGTTAGAAAAGTCAGGTATGCTCCAAGCAAAAGTTCTAACTATGACCAGTGCAGATGGACAATGTGTTTGCCGTCCCCTATGCCATTTAAGATAGACTAGCCTTGAGGACATGAGAAAGGAAAGGTTGATTAGGGGTAGGGCAGGGGATGCTTCTGTGCTCAGAGCTTCTTAAAGGTGGAAGGGATGGGCAATACCTGAATCCCAGGTGTAGGAAGTGTTTGCTGCCCAGTTTGGTCATTGCCTTCCGTGCCAGGTCATCCAGATGTCGAGAGCCTTCATCGTTCACTGCGACAGACAGGATCCTGCCATCAGGCACTGCGTTCAAATAGTGGACCAGGCGTTCACTTTCCTTCTTGGATCTGTAGGTGTCAAATCTGAAAAGGGCAGAGAGACACAGAGACACAGAGAGAGAGGATTTAGATAGCCTTGACAATAGTCTTAAGAAACAGATAAAATTCACTTCTATGTCACAATAATTAGTATGCTATCCTAAGATCCCAAGGGCTCATTGCTGTTTTTTTTTTTTAAACAAGCCTTTTCTTTGGTAAGCAAGTTAAGTTTAAATTCAGGTCATGTCCTTCTTAAGGTTTTTCAGTGGCTTTGACTAAATCCCACTTCCTCACTGTGGCCTTCAAGATCTGGCCCCTGCCCTTCCTGTAACTCCAGCACCACTGCCCAGGGCTCTTCCACCCCTCGCTGCACCCTGTGTCTCTAGTTGCCTTTCATTCCCTGAGGATTCCAGCAACTTTCTCCTCTCTGGCCCGCGGTACCAGAGCTCCTCTGTTTTGAACACTCTTCCTCCAGTACCTCTTCACCATGCAATTCTCAGCCTTCCCTAACCACCCTCTTCTCTGCCATGTCATATCTTTCTCATTTTATTACCAATGATCACAATTGGAATTGTGTGTGTGTGTGTGTGTGTGTGTGTGCACCCATTCCTGTTCCTGTGAAATTCAACTTCATTTGGCAAATGCCTGGGGGAAGAACATGGTTCCCAGGATGGCATTTCCAGCTGTCTTGTGCACTGCTGCCACCCAGCAACCAGAGCAGCAGCGAGGGGAAGCAGGTGCTCAAACTGTGCACAGTCAATGAAGGGGCATGTGTGGCCACGCAGGCCGGCCTTACCGGTCACAGTGGATGACTGAGCCTGACTTTGAGTCAATGACATGAACAATGACGCCACGGTGGCCCCAGCTCCTTTCAAAAAAATAGCCTCCCTCCTCCATGCCTCCCGGACGAAGCGTCTTGTTGAGAAAAGTCCAGGACAGCTTTTTCTGTCCATGCAGCTCAAGGGTGCCTCCTCTTCCGACACCAATGTACTTCAGGCCGTAGTAAGGGTCCGGTTCAGCACCTGCATCGTCAGCCCTGCAAGGATAAAGCCCCCAGGGATGGCTGTCTCCTCACCAGATGCTAAACCTGCAGGGCTCCTTGCTCCCTGGCTGGCAGTGTCAAACCCTAGATGCTGGTGTAAGGCTAGTATAAAAGCTGTAGCCCCACCTGCACACTGGTGGCTAAAGCCTGTAAGCCTAGCCTCTCGAGAGGCTGAGATCTAAGGATTATAATTCCAGGTCAGCCCAGGCAGGACAGCCCATGAGACTCTTATCACCAATTAACCACCAAAAGGCTGGACATAGAACTGTGGCTCAAGTAAGAGCATTAGCCTTGAAGGGAAAAAAAATTCAGGGACAGCACCTAGGCTCTGAGTTCAAAACCCAGTCCCAGCATGTGCGTGCGTGCGTGCACACACACACACACACACGCACGCACGCACGCACGCACGTACACACAGAGCACCAGTAAGAGGGTTTTCCAATCCAGACCAGCAGGTGGCTCACGGGCCAGCAGGTAGCTCATTAGTTCTGTGCTATTGCTTCTGTGGAATTGGTTGGGCTTTCCCTGCCCACTCTGGGGTGATCTTGGCTATCACTGCTTAGAGCTGTCAGTTGCTAAAGAGGGGGCACAGCCAGATGCAAATGCAGCCTAGAATTTCCTGTGTCTTGTCCCTTATAACTTAATAAACTTGCAGAGCCTCCTCAAACTAAGACTTGATTAGAAGGTGGCTAAGAGGCTGGCAGGGGCTCTGCAACTCAAGGATGGTGTGCCCAGCCAGAATAAATAAGGCATCCCATGGACTGCTCTAACTCTCCCAAATCCCCATCATCTTGTTCAGGATTATAATCTAGCCAGACAGACAGAATGGTAAATTCTTGTCTTACTCCCTCTGGCCCCGCTTTCTCCTTTAAAAATCTTCCCTTCCCTCTGATCCAACAGTAAGTAGCAGTTGACCTCTGAGGATGTTCTCACCTTCCATACAACACGATGCTGAAATTGCCCTGGAAAGGGCAGAGGGCACTCCCAGCATGCAGTTCTCCTTCGTTGTCAATCAGGATGTGCCTGGTCCGTAAAACAATGGGCTCCTGGTGGTCTTTAATGACCAGCTTGCCTGAGGAGGGAGACAGGAATGAGGGAAGGTTTGAGAATACAAGTGTTAGGAGCATGTTTACGGGAACCATGGGCAGGCTCCCTAAGTCTGATTTAGACAGCAAGAAGGCACATCTTGTTTCTCTGTCCTCTGCTTTGCAAGGTGTAGGCCGTGACCATTGGGTATACTGCCACAATACTAATGGCATTCAATGACAAAGCATCCCAAGGCAAGAGAAGCAGGACTTCTAAGACCACCAATAGGAGCTTCCTCTATAAATGCTACTTTTCTAAGACAAGATCTTCATCCATTCCTAAGTGCCCTGAGTTGATGGTTATCTTAAAAAAAAAAAAAACCAAATAAACGAAAACCCAGTCTGTCTGACCTGAATCCAAAGCACGAGAGATCTTTGCTCTGCCCACCTTCAGTGATAGTGATTTGCATCCACTGCAGGTTCTGGGATGGCAAAGGGAGACATGGCTTACCTCCATTTGAGATGCTGATGGAGTGGACTGTGGCAGAAGAGGTGAGTAGCAGCATCTTTCCCCACCCGATATAAACATGAAGGTCCGGGTCATGGCCGGGGTTCCAGGGCTGCAGCTCAGGGCTCTGGTCAGGACACTCAGTGGCCACTGTCGAAGACAACGAGAGGCCGCTGCTGCCCTCCGCCAGCACTAGCAAGCCAGGGGCAGTGCCAGGAATGGCAGGTGTGTGTGCAGGCATCTTTACAGCACTGTCTATTCTCTACCAGAGCTAACAGCATCATGGCGGAGGTCACCAAGCGAGCAGGACCCCCGGGGTCCCGAATGTGTCTTGACCACATGTCCCTGCCACACTGTATGTCTTTGAACAGGCTACTTCTCTTTTCTGGGTCTAGTTCCCCCCTTTAGAAGACAAAGGGCCTTTAGAAGACAAAGCTGGAGGACCAGGCAGGATCTCCCAAGATCAAAGTGAGGTAACAGTTTGCCCAGATTACATGGATCCCACACCATTCTGTCCTCCGGAAAGCAGTGTTGGAGCCTTAACACAACTTTCTCCTTTTGCATGAAAATGTGGCCTTTGGTTCATTTTCTACCACTGTTTCCCTGGAAACCTGAGAAAGATGGAATTGTAGAAACTTTGTTACCAGGCAACATGGCTTATAACAAGTGACTCCTGGTAGCAAATGGCATGAAAACGGGAAGAGCTAAAAATACCTTATATTTTTTATGCCCGATGGAGATGTTGTGCTGCAGGCTTCCCTAAGTGTATAACTCTTGCCACAGGATGTGTGCCCGGCAGGTACCCAAGTGGTGTGTGGAGTGACTATAAGAGACCCTAGCTGTTGTGGGGCATGTGCAGGGGAGTGTCCATGCTTGGTTCATTGCTATTCTTGTTTCCTCTCCTGAGCTGTCACTGGTGGAGCCAAGGAAGACAGCATCTAGGTGACTCCAAGGGGAGTCTCCCAAGGACACTCTTAAGGGAGCTTGGGCTTGGCATTAGCCCTGTGTCTGCAGACTGACTTGTCCTGTCTCTCCAGCCCAGACCCCATGGCTATGATACAGCAGTTACAGGTCAGGCCTGAGCCCTTTGGGAGCCAGCACCACTGTATCTTCGCTGGAGTGGATGGATAACTGTGTGCCTAAAAAGGCTAGGGCCTTTACTGAAACATCACCATGGCAACTGCCCTGGCTTTCCCAGCAGGATTTGGAAGAAAGCAGGTTGGAGCTACCTGGAGCAGGAATGGCAAGGGCTGGCAGCTGCAAACCTCCGATGTCAGGGTGGTGCCCAGACCAAAAGGACCAGAGGCACAGCCTTTGATTCTTGTTGTAGAAAAGCACAGTGCTAAGGAAGTATGATAGCACTTAAAAATAAGCGCAACAAATGGTGTGAGGAGCATTACTGAACTCTTAATTTTTTACATTATCCCTTCGAGATTATCTGCCTTACATTTGGTTCATTTGGTTGCTTGTACCAGATGAAGTCCAGGTGAACTTGCCCTGTGCTTTCAGGTGTTACCGTGAAGTCACTTAAGGAAAAAGCTGAAGACATTGAGGCAGACAAATATGTATAAGGCTCACCCAGAGCATCCCAGCTGAAAAGCATTTCAGTGTGCCCAGCCCTTACGACACAAAGCACAAAGAGGATGCTGACATCAGATGACCCAGGGCATGAAGGGGACACTAACATCAGATGACACAAAGCATGAGGGGACACTGACATCAGATGACACAAAACGCAAGGGGATGTCGACATCAGATGACCCAGAATATGAAGGGGATGTTGATGTCAGATGACCCAGACAGGTGGGAATCTGGGTCTCAGATGTGTGGTGGAATTTTTCTGACCTTCTAGAGTAGTTACAACCTTTTGAATTTGTTGCTAACACTTGAAAAACTAGGCAGCTTTGACATAAAAATCTAGTTTTCTAGTTTCTCTGGAAAATGCAGAATAGTAGCCTGTCGCAGACAACTCACCTTCCCACACAACTGAGAAGTGGGGACACCCCCACCCCATCCCAGCTAGCTTCATTTGCTAATGTCAGGTGTCAACTCAGCTGGACACGGAGTTTACAGACCAGATTCTAGACCAACCCACCATTTTGTCAACAATGGGACTAAGACCAGGATGAGTCTTGCCTGTGATAGTTTGGTGAAGAGGTGTGGGAGCTTGGCCACCCTGACCTGGGCTCTGGACCCTTCCTCCTGTCCCTCCCACAGCCGTCTGGCTTTAATAGGGGTCTGTGACCCTTGCTGAGATGCAGAGGACCTGGCTTTACTGCTCACCTGTGGAGGTGGCTCCAGGAAAGGATCTCAGGATGAGACAGATGATGGTCAGCACAGCCCTGAGAGAGGAGCCCTTCCTCCCAGCAGCAACCATCCTGGCCTGCTCTTCCCTGAAACAGAAGCAAGCCAGACTTAGCCAGTGTAGGAAGATAGGAACCAGTGTTTGGTGCAGAAAGAGAGAGACAGAGAGACAGGGAGAGAGAAACAGAGACAGAAAGATAGAGACAAAGACAAAGACAGTGACAGACAGACAGACACACACACACACACACACACACACACGCACACACAGTGACAGGTAGGACATGGTAGACACAGGGTGGTCCATGGGCTCAGAGCAGACTCGAGAGAGAGAGTTGTAGGGCAGTCCAGGCAGATCAGGGCTTGCAAGTCTGCCATTCTCCTATGATGTCCCACAGCTAGAGACTGACTGACAGGTGAAATTCCACCCTGGGCACTCATGGTCCCTTCCCCATAAAACATAGAACAGAAATGGAAACAAGGAGGTTTTTCTTCATTGCTATTTTTGTTTTCTTTTTGCCCTGTTTGTTTATCTGTCTTTAGGAGGGTAAGGTGGGGCACAAGAATGGAGGGACAAAGGTGAACAAACCACAGTGATACTCACTGGGCACTATATTGAAAATGAACTCTATGACTTGTGGGGTGGGGACAGGAGGGAAAAAACTGGGAAAGAGTGAAGGGATGGGGTAACATTGTCCAAAAAGTAATGTACTCTTAACCTGACTTATATAACTGTAATCCCTCTGTACATTGTTTTTATAATAACAATTTGAAAATTAAAAGAAAAACATAAAACAAAAAATATTGAGCACAAACAGGGGATTAGATGCCAGCAACTTGCTGTGTGATCTCAGCTTGTTTGTTGAGCCTCTCTGGACCTTGCTTTTCTACTCTGCAAAGTAAGGATTTAAGTTATCTAATTTCTAACTTGATGTGCATGCTTCTAAAGCTGAGTTTGGAGAACAGTTTTGAAAATCATGGATGCTTGCATGTTTTCAATCTTATTTCTTATCCAAGAGGAAGTTGGGGCAAAAAAAAAAAAACCCAGTCATTGTCCCCCAATGTCTATTTTCTCTTTCCTCAGTATTAGAGCCCTGACTTCTCTCAGGCCACAGAGCTGCTGAGGCTAAACACTGCACTCCTCAGTCTCCTTGGGCTGTGGCTTGGAATCGAGCTCTTCCAATATGGTGGAAGTATGACGCAGTAAATAAATCTCAATAATGCCCTTGAGGAAGAGGCAGGAAGATTTCTTCCTTGTTTCCTTTCTTTCTAGCTGGAATGCAGATATGGTGGCCCGGACCTTCAGTAGTTCTCTTGAGTCATGCAATAGGAGCTGAGCACCAAGAAGGGCAAAGCAAATAAAGAGAAGACATCGACACTCTGTTCCTATGAGAATGAAACAGCTCTAGAAGATAGATTTCTTTTAATGGGTTGAGAGAGTTAAACTTCTACCACTTAGGGTTTTGTTTTTGTTTTCGGTTCCAGTCCTGGGGCGTTTGAACTCAGAACCTGGGCACTGTCCCTGAGCTTTTGTGTTCAAAGCTATTGTTCTACCACTTCTGGCTTTTTGTGGTTAATTGGAAATAAGAGTCTCACAGACTTCCCTATCAGGGCTTGCTTCAAACTGTGATCCTTGGATCTCAGCCTCCATAGAGGCTGGGATTACAGGTGTGAGCCACTGGTGCCTGGCTTCATTTCTGTTTTATGAAAGCCACTGTTCTTTCTTGCCTTTTACCTCAATGGTGAATCTGGCAGTCTATCTAGATAAACTTCAAGACAGGAACCTTTAAAACAAAGATGCGAGAGCTGTCTTTTGGAATATGCTGTTTGGAGAAATTACCTATGTGTTCCAGTACCTTGTGACCACAGAGTGTAGCTGGGGCTTTGGAAACAGCTGGCACTGGCCCCTAAACAAGCCCTCTTCCCCTGCACTGATGGGGCCAAAAGCTAACTCACCCCACACAGCCCCCTCCCTCCAAACCAGTTCAGCTGCAAATCTGATGGCCTGACCCTTGGGTTTCAGCAAGATTCTTTGTATGAGCTCAGTGGGGCGGGGTAGGGCAGAGGTCCGAGTCCAACACACTGGTCCTCCCACACAGGTGTGCTGGGGAGGAGGCTGCCATACTCTCAGAATCAATGCTGGCTGCATCCTCTTGCGGGCACCCTGCCTGCCCCAGGCTGCGCTGTAAGAACAACAGGACCATTCTAGTAGCCGGTCACACATCACAGCACCCCGGACTGGTACCTTTCCCACGGCCCCTGAAGAGTGCTGCCTTCACCCATAGAGGGAACAGGTCTCAGGGGAGGCACTGCTCTGCTCTCAAATCCCAAGGTCCTTTGCCATCTGGAGCCCAAAGACACGTGGGGCCCTCTGAAGGGAGCCTGGCCCTGGCTGGCCAGTGCCCTCCTGTGGGGTCCCCTCCTGGTTGGGCCAGACAGCCCTACCCACCAAGGCAGAGCTGAGAGCTCAGACTGCCTGTGTGCAGCATGGGAGGCTGATGACCTCGGAAGTCCAGCTTCTGATTAAGGCACAGCTCATTTCAAAGAAAAAAAATCCAAATGGATATAAACAAGTCCACAAGGGGAGGTCATGCAAAACCACTTTTCCTCTGCATTGGAGACCTGCTGCGCTCTAGGTGCTGAGCCTGAGGCCTGCAGCCTCTCCCTGCGCAGGTCGCCCTTCCCACTTCTGATGGAGGAGCTGTGGGCTCTCCTGCTGGTGTGGACTTAGCATCTGGTGCACAGGCCCCAGTCAACCTCTGCTGCAGTGAATCCTGAAAGGAGCCTGCATCACACCAAGGCAGGACAGCTTCCCCACCAGCCACAAAAAGCTTCCTGGCAGCGGGCTCCAGAATGATTCAGCGGGCTCTGGGATGATTCAGGGGGCTCTGGGATTCAGAGGGTCCTGGGATTCAATATCTCAGCTGGACAGTCTTGGAAGAGTCAGAAGCTGTCAAAGCATGGGAAGTCTGTGGGAAGCTGAGGTGCAGACCGGCTGGTGGGGCCCTACTGGTTACACTGGACACTTGTGATGATCTGAGCCGGACTGTCCCTCAACAGGTCTGACAGAGAGTGCAGATTCCCTTGCCGGAAGGCCAGCCCTGTGACCTCCTCAAGTCACACAATAAACGACTGATTTTGCAGACGATTAGCATTTCCAGGCCCAGCTGTTGCTCAGTCCTCATAAGTATCAGGCCTCCCGGGGTGAGGAGACAGCAGGCATATGTAGGAGCACAGGAGCAAGGGGCGAGGTCTCTGCTTCTCCTCATCAAGCACCAGGGCTCTGCTCGTCCCTCAGGTGTGACAGCCTCAGCCGGCCAGGAGTCCAGGGCTGTCACCTGCAGACAAGAAGGGGACAGTTTATCAGAAGGGCCTCTGGAGAAGCCCCGGAGTGGCCTCAGAGCAGTAGTCCCACAAAAGCAAAGCTGCTGCACTGGGTGCAGGGAGGCCTTTCTGCCCGAGGTGCCGCAGGGGCCAGTCCTTCTGTGGGAGTCAGACTGGGAAAGTGAGAAGGGAGAGAGGGATTGGGTAAGCTGAGAGGGGAGGCCTAGAGGGACCCCAGGGGCAAGGGAGGCCTAGAAGGGCCCAGAAGCTCACTTTGAGGAAAAGGTGCATCACCTGCTCTGTCAACACTACACCAAGGCAACTGTAGCTGAGGTAAAATGAGGCAACATCAGCTCAGAACCACAAGACAGTGCGGCAGCCAGAACTGTGTGGATCAGAGCCTTACATTCCAGCCACAGAGCCCTCATAGCTGGATCCTTGAGCCTTGCTTTTTTTTAAATCTGCAGAAAAAGCATGATGTGCCCTAAATTCCGGGGTTGTGGCAGAGAATCATGAGACACTGCACAGAAGAGCATGGAGCCCTGTGCCCAAGCCCCACAGTGGCAAGGGCTGCTCATGCCAAGGGCACTGGGTACTTAGGAGCAAGGCCCGGGCAGTGGGGTCAGAAAGCTTAGGCTTGAGCTCCAGCTCAGCCTTTATCTCATCACCAGGTGACATCCTGCAATTACCCAACCTCTCTGCACCTTAGTCCTGTTGTTATTAACGTGGGGCTCAGTTGTACAGATGACCCTGGTGTGCTAGCTCACAGTCAGTCCCCATGCCCCTGATGTTTGGATTACATCCTATGGGAGGTTCAGGAAGTGAGCAGATCTGAACATCTTCCTGGGCCAGAGGACAGAAAGGCAAGTCCTGGGCTCCAAAGTGGCCAGCCGCTGTCTTCCTGGGCAAAGAAGACAAAAAAAGATGGCACCACCTACTAGATAGGACTAGATGAGAAATCAGGACTAAACGAGATGCAGCCAGTGCCCAGAGTAAGCAGAAATGAGCGGGTGCAGGCTCCAGCTCACAAAGCAGCCTCAGTGTGAAGCCTAGAGTTTGAATTTTCTCCTGGAAGTTTGAGGGGCCACTGGCAGACAGAAGCCAAGGACTAGAGGACAAGGAGGAGGCATCAGGAGGGTGAAGCTAATATTAGCCATGGAGTTTTTCAATTATATGAGCCAATAAAGCTCCTTTTTTGTTGAAGCCAGGTTGAGTTGTGTGCTTGACATTCACTATGGAAAGGATCCTGACTAATAAGAAGCCAAGTGTGGAAGGAAAGATGAAAGCTAGCTCCTTACAAGCCCTTTTGGTCTCATAAAATGTCTATCTAAGTTGGGCAGTGGTGGCTCATGCCCATAATGTAATCCTAGCTACTCAGGAAGCTGAGATCTAAGGATCACGGTTCAAAGCCAGACCAGGCAAGAAAAGCTCTGAGATTCCTATCTGCAGTTAACCACCTAAAAACCACAAGTGGATCCTCTAGCCTTTTTTACCATAAGAAAGTACACACTAGAGAAAAAAATGTTGCGTGTCATCAGTGAGTGGAATCATTCAGTATCTCATTTAAACCTTGCCAGGATGAGAAATGAGAGCAATCACACAAATGCAACCTGTGTGGAAGGTTGTGGTACACCTTGAAACCTTACAAAGTAAGAGCAATCCTCCTGGAGGGAGAACTCTGGAGTCTCTTCTGTGTGGGCAAGTCTTCAGTCAATCAACTCATCTAAGACAACATCAGAGGACATATACTAGACAGAAACCACCAATAGAAAACCTCTTTGTGAGAGGCTTTAGGCCTGACTATCCGCAGGGGAGAAAAACTATGAACATCACAGCTCTGGGAAAGCCTCCAGTCATGATGGAGGGTTGGCTCCCTCAAAGAACAAACAGTGGAGAGAAACAGTGAGTGTCGCTCGTGGGAAATCTGTGAACTGATCTACTCCTCTTATATTGAATCAAACGTTGCACACTGATGAGAATCCACAAGAACATTTTTCATGTGAGAAATCCTTCTATCTATAGTCAGCCCTTCAGTGTCATGAGGGAATACAAAAAGGAAAGAATATAGCTGTGTGGGGTACTATATCTTGCTCATATATTATGCCCATAAGAACTATGAATATGACTCAACCTTTAGTGAAAATTTATATATGATGACCTAGAACAAGAAAAGCCACCTAGATCTTCTTCTTCCTCTCTCCCTGTATTATGCTATTGAGCATTTCACAATGTTTAGCTAAAATATTTTGCTTCTGAGTGACTTACAAAGGAAGAGAGAAGACTGCTGACACCTATGGGAGGTATTTGAGTCTTTATTTCTTCCTCTATGGACAGAGCTTAACAATGAGGTATATCTCACAGCTATATTAAGAGCAATACTAAGATGGATGAAGACAGGAAAGAGGGGAGGATGTAGTCATAATATTCAATGCATATCTTCTGAAACTAGGAAAATTGAGGGGGGGGGTTGGGAAGGATGATGAAAGGGGTGATATGAACCAAAATGCATTGTACTTATAATTGACATTTTGAATGGTAACCCCTTTATAAAACTACTTAAATATAATAAAATAAATAAATAGTATTGGAAAAAAAAAAGAAAAGCCACCTAGAGACCCAAACTCACTTTGGCTAGTCAGTCCCTATGCACAAACACATTTAAAGATGTATGTGTGTAATCTGCTTGGATTCTAGGGAATGTAGGAGTCTGTAGTTACAATGTTAGTTGCAAATACCCTAAGGGCCTTAGCGGGAAGGAAACTCCTAATCCATACTTAATGGAGAAATCTTTCCATCTATTAAAAAAAAAAAAAACCACAAGTGGAGCTCTGGCTCAAAGTGGTAGAGCACTAGCGTTGAGCAAAAGAGCTCAGGGACAGTGCTCAGGCAGGCCCTGAGTTCAAGCCCCATGACAAAAAAAAAAATCTAATCTCTAGGAGAAAAAGATTTCCTTTCCTCAGCTACATGGCAATCAGGGCTCTCACCCAAGTTCAAAGCTCTTCTGCAAGATTCAGCAAGAAACATCTCATGGCCTGCTCCCCATGCCACCCTAGCCCAACTCCCACAGGCCTTCCAGGGCAGGCCACAGCTCAGATTTGCTCCAAAGAGCCTGAGGCTTCCCTCCACATCCATCCACCTCCTTACCCACATCAGTACCATCCCCACCCACATCCCACCCAAACACATCCTCACCAGCCCCTGTAGCCTCCTCTCACACCAGTCTCCACTCCTGCCATGTTAGGCTCTGCAGCTTCTCCTTGGAGATGCCAGCTCCTCTACCCCAGGGCCTTCTCACATGCTCTTCCTGCTACCTGGGATGCTTTCTCCATTCCACTGTCCCTCCAGGTTCACTTAAATTCCTATTTTTTTACATAACTTCCCTGACATGCTCTCTGAAGATAGTTCTATTCTGCCAATACCTTTGCAGTGTTCTGATGGTTTTCTCTGTTGCACACATAATTGAGTATTTACTTGGTTTGCTGAGGGCACAGAAGCTTCATGAGGGGAAGGATTGTGGTCTAGTGACCAGGAGTATCCACATTATTCTTGAGCTTGGTAAAAATGAGGGGCTCTGCCCCAAGCAACTGACCAACGATCCACAGTGATTTGGGCAGGTGGGGGAAGGCTCTGAATTTTACAAATCCCAGCTTCTAAGGGCTCTTGCTCTGTCTAAGATCCTTTCTGACCTCAACTTGCCCCTGTGAGAGGAGTCATTGCTGCTGGCTAGCCCACAGCCCTTTCCATTCCCCTTTCCCACCCCAGCGACATTACGTTAGCCAGGAGGCTGCCAGACACATGACAAGAAAGACTGGCCATGAGAAGTCCCTCAAAGAGCCAGGGGCCCCCGCGGGCTTAGGAGAGAACCCCAAAGCAGGCATGCAGCCCACATGGAAGCCCTGGGCTGGACAGAGGAGAAGCTGGCTTTTTGGCACCTGCTGTGTCTGGAATGTCATACGGCCAGGCCTGGCAGCAGTTCAAAGAGCTTGCTTTCCTCCCAGCACCTATTCTCAGGCATGCACAAACCCAGGAAGGGCAGAGACGTGGAGTGTTTGCAGAGTGGATAGGCTTTCTCCACTCCTCCCTCCGTGGCCACAGTGCAGGAGAAAGTGCAGCTTGGTCTGAGTTCAGGTTTGGGGCAGAGCACTGCTTTGATCTTTCTGGGTTATTTATTTGTGGAACTCTCTACCACTTCAAATGGCCCTACAGGAAGCAGCAGGTGGGGCTCCAGGGCAGGGACCCGCTTCACAGCCCTGTACGCCTGGCTCCTTGTGTTACCTGCACACAGGTGTGACGCCAAGCCCTGGGCTATGGAACAAAGCTCATGTTCTTTGAGAGAAAATGAACTTCAATAATGTTGAGGGGATGAGTGACAGGAAGTTGGCAATGTTCCTGCCGACCTCAATTCCTACCGGTCAAGTGAGAGCCAGGAGAGGATGCACAGGACAACCCAAGCTTCACCAAGATGAGCTACAGATGCCAGCACACCAGCTCCCCTCCAGTCCCAGGTTCAGGGACCATATAACAGCTTCCTCTATCTACCCAACATTTTACTTTGGAATCTTCAAACGCATAGCCAATTTTTAAGAATTTCACAGAGAATTACTAATATGTCCACACTCTAGGCATTACCAGTGCCTAGTTTGCCATTTTCACCTATCTGTCCATCCCTCTGTCCACTCGGATGTCAGTCTATTTTGGGAGGGCATTCCAAAGTTTCAGCAAGCATAGTGTAAACTACAGAGCTCAGTATTCACTTGATTAAAAAAAAAAATCTCCCGAATTAAAACTGACACATAATGAAACACTCAAACCTTAAGTATATATTTGTTGAGATTTGACAAGAGCATTTGGTCTGTATAACCCAGGTCCTATGAAGGCAAGTGACCATCAACCCAGAAATTTCCCCTGGTGCTCACCCAATCCAGGTCCCCATGGGAAAAACACATACTCTTTTAGCTAAAAGTATCAGGAGCATCCATAGATGGGCTTTTGCCTGGTCTAAAACTTGGTATCAAGGCATAACACAAGATGTCAGCACACTGTGTGCATGTGTACCACCTTAAACCATGGATTGTTTATTTCTGAAACTTTGCCATTCAATATTTTTGGACCATGCGCGACTATGACAGAAATCACAGAAAACAATATGACCAAACGGGATCCAACTTCACCAGCTGGAGAGTGCAAAGGTTCACACAATGGCCCTCAAGTGCTGCTAGAAGGAGTGATGAGGGACAGCATGGGAAGCCCTGGACATTGCATTAACACATGGTAAGTGCTGGGCTGGGAATATAGCCTAGTGGCAAGAGTGCTTGCCTCACATACATGAAGCCCTGGGTTCGATTCCCCAGCACCACATATATAGAAAACGGCCAGAAGTGGCGCTGTGGCTCAAGTGGCAGAGTGCTAGCCTTGAGCAAAAAGAAGCCAGGGACAGTGCTCAGGCCCTGAGGCCAAGGCCCAGGACAGGGCCCCCCCCCCAAAAAAAAAAAAAACACATGGTAAGTGCTCAGTAGACAGCAGTGTACGCCAGTGTCTTCTAAACTCAGCCTGTAGTACGTAGTGGCCCTATGAGTTTGGGAAATTTGCGTGGGTATCTTTTACAATAGGAGTGCTTCCTAATGTGTTATCATATCCTGTGTTTCTCCTTTCCCTCCCTATTACTTCCCTTCACTTTTCTAGGCTGAGGCCCCTCGCTAGCATATAAGGTACAGATATTAGTATCTTCTGTCTGACCTATGTTTTCAGAGAGTACAAAGCAAATAGCCAGGCTCGGTGGTACATTCCTGTGACCCAGCACTCTGGAGGCAGAGACAAAAGGACCAGGAGTACAAGGCCAGTATGGGTTTCATTACAAGGCTTTGTTAAGTGGTGAAGAGAGGGAGTGAGGGAGGGAGGAAGAGAGGGAGGAAAGGAGGGGAAAAAAAGAGGGAGGGAGGCAAGGAGGGAATGCAAATGATATAGACAAAGTGCTTGGTGTGCAACTAGTGCTCTATAAATGTTAGTTTCCATCATTCACTCTAAAAATCCAGAGCAGGGACTGGCTCATAAGTGGCTAAAAACAAGATGGTCAAGAATACTTTTGAGAGTCTTGCCTGGCAAAGTCAGGACACTGGGTACTTGGTAGGCTTGCGGGCTCCCCACCCAATGGAGGCTATTGAAAGTGGATTCTCGGGGGAGGGGGTGACAGTAGAGCTATGACACCCTGTGCCCTCAGCCTGCTCCCCAGGGTCTGCAGCCCAAGCTTGGTTCACAGCCAGGAGTAGCTGCCAGGCAGCCAGCAGAGTCCCTGCCTCCGGCGCTGGCTGCTCTTGCTGAGCTGAGCTATGGCCCAGGACGTTGCCTGGGCTCTGCCCAATTGGCTGTGTGGCTCAGACCTTACAGAGGCTTCCTTTGGAAAAAGTTATTAGTTGCTTTTCACCATAAAATGGGAGAGAGCAGTCCCAGTGGATAGAGGTGGCTGTCAGCTCAGGGCTGTCCCTGCTAGCTTACCAGAGGCCTGCAGAGGCCCAGGGCACACTGCCCAGTTGGGATCGGAACCCACATCCAGCTGACTCCAGTTTTCCTCTGTCCCAGTCTGTTTGCTTCTAGCTATTCACTCTCCAAAGCTATATTTCTAGTACTTTGGTGTAAGAGGAATCTTAAGAACCATTAAAAAACCTTCCAAACCTTCTCTTTTCTCTATTTTGAAATGAACGATATACTTTTATTAACCACAGTTACTTTGCCATGAGGAACACCAACATCCTCCTCCTGTCAAAATGTAACTTGATACCTGTAACCAGGCCCTCCTCCCTGAGTGGAGGGCTTGACAATGTCTATACTGCACATGTGGATGCTAATGACCACAATGTATGCATGTGTCGACATCTCTGAACTCCATACATATCTGAAATTACTATTACTTCTCAGCATAAAATAAAATTAAGCTTTAGGTGAAAGGGAACCACTGGACCTGTGTCTTGTGCAAGAGGAAATGCAAAGTGAGGTCTAATTCAACTCAATGAGTGT